>NW_006785619.1:3134830-3213981 GCF_000442215.2 Lipotes vexillifer
TTCCTGCTGCTGTATGTGAGATGAGTGAAAGGGAGAAACTGAGGGAGGAGAGACGTTTTGAAGAGAATCCCAGTGTGAGGGGTTAAGCAGAGGCTGATGTGTTGTAAGAGTGAGTTCGGAACTGGGTGAGAAGTGCATATTAACCACAAAATGAAAGAGTTAATGAATAAGGAAGAGCGAGGTAAAGTCCCTAAGAGACCTTACAGTCCTTATCCTCTGCATGGTTACCTCCTTTGCAACATCTTCTGATATTCTGCCCTCATTAGGAATCCCCTACAGATGGCTTGAGTTCTTGTTATAATCTGGGCCAACTTTTCGTCTCTCATTTCTTCCAGAAGACCCAGAAGGCCAGCTTTGAAGAAAACCTGGAGAGAGGGAAAGTTACAAATCATCCCCAGACTACAGGAGATACAGCTATGGCAGAGGACTTGGATCAGGTGTAAGTAACAGCCATACCTTTGTATGTCCAAATTTGTACTGGGTGTGATCAATATCAATAGAGGCAAGAAGTTTCTCAGAAGCCTTCTTGCTGTCAATGAACTGTCCATCTGGAATAGCACTTGCATTTAAAACTTTGTACCTGTTCAGTCGAAGAAAGAAAGAATCATTAGGAAGGGGTGACCATATATGAAAACCAAATGACACCAAAAAAAGGTCAGTAAAAAGAGAAAAAGCAAAAGTAGAAAATCCAACTGTCCTTTTAGGTTCAGATAGTAAAACAATATGATTTTTCCACAAGCTAATGCATGCTTCCGTCCTATTTTTAAGAAATGCCACCGTCTCTAGCCAGTATTCTGTCCTAGCACCACAAGACTATATTATTTGACTAAATTTCATCGTATTGACGAAGCAGGATACATAAAAACAATGAACAGAGGGCAACAGTGAAGATGATTAATTAGTCACAGCATTCAGTGAAATATGACAGAGGGAGACTGGCCTTTGTTTAAAATCCCCATATAAGATTCTGCTTGGGAACCCCTTCCTGCAGATGCGGATGCCCTCCAGCACACCGTTACACCTCAGCTGGTGCAGGACAAGCTCATGATCCATGGCGCCTAAAAATAAATCAGAGTACTTACTACTGGGCACTGAACTTTCAGACTTGTGCCTGTGTGATTATTTCACGCTCTTAGATCTTACCAGGAGTTTTGGTTTCGTTGGGAATGATGCACCGTACGAAGTGAGGGTGTGTGCTCCTCAGGTTGGTCATCAGCTTACTTAAATTTTCCTAGAAAACCAGGAAGAAGGGACTTGATGAGAAAGTTCTATTTCAGATTGCTTTTTTTGGTAATTGTGTGGAACGAACCTAGGCACTTTCCTAATAACTATATTAGGTAAAAGTCTATGAGGCTTCAGTTGCTCTGTGTTTTAAAGGTCTCAAGAGTTCTAGCCTGCCAAAAAACCGAAAGGCTAAAGTACTGGGAAGAAATGCAGCTCTCCCTGGTATTCATTTATGACACCTAGGATCTATCCTGTAAACAGACTGCAAATTCAGTAGCCTTGACACACAGGAAGTGTTCTTGACCGGGAATCAGAAGACAAAGGACTACAGTCTCGCTTGGCCACTAATGAGCTGCTTGACTCTGTAAAATCCCTTTTCTCTTTCTGGGCCTCATCTGAAAATAGTTGAGATTACCTCTAAGGCCTCTTTCATCTCTCTCTGCTAATATTTTTCATAGTAGTAGTTTACAGTGGTAACCTAGGTTAGCCACTGTCCCCGGTGTTTGCCATTCCTTCCTTGAATGTATTACTCCCTGGGACCTGTAACCTCTTGTTTTTTGGTTTGTTTGTTTTTTTGGAAGAGTCTAAAATCATAAGACTGTATGACCTTTTGTGAGTGGATCTTGAATACCTGAGAATGATCACAGTCTGAAGCGTATGGGGGGAGTTATTCCAGAAATAGAGTAACTGACTATGACAGACAGTGGTGTTTTACTCCACCACAGAAAACTAGCAAGTAGCTATTTCTCAGTCTTCCTTAGGTATATTCGTTGAGAAGGCAGAGTTGCTTTAATTTTCATATGTCAGTTAACTATTAGGAAATAAACAAAATAAGTAATGTGAGTTTCTAATCTTGCAATTATGTCCAAGGATGAGTTGATGTGAGTTTCTAATCTTGCAATTATGTCCAAGGATAAGTTGATGAAACATGGGCATATTTGGTGAAATAATGCAAATTGGTAGTGAGAAAAAAAGAACAGGGCTGTTTTCTTGTTTAGGTCATACATAGTATCTGCATTTTAGTTTTAAAAAGAACGAGACTTAGCCACAGAAATCCTGACAAAGCAGCCATTAGACCAGGTGCTCCATGTGTCCCCCTGTGGAAGAGCCGGCTGTTAAGCCACATCTAAGAGAATCACGTTATTTGCAGTAATGTTATTATTACTGTTACTCTTAAGAGAGATTTTTCTATCTTAATCATCCATCTAAATCACTAGGTTTGGCTTTAGATAATTTTCAGCTATTACAAAAAATTAAATCCACCTCGGAGGACAAAGATGTGATTTGGTGGAAGCATGTCCTGAAGGGTGTGTCTCGGGCTCAATTCTCAAAGGGGAACTCAGGAACATTCTCAAAGGGCAACATTGGTGGCTTTCCACAGGGAGACCTTTGAAGTTCAGCTGTGCTTCCTTAAAAATAGGCCTTACTATATAACGAGAAAGCTTCTGAGGGCATTTTGGAATTCCTGAATACATTAGATGAGCATAGTAAGGAATAAGAGGTAAAAACAAAAGCCCTACAGGAGGAGTATTGCTTTGGCTGTACCCTGACAAGAAGGAATATTTGAAGTAATTCCTATTAACATTCCATTCCCTCCTAATTTATTCTAAATCCTTTATTCTTATCCTAATTATGATAAGTCATAGGAACTGAATAGATTTTTCAAATTAAATTTCTACTTTACCCTGAAAAGGGCTGACACAGTCTGGAAAGAAGAGCCCTTCTTCTTAGCACCTTTCTTTGCGCCGCTGTCTAAGATAAAAAGAAAACCCATCAACGAAAGTAGAATCCCAGAGGCTGGAATGGCATGTGAACATTCTGTGGGGATAGGTTAATCGAGATCAGGGGCTCAGAAGGTACCGGCTTCAGCACTAGCGTATGTGGAGAAGAGACTGGCCAGGGTCTTCATTGCGGACTTCTGGTACAGCCCAACCACGGTGTCGTTCAGGGGGTCCTTGTTCTTGTCCAGCCAGCCGGCAATGTTGTAGTCCACGGTGCCCGCGTAGTGGATCAGCGAGAAGTGGGCCTCGGCCCTGCCCTTGACCACTTTGGGCTTCTGGAAGTTGGCAGACTTGCCCAGGTGCTGGTCATACAGCTTGTTCTTGAAGGAGGTGTCTGAGGCCTTGGGGAACATGCACTCCTCTTCCAGGATGGAGAAGATGCCCAGTGGCTGAATTCAGAAAAGTAGACATTGGTGTCAACCTATCTTGTCTCAAAAGATATAGACACAGTGGCTGTCATTTAATTGAATTATGAGCACTCCTAATTAAATACATTTATAAAGTAAACCAGGGTCATAGCTCAAAGGGGTCCTTTTCTTATCACTAGAATGACTTTTCCACCATTCTTTCTCACATTCAATCCATAGCACTATTTTCAATTAAAAGAATAGCTGGATATAAACTCCAAATGTCAGCACTGCATAAGTGGGGGCGACTTATTAAAATGTTCTGTGATTACCACATTTTCCCGTTTGGTGAATTAATCTATTGTCAGAGTTTTGTTTTTCTATGAAAAGGACTTACTGACTTAGAATGATATTTACTTTATATGCAATAACTTAACGGTATAAATAATGCAAACCTTATTTAAGACATTTTGTACATTTAATCCCTTAAAGATAGATTATGAAGAAGCATAGCAATTTGACTCTTGACTTCCAAACAGATTACCTTTGATATAAGCCCTAGCTGTGTTACCTGTGCATTAATTTTGATCTAGAAAATAGTTATTTCTATTGTTGACATCTTGGATCATAGTGGAGATAGATTTAGAACAAATGAGATAGTTCTTTTAGTGAAGCAGACCATCTCAATAGAGATGCTGCTTTAAACTTGGATCTGAGTCGGTGTTAGAACAGAACTTGTTACGACGAAATGAAGCTAAACACTCTCTGATTCTTCTTACGTAAAAGTTGAAGAGAGAAAGTCATTTCTAAAGGAATTTTCTAACTTGTTCTGATATCAGTCTAGTTAAGATTACAGTAATACATTCTGGAGTTGCTTCAGGCACTTGGGAAAGTTATCCTTTCAGTTCGGGTTTCCTTTAGAAGTCAAGCGGACCTTCTCGATGAGCTCGATGCAGGCGGCCAGGTCCATCCCGAAGTCGATGAACTCCCACTCGATGCCCTCCTTCTTGTACTCCTCCTGCTCCAGCACGAACATGTGGTGGTTGAAGAACTGCTGCAGCTTCTCGTTGGTGAAGTTGATGCACAGCTGTTCCAGGCTGTTGTACTGCACAAAACCAAATTTCCGACATTAAGTGGATTTTTATAGCAGTAGAATTCATTACTGAAAAATCTTTTATTGAAAATATGTGGAATACAGTAATGAAATAAAGTTTAAACTGATTGTTGTCTCTTCAGAAATCCCAGGGGAAAAAATGATCATTTTGGACATGAACCCTTTTCATGATTTCTGAGCATTATTTAAAGGCACAGCTGTCAATCACACAGCAAGGGTTCTGGTAGAATCTACCTCTTTCCACCTCTGAAGATGGCATGGGCAAAAATGTGCATTAAAAGTATAACCATGATCCTGTGAGTTATGGTTCAGATTTAAGGGTGAAAGTAATTCATTGCAAAGCCTCACTTCTTTTACCACCACCACCCCCAATTCAAGATAAAGGTCGCATTTTCACTTTTGGTGTCACATTATTAAGGAAAGCTTTTCTTAAGACCTTTAGTTGATGTGCAGAGTGAAATTAATAGGCTAATTGCTCTTCTATTCATACCACACATTTGGTAAATCCTCATTGTCAGGTCTGTGAAAAGGGGGACCTGATGTGGTATAGAAATTGAAGATCTGATGGAGTCTTTTTTTTTTAAATTAATTTATTTAATTTATTTTTGGCTGTGTTGGGTCTTCATTGCTGCCCACGGGCCCTCTCCAGCTGCGGAGAGCAGGGGCCACTCTTCATTGTGGTGCGCGGGCCTCCCACCACTGTGGCCTCTCTTGCTGCAGAGCACGGGCTCCAGGTGTGCGGGCTTCAGCAGTTGCAGCATGTGGGCTCAGCAGTTGTGGCTCACGGGCTCCAGAGCACAGGCTCAGCAGCCGTGGCGCACGAGCCTAGCCGCTCGCGGCATGTGGGATCTTCCAGAACCAGGCGTTGAACCCGTGTCCCCTGCATTGGCAGGCGGACTCTCAACCACTGCGCCACCAGGGAAGCCCCCGATGGAGTCTTTATAATAATTGACACCCTCATTTTATAGATGATAAAGCTGATGGCCCAGAGGGGAAATGGTGTGTGTCAGATGGATCTGGAAGAGGGAAGACTATGAACTGTCACTGCGCTTCTACCTCTAGAGGCCGTTTCTCCTCCACGGGAGGTGCCTTGTGTATGGACCAAATGTTGCATAGCCAGGTTCCTGTCGTGCCTTTGCCTTGTATGGCTGGAGGATCTTTAGCAAGTGTTTTGATTTTCTTGCATCTGTTTCTCCACATGTAATTAGAAGTAATATTAGTTACTCCTTCATGGGTCGTTGTGAAGATTAAATGAGGTAACATTATGAAGTGCTTAGTAGAGTGCCAGAAATACAGGCTTCGTGATAAATGTTAGCTGTTATTATTACTTCTGTTATTATCTAGTTACCTCCTAGCTATTTCGTCCTAGATGCCATGCTGGAGAAAGCAATGTAGACACTACAAGTGTAAATGAATAATAATACTCAGTATATCAAAACCCAAATTGCCTTTCTCCCACTTTTTATTAATATGAAGATAAACTCACGTCAAAGATCTCAAAGCCAGCGATGTCCAAGACCCCGATGAAGTGCTGCCTGGGCTGCTTGGTGTCCAGCTGCTGGTTGATGCGGGTGACCATCCACAGGAACATCTTCTCGTAGACGGCTTTGGCCAGAGCGCCCACTGCATTGTACACCTTCATGGACAGAGTAATGTTTGTTGGCACTATGAAAGGCCTGGGATGTGTGTGGTTCATTGAGGTTGTGCACTTACCTGCTGCACAGTCTGGCCTTTGGTGACGTATTCATTGCCGACCTTGACCCTGGGGTAGCAAAGGGCTTTGAGTAGATCAGCAGAGTTCAGACTCTGGAGATAGGCAGCTTTGTCAGCAACTGCAGAGACACAATTCAAGGAATGTTGTTTAACAGCAGATACTTCTTCAAAATAGTCTTTCCATTTTCCTCCATCCATTTTCATTATTATTTAAATAGAAAGCTTTAAATAATTCTAGAGAAGATCAGGTGAGGCTCTCTCTATATTAGAGCATATACTTGCTAATAAATGGTCAGTCAGTTACACTGGCCTTTGGTGATTTGTTGCAAGCAACTCCTGAGAAATTTAACAACAATAAAAATATGTCCAGTGTTTATGGAAATAATTTATGTAACACAAAAGCCAGAGTCCCTGCTCTTAAGACACAGTAGGTGGGGGTGGAAGGTAAGATAAATACACCTTATCTCAACTTAGCTCCTTCCAATTTAACCTCAACGAATTAGTTTCTTTATCTGAAAATGTGAGGATTAAATTTTAGTGCATGATTCCTACAGAGTCCCCTTCTAAAATTTTGTCAATGACTATGATGTAAATGCGGGAGAGAGAATGTCGAGCCAGGGTGGTCAGGAAAGGCTTAAAGGAGCAGATAACTTTAGCTTCCGTGGTAGATCCTGTAAGTTCCATGTTCTTTCCATACATAGAGTATATGATTTTTCTTTCTCAGTTTCTTTTTTATCTTGTTGCCTAGATTGTCTGAGGGTTAAATGTAGACAATGTGTACACACATGTGCACAGATGTCCTCCAACCCCAGCTCTGTGTTTGGGCAAGACACTGTATCCCTCCACTAGGTTTGCCCAGCTGGTGCTGAAATAGACCAATATGCCAAGTTATCCTATATACCTTCTCGCCATTGCTAAGGCAAAGCAAGCTCACGGTTCTGTCTCATTCCCTCTCTAATGATCTGGCCCCAGGTTGTGCTTTTTAGATATATCCTTACAAGTGGCTATTAGGGTTCATTTGGGCTGCATAGAAAGATGGAGATACGGAGATGTGAGGAGGGAAAGGGGGTGAGGAAAGCATGCAGTGTGTGTAAATGTGTACATGCCCCTCAGAAGTCCAGCTACAAAGGAAATGTGAGTTTAGAATAACCTGTTTTTTTTTTGCCGTATTCTCTAATTTAAACCCAGATGGAGGTTCATTTGGTACCTTCGGTGCCATCTGGCTCCGCTTGCTCCTCACGCTGCTTTTGCTTGAATTTCATGTTCCCATAATGCATTACTGCCCCTGTGAGCTTGTAGATGGACACTTTCTCCTCGGGAGTAAAGCCCAGGATGTCAATGGCTCTCTGCCAGGAGAAATGACAGGACAAAGTTAGGGCAGAAGAGACTAACATATTTTGGAGAATTTACACTATATTCTAAGGTAACCACACTTATGGTGTGGTTGCTATTGTCATTTCCATACATAATGGATTTTTTTTTTTTTCGGTATGCGGGCCTCTCACTGTTGTGGCCTCTCCCGTTGTGGAGCACAGGCTCCGGACGCGCAGGCTCAGCGGCCATGGCTCATGGGCTCAGCCGCTCCGCAGCAATGTGGGATCTTCCCAGACCGGGGCACGAACCCGCGTCCCCTGCATCGGCAGGCGGACTCTCAACCACTGTGCCACCAGGGAAGCCCCATAATGGATTTTTAAAAAGTGAGTGTGTGTCTTACATCAGTGGCCATCAGCTCTTCTTGGTCATCAATGCTAGGGACTGTGATCTCCCCTTGACTGACGAAGGCATAGTCATACGGGTTGGTGGTGATCAGGAGCATGTCTGGGTGCATAGAATTCAGGGTGTATAGTTTACATTAGAAGTTGTTAACAAAAATATTAACTTTTGTCTGTGAATTTAAGTTCATCCTTACCAATCAGATCTGGTTTCTTATTGGAAGTTATCTGATAAAAAATATGGTAGCTTCTTTCTGCCTTTAACTGGAAAGTAACTCTAGACTTTTCTAGAAGATCTGGAAAGAGAGGGAGATAGACATTGAATTAGAAAAAAATATCAATGCTGCTGATATTAAATGAACTTCAGTGTCTTTGGCTAAAATTAGGGCCTAAATTACGTTAGGCTCCATTGAGATTTCAACGTGATGATCGATCCTGTTGGTACTACATGTAAGAATTCCAAATACGTATGGCAGTTACCCAAGGTTCTCACCATCTAAGAGCAGAGAGTGAAGTATGCATGCTCTAGTAAAAATCAACTTTGCATATGGATGCTGTGACCTCTGTATTGTAATTGATCCTTAATATCCCCTCCTTCCTCAGATCACCTTAGATTCTTTGGTGAGGGACTACCTTGGAAACACCTACCAAAGCTCAGATCAAGAGCAAATCACAGAAATGTATTGTAAGCCTGTAGATAACTCATAGGAGTCCATAGATAGTCCTACTGTTTTCCCTGGAGAAAATGTCATAGTTGCTTCTGCAGCAGGGATTGCAGAATGTGTTAAGCCATCAGTCTGAGACTGAGGTAAATAGAGCACACAGCGATTATGGATAAGTCTGGCATTAGCTCACGGGCAACACTGCCAGCAGGCTCAGTGCTCAACAAGTGTTGCAAAATATCCCTGCAAATGACATCGCTTGTTTCTCTGTTTGATTTTCAATGGTCCTGTTACTCACATGTTTCAATATCAGCAGAAGCCAGTTTCCCTGTGGTACCAAAGTGGATCCTGATGAATTTACCCTTGCAAGTGAAAAAGATGATGTTATGTACAAAACTGTTAGCACACGAGTAAGAAGAGATTGAGTTAATAACTCAGACATGCCTTTTGGGGCATTTAAGGCCTGAGAAAACCCTTCTGTGACCCAGAGACTCACAAAGCGAGAGGAGTTGTCGTTCCTCACGGTCTTGGCGTTGCCAAAGGCCTCGAGCAGGGGGTTGGCACTGATGATTTGATCTTCCAGAGTCCCCTGCAAAGGCAAGAGCAGTCCTCACACGTGGGGCTCGGGAGTTTCTTACTTGACAGCGTGCATCCTGACGTGGCAATCAGACCCACCTGCATTTTGCCACCAGTGCCTTCATCCTTCCTCTTCTCCCCAGTGACCGCAATTGTTGCAAAGTACTGGATGACGCGCTTCGTGTTCACAGTCTTCCCAGCCCCCGATTCTCCGCTGTCAAGCAGAAACCAGAGTAGAGATCAGAACTACAGCTCACATTGTCGACATCTAAGACAATCACCGCAAACCAGAGAAGAAAAAAATCACATACGTGATCAGGATGGACTGGTTCTCACGATCTGTAAAAAAGAAATCAAGACCATCAGTTTTTAAAAATAGTACACATTCAATGCAAAGATTATTGACTCTGTAAAGATTAATCCGTTTATCCTTTTTAACATTTTGAAGATGTTGCCTGTGATCTTGGTTTTGTGTGTAGCTCCCAGATAGTACCTGCCTCTTGGATTAAAATTTGTGAAAATAAGAGGCAAAGAATCATGTGTTTCTTCTTAAAATATTATTAATTTTAAAACTTATGTGAAGTTTCAAACATATACAGAGGTAGAGGCAATAACATATAAAGAGCTCCTATGTACCCATCATACATACAGTTTCAACAGTTATTATTTGGCCAACTTTGTATAACCTGTACTCCCATCCTAAACTCACTTGGTTATTTTAAAGAAAATTCCAGGCATCATATAATTTCATCTGTAACTACTTCAGTAAGAATCCTACAATTCTGAAGTTTCATTGAACAGATGAAGAAACAAACCCAGAGAGAAATAAGTGACTTTTCTAATAGTTACATAGCTTATCAACATGTTTAGGTCTGTTTGACTTCCAGCTTATATATTTTTCTGCTACCTGGCCTCCTCCCGGTTTTTCATATTAATTTGACAGCTGGTAATACTAAAAAAGGAAGGGGTCTGGAATTGTAAATGTTGGTGTTCATTTACTTATTTTCCTTTTTATTTTATACACATTTCTAAGCAATGAAAACAAAAATTGTCACTAGTTATATGACTGATATGTTGGATATATACCAATTTTCTGATTTGTTAAATCTTTAATTCTATACTGATATAGATTTTAGAGCATTCTCAAATCTAAAAATATCTATTCAGAGAAATAGATGCTAATTTGGGTGCTGTTTAGATGTAGATGTAGACTTTAGAGAACTGCAAAGCTCTATTCAGGGAAGTAGAGACAGATTTTGGAACATACTCAGATTGATTTCTTTTTCCAATAGAAGAAAAATCAAGAAAGATCATATCACATCTAGTGGGAGCATAGATAAGAAAACAGTGTTCTAGTCTCTAACCTGGTCAAATGCCACAGTTTTGGGTGTTTTTTTTTTTAACAAAAATCATGTTTGGAGATAAGTAATCTTGAATTTGGAGCAGGCCCAAAACTTGGGGGAGTGGGGACCTCTGTAGGGGTGGTGGTGTACATAGCAGTATAAATTCAACTGCTAAGTGTTAAAACCTCTGGAATGAGCCCACATTTGGATAATTTCTGGAAGGTAGCTAGCTTCTGCTGACAACCAAAGAACAGTTTCCTGGTATGATATCCTTGTAGAACTGCTGGCCAATTTGTAATGGAAGATTTCTATTTTATCCCTTTCTCTTCCCTCTTCTCCTTTAAAAGACAATTTAAAAACAGTGTAAAAAAACAATCAAATAAAAAAACAAAAAGGAGCAAAATCCTCTCCAGTTTCTAATATCTCATGGAAGAACAGGAAACTCAGGAATTTAGAATATTTCCAAAGGCAATACACTTGGTGTGTGCCAATAAAAGGTTTTCATGCTGTATTTGGGCCTACATTTGGCATCAAAGCCATTTGTTTATGCTTTGATAAGACAGGAATAACAGACTTTGATATAATTTTTAAAAAGTATTTTTGGGACTTCCCTGGTGGTCCAGTAGTTAAGACTTTGGCTTCCAACGCAAGGGTTGCAGATTTGATCCCTGGTCAGGGAGCTAAGGTCCTATATGCCTCGCAGCCAAAAACCGAAACATAAAACAGAAGCAATATTGTGACAAATTCAATAAAGACTTAAAAAAAAATGGTCCACGTCAAAAAACAAAAAATCTTAAAAAAAAGTATTTTCAAAGAAAGAGAGATTTCTATTCTATTCTTGTAGGAAAATGCTTCAAAATCTTTGAGAGGAAAGTCATAGCTCTTTCTTTACTCCTGTTCTACCCCAAAGGCTAGTGATATTAGCTGTGTCTTTTAAAGACAAGGAATTCACAAAGCTTTCCCGCTGTGGCTGGTAACTGTTTTCCTTGATTGCTGTGGATGTGGATATCTTTAAAAAATCTACTTGAACTTTTTTTCTGTCCAAATCAGAAAGTAAAAAATGTGAGAAAGCAATAACAAATATGTTTACAGAGGTCTAC
This sequence comes from Lipotes vexillifer, assembly GCF_000442215.2. NCBI lineage: Eukaryota > Metazoa > Chordata > Mammalia > Artiodactyla > Lipotidae > Lipotes > Lipotes vexillifer. The sequence continues at coordinate 3,146,403 of NW_006785619.1, forward strand.
TAATTATCTCAACGAGGCTTCTTGTTACCAGCTGGGTTAGCTTGGGTAGGTCAATGAATTCAGTGAGCTTCACTTTACTCATCTATAGAATGGCTGCAGGGAAGAAGATGTGATATTACAGCTCTGAAAGTTTCTTGAAAGCAGTGAAGCCCCAGGTGGCTGCAATGTTTTATTGTAATCAAAGCCCAAAGTCTGTTTGTTTGTTAAAGATTCTATTTCCACATTTCTGTAAATAGATGCATCACTCACTCACCAGTCAGCATGAACTGAAAGGCGTTGTCAGAGATGGAGAAGATGTGGGGCGGGGCCTCCTGGCGCTTTTTGCCTCGATAGGCAGCCACCACCTCAGGGTTGTACACCGGCAGCCACTTGTAGGGGTTGATGGTGACGCAGAAGAGGCCCGAGTAGGTCTGAGAAAATCAGAATATTCAACATGTGGGATTTGTTTTTACTTGGAGAGAGAGGTGGAATAAAGAGATGTTGAAAGGTGCTCACATAGATCATCCAGGCTGCGTAACGCTCTTTGAGGTTGTACAGCACTGCTGGCTCGTGCAGGTGGGTCATCATGACCATGTCCTCGATCTTGTCAAATTTGGGAGGGTTCATGGGGAAGACTTGGTCTTCTCTGACAGTTAGAGTCTGGCAAGTAAATTAAGAGGTAAGTTTGTATTAATGGTTGGAGGTAGGATTTATGTTTATCTGCTTTAATTATAAGACTACAGTTGTGGACACTTTCCATTATATTATTTGGTGTCCTTTAAATAAAGGCATGAAAATACATTCATCTTAGCATTTGATGGTAAGGAAATCTGTTTTCTCTGATGAGCTAGAATACATACTACTCTTTAAAAAATACTTTTTTCCTCCCACATTTCCTTGTCCCAGGTTTATTTATCAGTTTATATCATTTTACTTAAATGGGTTTAATTTTTCATTTTTCCTGGCCATTTATTACAAGAAACTTCAATTTGGGGGGAAGTAATGGGGATATTAATACATTGTTTATCTAAATAGATAGTAATTGTTTTGATAGGAGAAGCTAGTTTTTATTTCTCCCAAGTTTGGGGATTTAGACTGGGAAGTGAGGAATTGCAGGAAGATGCTGGAGGCCAAGCCTAGTGGCTTTAAAGTCCTTTGGGTAGTTGGGAAAGGGAGAAATGAGGTTACTGCTGAGAATTTCTTTTACCTCCCAAATCTGATGTCTGTTAATGGACCAGAAGGGTGTCTGTATTGGCAATAGGCTTAGAGATGCTGAGCAAGGAAGGCTTCAGCTTGAAGCGAGGAGGTGGAGGAATAGGGCGGGGAGTATTTTCTCCTTATGTTTTTACTTACTGCTCCACATTCTGTCTTTACAGTTACTTTCCCTCCTTCTTTGCTTTGTATGATGCTCTTCACATAGGATTCCTTGGGCTCCACCGCAAAGACTGATGATTTAGCATCGAAGGGCTTGTTTTGGGCTTCAATCCGCTCCTTTTCCGATTTTCGAAGGTAGGGAGCAGCTTCGCCAAAAACAGCCATCTCGGCGTCCAAACTCGCACTCATGGCTGCGATTTTTTTAGAGAGAATTTTGCCTTGGGGAAAAAATCAGGGAGAGGAGAAATAGAAACCGGAAGTTATACATGTGAGCTAGGATTTGAAATGAAAGAAATGTTGAGGCTCCATCGCCTGCCTGGGCTGTAACTGTTCTTCCAAGCTGTTGCTGACCAGTGGTTCTCATACAGTAACCCTAGCGCAGGGCTGCTTTGGAATGAGACTGTAGTCTGAGGCTTCACTTTCAGGCTTTGAAAATGTCCTTCCCAGATGGCATGTCTTGATCTTCAGCGCTAGGGCATCGACAACTGAGTGAGAACGGAATCCTTGCATGTTTTATTCTCTAGACTGTAACAATATCTATAGCTAAGACTGTTGTTGATGGATTGTTTTATAGCAACTGTCATTCTTTAATCCCCACTTTTCCTTCTGCATAATGTTTGCATCTGCCATTTGCCAGGACAATCATAGAGTTAGGAGGGAAAGTTTGTTTTGTGCAAATGGAGATTGATATTTTCCAAGCTATCGAAAACATCTTTGCCTTTTAGATGGCCATTTTTTCTCTCATAAGCCAAATAATTATTCTTAACATCTACTTTATGTTAATATTTGGTGTTATATCTCTTGGTGGGTCATTAAAAACCCCATAATAAATTCTTATCATTCTAGGTTTTTTGTTTTTTTTTATCATTTGGCTTGTTACCAAGAGACTTAGCATTGCCTTAATTCCAAAATCTCTTTTAACATTCTCCTTTTGGCATGAGAGATTTCAGCTGTCAGTTAACAGATCTAACCACAGAGAAATGAGAGCTTCAGCACAAAGAAGTTTCTTCATCCCACATAAATTCCACAGGCTTCTTTTCTTTCCATCCAGAAAAAGAAAAGAGACAAAAATTTTAAGAGTTCATCGCATGTATGTGAGCCACCGTCCTCCGTTGATAGATACGTCTCTCAGTGTTGGCGTGTTACTTTGGTTGGGTCTTTCCTTTGCTCTTAGACAGTGAATTACTTGCGGGGGAGGACCAGGATCTCTTCTAAATTAGATACGATATTTAGCCCTCTGTGGGTGTAATACTTGTGATTTTTTTAAACGAACAATAACAAACCTTTCTAAAAACTACAGTGAATCATGAAAAGGTAGCTAAAATACTATGGTTTTAACAAGATGTTTGTTTTTGTTTACATTTTTAGATTAAGAATTTTTCTGGGTATTTAAAAAATATTGGTAAAGTGTATAAGTATTCATTGCTTGTCAGGAGGGGAAGGTTAGCATGGAATAGTCCATTGCCCCTGGACAGTTCTAAGTGCAGCTGAGAACTCACTGTCAAAATTCATTCTTTCCTAAATGGTCCTTTAATCCTGGAATTCAGATGAGGGTGGTCTCTGAGAATAAGACATTCTGAAAAAATGATTTCCCAGCATTTATAAGCAGACATTTGGAAGCACAATCTATTTACATAACTGCAAAAATATGGAAATGGTGTACAGTGAAGAGCTGTTCCCAGCATCGTTAGCCTAAATAAATCCCCTCTGTCATCAATAAATGAATAAAGCAGTGTCTTACCTCTGGATTCCAGATGAAGATGCAGGTTCAGAAGCATCTAACACTGTAAGAAAACAAGTTTCTTATTAGTGAAGCTCTGAAATTCCAGTAAGATAGTTACAGAATTAAAATATTTCCCTGGTCTAAAACTTGGCTGTATGAAAATAAAAGTCAAAGTTGGGAGGAACAGTCTCATGCTCAGAGATGGGCCACGGGTTAAGCTGTTTCTGCCCCCAGAGTCCTTCAGGTCCCAAGGCCCCCATCACTTACCTCTGGGTTCTTGGTGGAGATGAAGCAGGAGGGCTCCTTCGTGCTTATATAGGGGCTGATGTGCTGATGCTGCAGCTACCTCCTCTTTGTTAGAGCAAGACATTTGGCAGCATGAACCCTCAGAATAATTTGTACTGACATTTGTCACGTTTGGATATAATTAGAAGTATTCATATTATTTTGAGTATGTGAACCAATCTCCTATAAATAACTTGACAGCGACCAATCTGCTGGCAGAGAATACTTTCTAGTGTGCTGGGAAGGTAATCTTTGCCTGGTGGGGCCTCCTAAAAGCTATATTCGTTTTGGCAAACTCTCCTGCACATGCCTGTGGTGACCCAGTGATCACATACTCAGCAACGCATTGCTTTCAGGACCCTATAACCACTTTTCCTTCTTTGGTACCACAGGAACCCCCACCTCCTCCACACCGTTGGGCCACTGCCAAGGCCCCCCCTTGGAGTCTGGGCTCAGGCAGCGGGGCCAAGGTGAGAGGAGATGCTATCCTGAGTCTCTACCGTCGGGTCAGTGCCCATCCACCCAACACTGAAAAAAATGATTATTTATTACAAAATAATATGTATTCATTGTAGGAAAAAATACAGATAAGCAAAGAGAAAAAATATCTATAATCCCAATATGCAGAGGTAAGATATAGACATATAAGTGCATATATGTATAAGATATAGACATATAAGTACATATATGTCTTACAACCTACTTTAAAAATTATATCACAGGTAATTTTCATACCACTAATGAAATTTACACCCTTATTCTTTCTTTTTTAAAATAATTAATTAATTAATTTTGGCTGCGTTGCTGCAGGCAGGCTTTCTCTAATTGCGGCGAGCAAGGGCTACTCTTCGTTGCGGAGCACGGGCTCTAGGTGCGCGGGCCTCACTAGCTGTGGCATGTGGGCTCAGTAGCTGTGGCTCGCGGGCTGTAGCGCACAGGCTCTGTAGCTGTGGCGCATGGGCTTAGCTGTTCCATGGCTTGTGGGATCTTCCCGGACCAGGGCTCGAACCTGTGTGCCCTGCATTGGCAGGCGGATTCTTAACCACTGTGCCACCAGGGAAGTCCCTACACCCTTATTCTTTAAACAAATTATATTATGATCATTCTTTTAAAATTAGAATCTTTTCTTCTTTTAATGGCTAGGGATATTGAGGTAAAATTTATATACAGCAAAATTGACTCTTTTTAGGTGACAGTTATATGAGAGTTTTTCTGCTGCTATTTAAAAAATATTTTTAAATTTACAATAAAATTCACTTCTTTTGTTTTATAGTTCTGTGAGTTTTTGCATGTGTACTCTTTCTTGTAACCACTGGCATAGACAGGATGCAGAACTTCATTTCTGTGAGTTTCGATAAACATGTGCTGTTGTGTAACCTCTTACGTTCTAATTATATGAAAAATTAAAGCCTTGTAGATTAGACTAAAATTAATTGGATTGCATCTAATGTCTCATCAAATAAGATATTTGGTGTATACTTTATATCTGGTTTTCGAATAATTGTAATCATAAATGTTCCATTCGTAGATATAAGGCCAAGAGAATTGAAAACATACGCTTATACAGAAACTTGCACATAAATGTTCATAACAGCATTATCCATAATAGCTAAGTGGAAACAACCCACATGTCCATCAACAGACAAATGAATAAATAAAATGTGGTATATCCATACAGTGGTACATTATTCAGCCATGAAAAGGAGAAAAGTCCTGATACATGATACAACATGGGTGAACCTTGAAAACACTAATGCTAAGTAAACGAAGCTGGATGCAATGTATTCATATTTGAATAACAAGAACAGGCAAATCCACAGAGACAAAAAGTAGATTAGTGGTTGCCAGACAATGGTCTGGAGAGGAGAGATTAGGGAATGACCGCTAATGGGGTTTCTTTTTAAGGTGATGTAGTGGTTATGGTTGCATAACTTTGTGAATCTACTAAAACCACTGAATTGTTCATTCAAATGGTGAATTTTATAGTATGTGAATTATATCTAAAAAAATGCATTGGATTTTACCAGTGTTTTTTCTGTATCTATTGAAATTATATTGTTTTTCTTCTCTCACTTGTTAATATAATGAACTGTGTTAGATTTCCTCACTTTTACTGTTCTGCAATTCATGAAATAAAACCTACTGATGTAATGTTTAATTTCCTGCTGCTTTAAGTTTATGCATTTTTTAAAAAAAATGTGGGATTTCTGCATCTGAGTTCATATGGGACTAGGCCATAGTTGGCTTTTCTTGTGCTATCCTTTTCTGGTTCTGATATAGGATCATGCTAGTTTTGTAAAATGAGTGCCTCCCGTTTGTTTCTGTTTTCTTCAACAGTGTGTTGAGGATGTGAATAATCTGTTCCATGAAGGCTTAGAACAGTTCCTTCAGGAAACTCTTTTTGCCTGTAGCCTCTTTGGAGGAGAAATCTTTCACTCTAATTTAAGTTTTTTCATGACTATTGATTAGTTTGTTCAGAGTTTCTACCTTTTTTTTTTTTGCCCATTTGGAGAATTTATATTTTCCTAGAAAATTGCCCATTTCATGTGGGGTTTTAGATATTTTTGTGCCTATCTTTTTATAGTTAAAAAAACTCCTGTGTAGGCATCTATTCCTTTTAATCTTTTTAACGTATTTTAATTTTTTTCTTTTTATTTTAAACCGTATTTGCCAAAATTTTGTCTTTTGTGTTGGTCTTTTTAATTTAGATTTACCAAATAAGTTTTTTTCTATTTTATTATTTTCTGCTTTTAATCTTATTCATTCCTTTATTTCCTTAGGTTTATTATATTGGTCTTTAATCTAGCATCTTGAACTGAAAGCTAACTTCATTTATTTTCATTCTCTCTTATGATCTTGCATGTTTATTTATGGTTATGAATTTTTCTTTGATTACTACTTTGGCTAAATCCCATGGCTGATATGTAGTACCCTTGTGTGATTGTCCTTCAATTATAATTATTTTAAAGCTTCTATTTCCATTTCAACTCCCAAATTATCTAAAGTATTTTTTTTTTAATTTCCAGATGTATAAATTTGGGCTTTGGGGGGAGGATTCTCTTTTAGCTGATAGTTCTTTTTATCGTGTGTATGTGTGTGTGTGTGTGTGTGTGTGTCTGCGCGCGCGCGCATGCGCAGTTTATTTCCTAGTTTATTTCCTAGTAGGTCCAGTAGGAATGAGGGATCTCATATGTTTACTTTTGTGCATGTAAGTAACACAATAATTCAGATAGCATCCAGAGCAGAATATTATCAGCACCCCATAAACTTCTCTTGATCCTCCTCATTATAACTCTTATTTCCCTCTCCTAAAGGTAATGATGATTTTTACTTTATTTTTTATTAAGAAAAATTTTTTTACCATCTTTATTGGAGTATAATTGCTTTACATTGTTGTGTTAGTTTCTGCTGTATAACAAAGTGAATCAGCTATATGTATACATATATCCCCATATCCCCTCCCTTTTGCTTCTCCCTGCCACACTCGTTATCCCATCCCTCTAGGTGGTCACAAAGTACCAAGCTGATCTCCCTGGGCTACGTGGCTGCTTTCTACTAGCTATCTATTCTGCATTTGGTAGTGTATATATGTCAGTGTCACTCTCTCACTTCTTGCCAGCATACCTTTCCCGCTCCCCGTGTCCTCAAGTACATTCTCTACATCTGCCTCTTTATTCCTGTCCTGCCCCTAGGTTCTTCAGAACCATTTTTTTTTTTTTTTTAGATTCCATATATATGTGTTAGCATACAGTATTTGCTTTTCTCTTTCTGACTTACTTCACTCTGTATGACACCCTCCAAGTCCATCCACCTCGCTACAAATCACTCAATTGCGTTTCTTTTTATGGTTGAGTAATACTTCATTGTATATATGTGCCACATCTTCTTTATCCATTCATCTGTTGATGGACATTTAGGTTGCTTCCATGTCCTGGCTATTGTAAATAGTGCTGTAATGAACATTGTGGGTACATGGCTCTTTTTGAATTATGGTTTTCTCAGGGTATATGCCCAGTAGTGTGATCGGTGGGTTATATGGTAGTTCTATTTTTAGTTTTTTGATGAACCTCCATACTGTTCTCCATAGTGGCCGTATCAATTTACACTCCCACCAACAGTGCAAGAGGGTTCCCTTTTCTCCACACCCTCTCCAGCATTTATTGTTTGTAGATTTTTTGATGATGGCCATTCTGACCAGTGTGAGGTGATACCTCATTGTAGTTTTGATTTGAATTTCTCTAATGATTAGTGATGTTGAGCATCCTTTCATGTGTTTGTTGGCAATCTGTATATCTTCTTTGGAGAAATGTCTATTTAGGTCTTCTGCCCATTTTTGGATTGGGTCGTTTGTTTGTTTTTGGTATTGAGCTGCATGAGCCGCTTGCAGATTTTGGAGATTAATCCTTTGTCAGTTGCTTCGTTTGCAAATATCTTCTCCCATTCTGAGGGTTGTCTTTTTGTCTTGCTTATGGTTTCCTTTGCTGTGCAAAAGCTTTGAAGTTTCATTAGGTCCCATTTGTTTATTTTTGTTTTTATTTCCATTTCTCTAGGAGGTGGGTCAAAAAGGATCTTGCTGTGATTTATGTCATAGAGTGTTCTACATAAGTTTTCCTCTAAGAGTTTTATAGTGTCTGACCTTACATTTAAGTCTTTAATCCATTTTGAGTTTATTCTTGTGTATGGCGTTAGGGAGTGTTCTAATTTCATTCTTTTACGTGTAGCTGTCCAGTTTTCCCAGCACCATTTATTGAAGAGGCTGTCTTTTCTCCATTGTATATTCTTGCCTGCTTTATCAAAGATAAGGTGACCATATGTGCATGGGTTTATCTCTGGGCTTTCTATCCTGTTCCATTGATCTATATTTCTGTTTATGTGCGAGTAACATACTGTCTTGATTACTGTAGCTTTATAGTATAGTTTGATGTCAGGGAGACTGCCTCCTCCATCTCTGTTTTTCTTTCTCAAGAATGATTTGGCTATTCAGGGTCTTTTGTGTTTCCATACAAATCGTGCAATTTTTTGTTCTAGTTCTGGGAAAAATGCCATTGGTAGTTTCATAGGGATTGCATTGAATCTGTAGATTGCTTTGTGTAGTATAGTCATTTTCACAATGTTGATTCTTCCAATCCAAGAACATGGTATAGCTCTCCATCTGTTTGTATCATCTTTAATTTCTTTCATCAGTTGTCTTACAGTTTTCTGCATACAGGTCTTTTGTCTACTTAGGTAGGTTTATCCCTAGGTATTTTATTCCTTTCGTTGCAGTGGTGAATGGGAGTGTTTCCTTAATTTCTCTTTCAGATTTTTCATCATTAGTGTATAGGAATGCAAGAGATTTCTATGCATTATTTTTATATCCTCTAACTTTACCAAATTCATTGATTAGCTCTAGTAGTTTTCTGGTAGCATCTTTAGGATTCTCTATGTGTAGTATCATGTCATCTGCAAACAGTGACAGTTTTACTTCTTCTTTTCTGATTTGGATTCCTTTTATTTCTTTTTCATCTCTGATTGCTGTGGCTATAACTTCCAGAGCTATGTTGAATCATAGTGGTGACAGTCAGCAACATTGTCTTGTTCCTGATCTTAGTGGAAATGGTTTCAGTTTTACACCATTCAGAACAATGTTGGCTGTGGGTTTGTCATATATAGCTTTTATTATGTTGAGGTAAGTTCCGTCTATGCCTACTCTCTGGAGAGTTTTTATCATAAATGGGTGTTGAATTCTGTTGAAAGTTTTTTCTGCATCTGTTGAGATTATCATATGATTTTTATCCTTCAATTTATTAGTATGGTGTATCCCATTGATTGATGCGTATATTGAAGAATCCTTGCATTCCTGGGATAAACCCCACTTGATCATGGTGTATGATCCTTTTGATGTGCTGCTGGATTCTGTTTGCTAGTATTTTGTTGAGGATTTTTGCATCAATGTTCATCAGTGATATTAGCCTGTAGTTTTCTTTTTTTGTGACATCTTTGTCTGGTTTCAGTATCAGAGTGATGGTAGCCTCGGAGAATGAGTTTGGGAGTGTTCCTCCCTCTGCTATATTTTGGAAGAGTTTGAGAAGGATAGGTGTTAGCTCCTCTCTAAATGTTTGATAGAATTCGCCTGTGAGTCCATCTGGTCCTGTTTGATAGAATTCACCTGTGAGTCCATCTGGTCCTGGGCTTTTGTTTGTTGGAAGTTTTTGGGTTTTTTTTGTGTTACGCGGGCCTCTCACTGTTGTGGCCTCTCCTGTTGTGGAGCACAGGCTCTGGACGCACAGGCCTAGTGGCCATGGCTCACGGGCCCAGCTGCTCCACGGCATGTGGGATCCTCCCGGTCCGGGGCACAAACCCGTGTCCGCTGCATTGGCAAGCGGACTCTCAACCGCTGCGCCACCAGGGAAGCCCTGTTGGAAGATTTTTAATCAGAGTTTCAATTTCAGTGCTTGTGATTGGTCTGTTCATATTTTCTGTTTCTTCCTGATTCAGTCTTGGCAGTTTGTGCATTTCTAGGAATTTGTCCATTTCTTCCAGGTTGTCCATGTTATTGGCATAGAGTTGCTTGTAGTAATCTCTCATGATCCTTTGTACTTCTGCAGTGTCAGTTGTTGCTTCTCCTTTTTCATTTCTAATTCTGTTGATTGGAGTCTTCTCCCTTTTTTTCTTGATGAGTCTAGCTAATGGTTTATCAATTTTGTTTATCTTGTCAAAGAACCAGCTTTTAGTTTTATTGATCTTTGCTATTGTTTCCTTAATTTCTTTTTCATTTATTTCTGATCTGATCTTTTTGATTTCTTTCCTTCTGCTGACTTTGGGGGTTTTTTTGTTCTTCTTTCTCTGATTGCTTTAGGTGTAAGATTAGGTTGTTTATTTGAGATTTTTCTTGTTTCTTGAGGTAGGATTGTATTGCTGTAAACTTCCCTTTTAGAACTGCTTTTGCTGCATCCCATAGATTTTGGACCATCGTGTTTTCATTGTCATTTATTTCTAGATATTTTTTGATTTCCTCTTTGTTTTCTTCAGTGATCCCTTGGTCATTTAGTAGCATATTGTTTAGCCTCCATGTGTTTGTATTTTTTACAGTTTTTTTTCCTGTAATTGCTATCTAGTCTCATGGCGTTGTTGTCTGAAAAGATACTTGATATGATTTCAGTTTTCTTAAATTTACCAAGGCTTGATTTGTGACCCAAGATATGATCTATCCTGGAGAATGTTTCATGAGCAATTGAGAAGAAAGTGTATTCTGTTGTTTCTGGATGGAATGTCCTATATCAATTAAGTCCATCTTGTTTAATGTGTCATTTAAAGCTTGTGTTTCCTTATTTATTTTCATTTTGGATGATCAGTCCATTGGTGAAAGTGGGGTGTTAAAGTCCCCTACTATTATTGTGTTATTGTCGATTTCCCCTTTTATGGCTGTTAGCATTTGCCTTATGTATTGAGGTGCTCCTATGTTGGGTGCATAAATATTTAGAATTGTTATATGTTTTTCTTGGATTGATCCCGTGATCATTATGTAGTGTCCTTCTTTGTCTCTTGTAATAGTGTTTATTTTAAAGTCTATTTTGTCTGATATGAAAATTGCTACTCCAGCTTTCTTTTGATTTCCATTTGCATAGAATATCTTTTTCCATCCCCTCACTTTCAGTCTGTATGTATCCCTAGGTCTGAAGTGGGTCTCTTGTAGACAGCATATGTACGGGTCTTGTTTCTGTATCCATTCCGCCAGTCTGTGTCTTTTGGTTGGAGCATTTAATCCATTTACATTTAAGGTAATTATTGATATGTATGTTCCTATTACTATTTTCTTAATTGTTTTGGGTTTGTTTTTGTAGGTCTTTTCCTTCTCTTGTGTTTTCCTCCATAGAGAAGTTCCTTTAGCACTTGTTGTAAAGTTGGTTTGGTGGTGCTGAATTCTCTTAACTTTTGCTTATCTGTAAAGGTTTTAATTTCTCCATCAAATCTGAATGAGATCCTTGCTGGGTAGAGTAATCTTGGTTGTAGGTTTTTCCCTTTGATCACTTTAAATATGTCCTGCCACTCCCTTCTGGCTTGCAGAGTTTCTGCTGAAAGATCAGCTGTTAACCTATGGAGATTCCCTTATATGTTATTTGTTGTTTTTCCCTTGCTACTTTTAATATTTTTTCTTTATATGTAATTTTTGATAATTTGAATAATATGTGTCTCAGCGTGTTTCTCTTTGGGTTTATCCTGTATGGTACTCTCTGCTTCCTGGACTTGATTGACTATTTCCTTTTCCATGTTAGGGAAGTTTTCAACTAAAATCTCTTCAAATATTTTCTCAGACCCCTTCTTTTTCTCTTCTTCTTCTGGGACCCCATAGTTTGAATGTTGGTGCGTTTAATGTTGTCTCAGAGGTCTCTGAGACTGTCCTCAATTCTTTTCATTCTTTTTTCTTTATTCTTCTCCCTGGCAGTTATTTCCACCATTTTATCTTCCAACTCACTTACCTGTCCCTCTGCCTCAGTTATTCTGTTATTGATTCCTTCTAGAGTATTTTTAATTTAAGTGATTGTGTTGTTCATCACTGTTTGTTTGCTCTTCAGTTCTTCTAGGTCCTTGTTAAATGTTTCTTGTTTTTTCTCCATTCTCTTTCCAAGATTTTGGATCATCTTTACTATCATTACTCTGAATTCTTTTTCAGGTAGGTTGCCTATTTTGTCTTCATTTATTTGGTCTTGTGGGTTTTTACCTTGCTTCTTTGTGTGTAACATATTTTTTTGTCATTTCATTTTTTTTTTTTTTTGATGGGTGGTGCTGTATTCTTGTCTTACTGGTTGTTTGGCCTGAGACATTCAGCCCTGGAGTTTGCAGGCAGTTGGATAGAGCTGGGTCTTAGTGCTGAGATGAGGACCCCGGGAGGCCTCACTCCGGGGTCTCACTCTGATTGATATTTCCTGGGATCTGAGGTTCTCTGTTAGTTCAGTAGTTTGGACTTGGACCTCCCACCGCAGGAGCTCAGGCCTGACCTCCGGCCTGGGAACCAAGGTCCCGCATGTGTGCGGCAGGCGATGTAGTGGTCCTCCAAAGACATGGACATCCGTATCCCTCAAACTGCCTGGCTGATGCACGGCGATGGGGACCTGGAGCCACTGGAGGGTCAGGGCGGTGGCCTGAGGCGCACAGGGTGGCCTGGTGTCCTCGGGGTCAGAGCCGGGCCATCTGTGGCGCCCGTGCTGACCAGCGTGCCAGGGACTCTGCATGAGCTTGACAGGCATCTGCACCCTGGATTCACGTCTGATGACCTGGATTTGCTCTTAACATTTTCTTAATTGTTTTGGGTTTGTTGTTGTAGGTCTTTTCCTTCTCTTGTGTTTCCTGCCTAGAGAAGTTCTTTTAGCATTTGTTGTAAAGCTGGTTTGGTGGTGCTGAATTCTCTTAGCTTTTTGTGTCTGTAATGGTTTTAATTTCTCCATCGAATCTGAATGAGATCCTTGCTGGGTAGAGTAATCTTGGCTGTAGGTTTTTGCCTTTGATCACTTTAAATATGTCCTGCCACTCCCTTCTGGCTTGCAGAGTTTCTGCTGAAAGATCAGCTGTTAACCTTATGGCGATTCCCTTGTATGTTATTTGTTGCTTTTCCCTTGCTGCTTTTAATATGTTTTCTTTGTGTTTAATTTTTCATAGTTTGATTAATATGTGTCTTGGCATGTTTCTCCCTGGATTTATCCTGTATGGCACTCTCTGTGCTTCCTGGACTTGATTGATTACTTCCTTTCCCATGTTAGGGAAGTTTTCAACCATAATCTCTTCAAATATTTTCTCAGTCCCTTTTTATTGCTCTTCTTCTTCTGGGACCTCTATAATGCGAATATTGGTGCGTTTAATGTTGTCCCAGAGGCCCCTGAGACTGTCCTCAATTCTTTTCATTCTTTTTTCTTTATTCTGCTCTGCGGTAGTTATTTCCACTATTTTATCTTCCAGGTCACTTATCCGTTCTTCTGCCTCAGTTATTCTGCTATTGATTCCTTCTAGGGAATTTTTAATTTCATTTATTGTGCTGTACATCACTGTTTGTGTGCTCTTTAGTTCTTCTAGGTCCTTGTTCAACGTTTCTTGTATTTTGTCCCTTCTATTTCCAAGATTTTGGATCATCTTTCTTATCATTACTCTGAATTCTTTTTCAGCTAGACTGCCTGTTTCCTCTTCATTTGTTTGGTCTGGTGGGTTTTTACTTTGCTCCTTCATCTGCTGTGTATTTCTCTTCTTCTCACTTTGCTTAACTTACTGTGTCTGGGGTCTCCTTTTCGCAGGCTGCAGGTTCGTAGTTCCCATTGTTTTTGGTGTCTGCCCCCAGTGGGTAAGGTTGGTTCAGTGGGTTGTCAAGGCTTCCTGGTGGAAGGTATTGGTGCCTGTGTTCTGTTGGATGAGGCTGGATCTTGTCTTTCTGGTGGGCAGGACCGCATCCAGTGATGTGTTTTGGGGTGTCTGTGAACTTATGATTTTAGGCAGCCTCTCTGCTGATGGGTGGGGTTGTGTTCCTGTCTTGCTACTTGTTTGGCATGGGGTGTCCAGCACTGGAGCTTGCTGGTCGTTGAGTGGAGCTGGGTCTTAGCGTTGAGACAGAGATCTCTGGGAGAGCTCTCACCAATTGATGTTACGTGGGGCCAGGAGGTCTCTGGTGGTCCAATCTCCTAAACTCGGCTCTCCCACCTCAGAGGTTCAGGCCTGACACCTTGCCGGAGCACCAAGACCCTGTCAGCCACATGGCTCAGATGAAAAGGGAGAAGAAAAAGAAAGAGAAATAAAAGTTATTAGAATAAAAAATTTAAAAAAATATTATTAAAAAAAAGAGCAACCAAACCAATAAACAAATCTGCCAATGATAACAAGCACTAAAAACTAAACTAAGATAAACATATAAATCAGAAAGTAGTTAGTCACATACAGCAAACCCCAAGTCTACAGTTGCTCCCAAAGTCCACCACCTCAGTTTTGGGATGATTTGTTGTCTATTCAGGTATTCCACAGATGCAGGTACATCAAGTTGACTGTGGAGATTTAATCCGCTGCTCCTGAGGCTGCGCAGAGAGATTTCCCTTTCTCTTCTCTGTTTGCACAGCTCCTGGGGTTCAGCTTTGGATTTGGACCCACCTCTGCACGTAGGTCGCCCTCTGGTGTCTGTTCTTCGTCCAGACAAGAGGGGGTTAAAGGAGCGGCTGATTAGGGGGCCTCTGGCTCACTCAGGCCCGGGGGAGGGAAGGATACAGACTGTGGGGCGAGCCTGCGGCAGCAAAGGCCATCATGACGTTGCACCTGCCTGACATGCGCCGTGTGTTCTCCCAGGGAAGTTGTCCCTGGATCATGGGACCCTGGCAGTGGTGGGCTGCACAGTCTCCCGGGAGGGGAGGTGTGGATAGTGACCTGTGCTCGCACACAGGATTCTTGGCTGCAGCAGCCGTGTTAGCATTTCATGCCCGTCTCCGGTGTCTGCGCTGATAGTCGCGGCTCGCTCCTGTCTCTGAAGCTCGTTTAGGCGGTGCTCTGAATCCCCTCTCCTCGCGCACCCTGAAACAATGGTCTCTTGACTCTTAGGCAGTAACTGACTTTTTCCTGGACTCCCTCCTGGCTAGCTGTGGCGTACTAGCCCCCTTCAGGCTGTGTTCATGCAGCCAACCCCAGTCCTCTCTCTGGGATCTGACCTCCGAAGCCCGAGCCTCAGCTCCCAGCCCCCGCCCGCCCCAGCGGATGAGCAGACAAGCCTCTCAGGCTGGTGAGTGCCGGTCGGCACTGATCCTCTGTGCGGGAATCTCTCCACTTTGCCCCCCGCACCCCTGTGGCTGCGCTCTCCTCCGTGGCTCCGAAGCCCCCCCGCCCCACACCCCCCGTCTCCGCCAGTGAAGGGGCTTCCTAGTGTGTGGAAACTTTTCCTCCTTCACAGCTCCCTCCAAGAGGTGCAGGTCCTGTCCCTATTCTTTTGTCTCTGTTTTTTCTTTTCTCCTACCCAGGTACATGGGGCGTTTCTTGCATTTGGGGAAGTCTTGAGGTCTTCTGCCAGTGTTCAGTAGGTGTTCTGTAGGAGGTGTTCCACATGTAGATGTATTTGTGATGTATTTGTGGGGAGGAAGGTGATCTCCGCGTCTTACTCCTCCACCATCTTGAAGGTCTTCCCAATTTTTACTTTTATGATAATAGTTTCTCTGCTTTTCCTCATAGTTTATTATTTCTGTATGCTTCCATAAACAATGCATATACATTTTCCTTGCCCCCACCCCACGCATATACGTTTTTTACCTGTTCTTAAGCATATGAAGACAACTTTATTTATTCTTTAGTGTCTTGCTTCTTTTGCCCAACATCGAGAGATTTTTTTCCATGAAGTTACATGTAACTGTATTTTATTTTCATTACTGTACAGTATTACATTGTGTGATAATATAATTTATTTATTCATTCTACTGTAGACAAAATTTGGGGTTGTTCCCAGTTTTTTCTACAGTTTAAATTTTATTTATATTTTGCAAGATGAACAGTGACCGTCATGTCTGTGATATCTTGTTCTAGAAATAGTTGATACTTCTGTTGTGGCTTTGTACATGGCTCAGGTGTTGTTCCTCCCCTTCCTCCTCCTCCTCTTCTTCTTTTAACAGGTTCATTCAGGTAGAATTTTATATACCTTAAGAGTCATTAATTGTAAGTATATAGTTCAGTGAGTTTTAATAAATTTATGCAGATGTGCAGCCATAACCACAATCCAGTGTTGTTGTTTTCTTTTCACAATCCAATTTTATAACTTTCATCAACTGAAAAAGTTCCCTTTGCCCATTTGTAATCACATTCCAGCCCAGACTCCAGGCAACAACTGATATGCTTTCTGTCTCTATAGTTCTGCCTTTTCTAGAAATTTCATATAAATGGAATCCTACAGTGTGTAGTCTTTCCTGTCTGGCTTCTTTCCCTTAGCATGCTTTTGAGTTCATCCATGTTGTTGCATGTATCAGTAGTTCATTCATTTTTGTTGCTAAGTAGTAGTCTATTGTATAGATGTGCCACATTTTCTTTATCCATTCGAGTTGATGGACATTTGAATTATTTCCAGTTTTGGCTATTATGCATAATGCTAATGATAATATTCCATACAAGACATTGTGTGTCTTGTATGTGTCTTTTCATTTCTCTTGGGTAGATAACTAGGAGTTGAATTGCTAGATTGTATATGGCTACTTTCTTAAGAAACTGCCAAATTCTTTCCCACCGTGACTGGACCATTTTACATTTCCACCAATAATATGAGGCTTCCAGTTTTTTTACATTTTCACCTACACTTGTATTGTCCTTCCTTTTGGTTATAGCCATTCTAGTGAGTGTAAAGTGGTATCTTACTGTGGTTTTAATTTGTATTTCCTTAATGAATAATGATTTTGTTTACTTTTCATGTGTTTATTTGCCATTCATGTATTTTCTTTAGGTGAAGAGTCTATCCAAATCTTTAGCCCATTTAAAAAAATTGGATCATTTTCTTATTTACTTATTAGAGGTCTTTATGCATACATACATATAGATATATGTTTTGATATAAGTCCTTTATCAGATATATGATTAACAAATATTTTATTTCAGTCTGTGGCTTGTCTTTTTCTTTTTCTATTTATTTATTTATTTATTTATTTGCATCTGGTCTTGGTTGTGGCAGGTGGGCTCCTTAGTTGTGGCATGTGAACTCTTAGTTGAGGCATGCATGTGGAATCTAGTTCTCTGACCAGGGATCGAACCTGGGAGCGCAGTCTTATCCACTGTGCCACCAGGGAAGTCCCTTCATTTTCTTAAGGGTGCCTTTTGAAGAGCAAAAGTTTTAAATTTTGATGAAGTCCAATTTATCAGTATTTTCTTTTATAGATCATGCTTTTTGTGTCATATCTTACAAATATTTCCTACTGCAGAGTCACAATATTTTTCTTGTATTTTCTTTTGTATATATTTTATATTAATAGCTCTTACTTTTAGGTTTATATACCATTTCAAGTTAATTTTTGGGTCTGGTGTGAAGTAAGGGTCTAGGTTCATTTACTTTTATGTATAGATGTCCAGTTTTTTTAGTACCATTTGGTGAAAGACTATCCTTTCCTTACTAAATTACCTTAGTATCTTTGCTGAAAATATTTAATGACTTTTCTTGTTTTAAAATTGAAACTATTTAGTGTGATAAAACTACTGAGTTTTCCTCCCCAGAGTCAACAACAGTTATCAGATTCTTGTGTGCCCTTAAGAGGTATTTTATGCATGTATAAGCAAATATAGTTATGTTCTTTTTCTCCCCCTACATGACTCAATTTTTGTGAATGTTTTAGATCAGTGTTTTTAACCTTTTTTTCATAACTGCCCACTGAAGAGAAAAATTAAATTAAATTTATTAAGTTTAATTTCTCTTTAAGAAATGAATACTAAGTAATAAGATTTTAATTAAATGGATTTAAATTTAAACTTTAATTTCTCCATAACAAAAGAGATTAAGCAATAAGGTTTTTTTTCAGATAAGCTTGAGCTTTTTTCCTGGGGGAGAGGAGCGGCACAGACTATTATAATACTAAGACATTTTTGCTCCCTTAAGTACTAATTTTTACTTTCTAAGGTGTGATGTCACCTCCATTGAGAATGTATATATTAGATGTTTGAAAAGCATTTATGTTCCCTCATTGTTGGCTACAAAATTTTATTTATCTTTACAATTCAGCTTATTATTTGCTTTTCAAAGCATCTGTAGTTTTAGTTTTGTCTGCTTGATCTATGATTTTTCTAATAGGTGTAAAAGTTAAAATACTCCACTCTGATTATTCTCAGATTGTTCAGATTTTTGTTTGTGTAATTCAAAGATAGTTGCCAACTCCAGAAAATTTACAATAATTTTATCTTTCTGGTAGATTGTACCTTTTAAAAATGAAATATGAACTATCCTTGCTGCTTTTAGTATTATTTTGCTTTGAGTTGTGTTTTTGCTAATACTTTGCTATACTGTGTTGCTTTTACTTTTGGGTAGCATATATATGGATTATCTTTTCCCATACCTTTGTTTTCAGCCTTTCTGAATATTTTATCTTATGTCTAACTTAAAAAAATCAAGTAGCTACTTTAAAAATTCATTATGCAAACTTCTTTTAATAAGTAAGTTTTAGAGGCAGCAAACTGGCTGGTGTGCATTTTATGGTGTGCACAGTGTTTTAAATATCCATGTAACTAGCCAGACGTTATTTTTGTATGATTTTAGGCAAGTGACCTAACCTCTGTAAGTTTCAGTTTGTTCATCTGTTAAAGGAAAATTATAATAATTTCCCACCACCTCACAGGATTAATGAGAAATATAATTAATCCTCACAGGATCAGTGAGAAATACATGTAAAGTATCTAGCATAGTATCTGGCACTGTAGAAAGTATTTGATAAATATTGGCTATTACCACTCTATTTAAAACCATGTAAAAGATAGGGCTGTATCACCATGGGTCATGGGATATCACTGGAGTCTTAAACAAGGAACTGATGGTATAAGATTTCCATTTTAAACACAATTATGGTGGCATCATGGAAGATGGATTAGAGGAGTACAACAAAGATAAAGAATCTCTGCAGTTGTTGTACTATTTTAGGAAAGAGCTAAGAACCTAAACTAAGCCAGTAGCTCTTGGAAAAGAAAGGAGGTGGGGAGTGGGGAATTGTAGACTTGACTGTGCTTGTTGCTGGTGAACTAGAAATAATTTTAGATGTTTAGGAATCCTTTAAATTTATCCTATCCCAAGACAACGAAAACTAAACTGAATTTCCTGAGATTAGAGTAGTGTTTCTCAGTGGAAAGGGAACAGACTTGGAAGTAATAAGCGAAGGATAGAGCTATAATTCAACGGCAAATTGCAATATTAGAGTTTGTAGTAAAAGAACGAAAGTTTCCAGGAATAATAAACTTACCAGACGATGAAGTAGCAAGCCACCCTGCCTGACATCAAACATATTTTAGAAAAATGTGCTGATGAAAACAGCGTGAAGTTAGTGTAGGTGGAGACAAGTAGATCAGTAGAACATAATATAGTCCAAAAATGGGTTCTTGCATGTATAGAAATTTAGTATATGAAAAGGTGGCATTTCAAATCACTTGGAGGGAAAGAAAGGACAATTCAATAAATGGCATTGAAACTTTAAAACAAAATTAAATTAGGTCCTTGCCTGACACCATTTATAAAAATAAGTTCTAAATGAATTGAAGTCTTAAGCATGAAAACAAAGCAAAACCGTAAAAATCAAGAGGAAAGGGAGAGACAAGCAAATAGAAAAAATAGCCAAAAGATACACATAGACAATTAATGGAAGAGGCAATACAAGTGGTCAATAAACTTGAAAATACTCAACCTCAGGCGGTGTAAGACCAAATAACAGCTGGTATATTTCACCTATCAGGTTGAACAAAACCAAAAACTCTTAACCAAAATTTCAGAAATGGAGACTTGATTGAAATAAAGAGGCATTATCTTGGGATTTACTAGGGCTGTAGCCCAGGAGACACAAATTCAAGAAGCACTTGAACTGTGTTCCGCTGGACTACACAATGGGGCAGGCGTGTATAGGCAAAAGCCCCACAAGCTCACATAAATTGTTTGTCAGGAAGTAGGACTGGAGAGGTAAGAGGTAAGGTGCTTGTTAAGCAAGGATTGCTTGGGGTCTGAAATGATTACATGGTGGGGAGAGTACTTTGAAACTCTAAGGTTGTAGCTAGTAGCTGCTAGGAGGTATTGTTTTGAAAATGCCTGTTCGTGTCCTTGAGTTTGATACAGTTCAGAGAAAATTCAGGTTCTTTTTTGTAGGAATGTGTCTGAAACTACATCCACAATGTCTACCTGGCTCCATTTTGGATGCCTGAACCATGGTTACTCCATTTTAATTTTTCAGTGATCTTAAATATGTCATCAAAATTGATAGTAGCAAATGATGGTGTGGGGGAGTGGGTGCTGTCATATCCTGTGGATAAGGGTGTAAAATTCCAGGGCGATTTGTTATATCTTTTGAAATTTAAAATTGCAATAATTTCCCTCTTACTCTCTTTTCTGTGGAAGCACAGGGGGACAAGAGGTATGCCAAGGTTATGCATTTAGCATTTCTTCTAATAGCAAAACTTTAGAAACAAGTTAAATGTCCTTTCAGTTACTTTGTAATAAATTAAGTGGCCACCTGTTGAGTGGTGGTGCTCTGGTTATGTGGTGAGTCGTTGAAACCTAACACTTTAATCTGAGATTTGGATCAACATAATGTATTTTCCACTTGTTTTCTTTGAGATATAGTCCTGAAAATAGAAAACCTTATTTAAAATGACAAGCAATGAAGTAAAGAGTTTTAATGGGCAATATATAAGAAAACTAAACTATGAGCTATATTTTGCTAAGGCTTATTTATTGGTATATTCCAATCTTTCTCCAATGCAGATCTCTCTTTTTTAAAATTTATTCATTTATTTATTTATTTTTGGCTGTGTTGGGTCTTTGTTGCTGCGTGTGGGCTTTCTCTAGTTGCGGTGAGCCAGGGCTACACTTGGTTGTGGTGTGCAGGCTTCCCATTGCGGTGGATCTCTCGTTGTGCAGCATGGGCTCAGCTGCTCCGCGGTGTGTGGGATCCTCCCGGACCAAGGCTTGAACCCGTGTCCCCTCCACTGGCAGGTGGATTCCTAACCACTGCGCCACCAGGGAAGTCCGCAGATATCTCTTATATAATTCTTGTGTGACAAGTCATTTCTTTTAACTTAGAGCAAAAGCTCTTCCAGGGTCTGGTTTATATCCCTTGTCCTTGCTCTTCTCGCTGGTATGTGCTTACAGTTAAGTCCAGAGTCAGCATTAGGTTACTGTATCTAATGATCCTTCTGCTCTGAGAGCCCTTGCCAAAAATTAGTTTACAATTCCCAAGACTCTGCCCTAAGGATTTCTCTATATTTCTCTCAAGTGAGGAAAAGCAGAGGAATTATAGCCACTTAAGGCATCTCTCCCTTTCTGATATGAGACTGTGTTTATCTCATCTTCAACCAAAGGAAACAACTACTCTCTTTTCATGACTCATGCCAAAGAGGGATGTTGTTTAGATACATCTGTGTTCTTCCATGTAGTTCATTTCTTTTTATTGGTAAATAGTTTTCCATCGTGAGGATTTACCATATTTTTTTCATCTATTCTCTTGCCAATGGATATTCTTTCTTTCTGTGGACATATCTTTTATTTCTTCTGGTTGAATCCAAGGAGTGGAATAGCTATATCAAAAGGTGTAAAAGTATGTATTTAATTTAAAAGAAATGGCCAATTAAAAAATACTTGAACCATTTTACATCCTCACTAGCAATATATGAGAAGTGTAGTCACTCAGCATCCTTGCCAACATTTATCATTGTCAGTCTTTATGATTTTAGCCATTCTTATGGACGTGTAGTGGAGGCTCCTTGTGGTTTATTTTTTTTTTTACATCTTTATTGGAGTATAATTGCTTTAAAGTGGTGTGTTAGTTTCTGCTGTATAACAAAGTGAATCAGTTATACATATATGTATATGTTCCCATATCTCTTCCCTCTTGCATCTCCCTCCCTCCCATCCTCCCTATCCCACCCCTCTAGGTGCTCACAAAGCACCGAGCTGATCTCCCTGTGCTATGCGGCTGCTTCCCACTAGCTATCTGTTTTACGTTTGGTAGCGTGTATATGTCCATGCCACTCTCTCACTTTGTGACAGCTTCCCCTTCCCCTTCCCCATATCCTCAAGTCCATTGTCTAGTAGGTCTGTGTCTTTATTCCTGTCTTACCCCTAGGTTCTTCATGACATTTTTTTCCCTTAAATTCCATATATATGTGTTAGCATATGGTATTTGTCTTTCTCTTTCTGACTTACTTCACTCTGTATGACAGACTCTAGGTCCATCCACCTCACTACAAATAGCTCAATTTCGTTTCTTTTTATGGCTGAGTAATATTCCATTGTATATATGTGCCACATCTTCTTTATCCATTCATCCAATGATGGACACTTAGGTTGTTTCCATCTCCTGCCTATTGGAAATAGAGCTGCAGTGAATATCTTGGTACGTGACTCTTTTTGAATTTTGGTTTTCTCAGGGTATATGCCCAGTAGTGGGATTGCTGGGTCATACGGTAGTTCTATTTGTAGTTTTTTAAGGAACCTCCATACTGTTCTCCATAGTGGCTGAACCAATTCACATTCCCACCAGCAGTGCAAGAGTGTTCCCTTTTCTCCACACCCTCTCCAGCATTTATTGTTTCTAGATTTTTTGATGATGGCCATTCTGACTGGTGTGAGATGATATCTCATTGTAGTTTTGATTTGCATTTCTCTAATGATTAATGATGTTGAGCATTCTTTCATGTGTTTGTTGACACATGAAAGAATGTCTATTTAGGACATTTGGAGAAATGTCTATTTAGGTCTTCTGCCCATTTTTGGATTGGGTGGTTTGTTTTTTTGTTATTGAGCTGCATGAGCTTCTTGTAAATTTTGGAGATTAATCCTTTGTCAGTTACTTCATTTGCAAATATCTTCTCCCATTCTGAGGGTTGTCTTTCGGTCTTGTTTATGGTTTCCTTTGCTGTGCAAAAGCTTTAGGTCCCATTTGTTTATTTTTGTTTTTATCTCCATTACTCTAGGAGATGGGTCAAGAAGGATCTTGCTGTGATTTATGTCATAGAGTGTTCTGCCTATGTTTTCCTCTAAGAGTTTGATAGTTTCTGGCCTTACATTTAGGTCTTTAATCCATTTTGAGCTTATTTTTGTGTATGGTGTTAGGGAGTGATCTAATCTCATACTTTTACATGTACCTGTCCAATTTTCCCAGCACCATTTATTGAAGCGGCTGTCCTTTCTCCACTGTACATTCCTGCCTCCTTTATCAAAGATACGGTGACCATATGTGCGTGGGTTTATCTCTGGGCTTTCTATCCTGTTCCATTGATCTATCTTTCTGTTTTTGTGCCAGTACCATACTGTCTTGATTACTGTAGCTTTGTAGTATAGTCTGAAGTCAGGCAGCCTGATTCCTCCAGCTCCATTTTTTGTTCTCAAGATTGCTTTGGCTATTCGGGGTCTTTTGTGTTTCCATACAAATTGTGAAATTTTTTGTTCTAGTTCTGTGAAAAATGCCAGTGGTAGTTTGATAGGGATTGCATTGAATCTATAGATTGCTTTGGGTAGTACAGTCATGTTCACAGTGTTGATTCTTCCAATCCAAGAACATGGTATATCTCTCCATCTGTTTGTATCATCTTTAATTTCTTTCATCAGTGTCTTATAATTTTCTGCATACAGGTCTTTTGTCTCCTTAGGTAGGTTTATTCCTAGATATTTTATTCTTTTTGTTGCAATGGTAAATGGGAGTGTTTTCTTGATTTCACTTTCAGATTTTTCATCGTTAGTATATAGGAATGCCAGAGATTTCTGTGCATTAATTTTGTATCCTGCTACTTTACCAAATTCATTGATTAGCTCTAGTAGTTTTCTGGTAGCATCTTTAGGATTCTCTATGTATAGTATCATGTCATCTGCAAACAGTGACAGCTTTACTTCTTCTTTTCCGATTTGGATTCCTTTTATTTCCTTTTCTTCTCTGATTGCTGTGGCTAAAACTTCCAAAACTATGTTGAATAAGAGTGGTGAGAGTGGGCAACCTTGTCTTGTTCCTGACCTTAGTGGAAATGCTTTCAGTTTTTCGCCATTGAGGATGATGTTGGCTGTGGGCTTGTCATATACGGCCTTTATTATATTGAGGAAAGTTCCCTCTACACCTACTTTCTGCAGGGTTTTTATCATAAATGGGTGTTGAATTTTGTCAAAAGCTTTCTCTGCATCTATTGAGATGATCATATGGTTTTTCTCCTTCAATTTGTTAATATGGTTAATCACATTGATAGATTTGCGTATATTGAAGAATCCTTGCATTCCTGGAATAAACCCCACTTGATCATGGTGTATGATCCTTTTAATGTGCTGTTGGATTCTGTTTGCTAGTATTTTGTTGAGGATTTTTGCATCTATGTTCATCAGTGATATTGGCCTGTAGTTTTCTTTCTTTGTGACATCCTTGTCTGGTTTTGGTATCAGGGTGATGGTGGCCTCGTAGAATGAGTTTGGGAGTGTTCCTCCCTCTGCTATATTTTGGAAGAGTTTGCGAAGGGTGGGTGTTAGCTCTTCTCTAAATGTTTGATAGAATTCTCCTGTGAAGCCATCTGGTCCTGGGCTTTTGTTTGTTGGAAGATTTTTAATCACAGTTTCAATTTCAGTGCTTGTGATTGGTCTGTTCATATTTTCTGTTTCTTCCTGATTCAGTCTTGGCACGTTGTGCATTTCTAAGAATTTGTCCATTTCTTCCAGGTTGTCCATTTTATTGGCATAGAGTTGCTTGTAGTAATCCCTCATGATCTTTTGTACTTCTGCAGTGTCAGTTGCTACTTCTCCTTTTTCATTTCTAATTCTGTTGATTGGAGTCTTCTCCCTTTTTTTCTTGATGAGTCAGGCTAATGGTTTATCAATTTTGTTTATCTTGTCAAAGAACCAGCTTTTAGTTTTATTCATCTTTGCTATCATTTCCTTCATTTCTTTTTCATTTATTTCTGATCTGATCTTTATGATTTCTTTCCTTCTGCTAACTTTGGATTTTTGTTGTTCTTCTTTCTCTAGCTGCTTTAGGTGCAAGGTTAGGTTGTTTATTCGAGATGTTTCCTGTTTCTTAAGGCAGGATTGTACTGCTATAAACTTCCCTGTTAGAACTGCTTTTGCTGCATCCCATAGGTTTTGGGTCGTCGTGTCTCCATTGTCATTTGTTTCTAGGTACTTTTTGATTTCCTCTTTGATTTCTTCAGTGATCACTTCGTTTTTAAGTAGTGTATTATTTAGCCTCCATGTGTTTGTATTTTTTGCACATCTTTTCCTGTAATTGATATCTAGTCTCATAGCGTTGTGGTTGGAAAAGATATGTGATACAATTTCAATTTCCTTAAATTTACCAAGGCTTGATTTGTGACACAAGATATGATCTATTGTGGAGAATGTTCCATGAGCACTTGAGAAAAATGTGTATTCTGTTGTTTTGGGATGGAATGTCCTATAAATATCAATTAAGTCCATCTTGTTTAATGTATCATTTGATGCTTGTGTTTCCTTATTTATTTTCATTTTGGATGATCTGTCCATTGGTGAAAGTGGGGTGTTGAAGTCCCCTACTATGAATGTGTTACTGTCGATTTCCCCTTTTATGGCTGTTAGTATTTGCCTTATGTATTGAGGTGCTCCTATGTTGGGTGCATAAATATTTACAATTGTTATATCTTCTTCGATCGATCCCTTGATCATTGTGCAGTGTCCTTCTTTGTCTCTTCTAATAGTCTTTATTTTAAAGTCTATTTTGTCTGATATGAGAATTGCTACTCCAGCTTTCTTTTGGTTTCCATTTGCATGGAATATCTTTTTCCATCCCCTTACTTTCAGTCTGTATGTGTCTCTAGGTCTGAAGTGGGTCTCTTGTAGACAGCATATATATGGGTCTTGTTTTTGTATCCATTCAGCCAATCTGTGTCTTTTGGTGGGAGCATTTAGTCCATTTACATTTAAGGTAATTATCGATATGTATGTTCCTATTCCCATTTTCTAAATTGTTTTGGGTTCGTTATTATTAGATCTTTTCCTTCTCTTGTGTTTCTTGCCTAGAGAAGTTCCTTTAGCATTTGTTGTAAAGCTGGTTTGGTGGTGCTGAACTCTCAGCTTTTGCTTGCCTGTAAAGGTTTTAATTTCTCCAACAAATCTGAATGAGATGCTTGCTGGGTAGAGAAATCTTGGTTGTAGGTGTTTCTCCTTCATCACTTTAAATATGTCCTGCCACTCCCTTCTGGCTTGCAGAGTTTCTGCTGAAAGATCAGTTATTAACCTTATGGGGATTCCCTTGTGTGTTATTTGTTGTTTTTCCCTTGATGCTTTTAATATGTTTTCTTTTTACTTAATTTTTGACAGTTTGATTAATATGTGCCTTGGCGTGTTTCTCCTTGGATTTATCCTGTATGGGACTCTCTGTGCTTCCTGGACTTGATTAACTATTTCCTTTCCCATATTAGGGAAGTTTTCAACTATAATCTCTTCAAATATTTTCTCAGTCCCTTTCTTTTTCTCTTCTTCTTCTGGAACCCCTATAATTTGAATGTTGGTGCGTTTAATGTTGTCCCAGAGGTCTCTGAGACTGTCCTCAGTTCTTTTCATTCTTTTTTCTTTATTCTGCTCTGCAGTAGTTATTTCCACTATTTTATCTTCCAGGTCACTTATCCGTTCTTCTGCCTCAGTTATTCTGCTATTGATCCCATCTAGAGTATTTTAAATTTCATTTATTGTTTTGTTCATCGTTGCTTATTTCATCTTTATTTCTTCTAGGTCCTTGTTAAATGTTTCTTGCATTTTGTCCATTCTATTTCCAAGATTTTGGATCATCTTTACTCATTATTCTGAATTCTTTTTCAGGTAGACTGCCTATTTCCTCTTCATTTGTTAGGTCTGGTGGGTTTTTATCTTGCTCCTTCATCTGCTGTGTGTTATTCTGTCTTCTCATTTTGCTTATCTTACTGTGTTTGGGATCTCCTTTTCGCAGGCTGCAGGTTCGTAGTTCCCGTTGTTTTTGGTGTCTGCCCCCAGTGGGTAAGGTTGGTTCAGTGGGTTGTGTAGGCTTCCTGGTGGAGGGGACTGGTGCCTGTGTTCTGGTGGATGAGGCTGGATCTTGTCTTTCTGGTGGGCAGGTCCACCTCTGGTGGTGTGTTTTGGGGTGTCTGTGGACTTACTTTGATTTCAGGCAGCCTCTCTGCTAATGGGTGGGGTTGTGTTCCTGTCTTGCTAGTTGTTTAGCATAGGGTGTCCAGCACTGTAGCTTGCTTGTCGTTGAGTGAAGCTGGGTGCTGGTGTTGAGATGGAGATCTCTGGGAGATTTTCGCCGTTTGATATTATGTGCAGCTTGGAGGTCTCTTGTGGACCAGTGTCCTGGAGTTGGCTCTCCCACCTCAGAGGCACAGCACTGACTCCTGGCTGCAGCACCAAGAGCCTTTCATCCACACGGCTATGTGCACATCATGGGAAAAGGAAGGCTTTAGACACCGAAACTCGCCCGTGCAGAACCCCGCGGGCCCTCCTTGGAGAGGGGTGGAAAGGGACACTCACTTGGGGGTCAGACACCTCCAAGTCTCGGGCTGGGGGCGGAGCCCGCTCCTTGTGCTTTTAATCTGTATCCTCTAGACCAGTGATACTGAGCATCTTTTAATTTGGTTATTGGACCTTCACATATCTTTTTTTTGAAAGTGTCTGTGAAAGTCGTTTGCCCATTTTTATTGGACTGTTTGCTTTTTTATTGGTTTTTAACATTATATAACTTTTATGTGTACAGTATTACATTTCAACTTCTGTATGCACTATGGTGTGCTTACCCCCAAAGGTTTAGTTTCTATCTAGTCACCATATATTTGACCCCCTTTACCCATTTTTCCCTCCCCCGACCCCCTTCTCCTCTGGTAACCACTACTCTACTCTGTTCTCTGTATCTGTGTTTGCTTTTGTTTATTTTGTTGCGTTTTTTTTTTGTTTGTTTAGTCCACGTATTAGTGAAATCATACAGTATTCATCTTTTTCCATCTGATTGATTTCATTTAGCATAATACCCTCAAGATCCATCCATGTTGTTGTATATGACAAGATTTCACCTTTTTTATGGCTGGGTAGTATTCTATATATTACCACATCTTTATCCATTCATCCATCAGTGGACACTTAGGTCATTTTCATATCTTGGCTGTTGTAAATAATGCTGTGATGAACATAGGAGTGGCTATATCTTTTTTTTTTTTTTTTTTTGCGGTATGCAGGCCTCTCACTGTTGTGGCCTCTCTGGTTGTGGAGCACAGGCTCCGGATGCGCAGGCTCAGTGGCCATGGCTCATGGGCCCAACTGCTCCACGGCATGTGGGATCCTCCTGGACCAGGGCATGAACCCGTGTCCCCTGCATTGGCAGGCGGACTCTCAACCACTGCGCCACCAGGGAAGCCCTGCATATATCTTTTTAAATTAATGTTTTCATAATCTCTGGATAAATACCCAGAAGTGGGATAGCTGGATCATATGGTAATTCTATTAACTTTTTGAGCAATCTCTGTACTGTTTTCCATAGTGGCTACACTAATTTACATTCCCATCAGCAGTGCATGAGAGTTCCCTTTTCTTTACATCTTCACCAACACTTGTTACTTCTTGCCTTTTTGATAATAGCCATTCTATCAGGCTTAAGGTGATGTCTCATTGTCGTTTTGATTTGCATTTCCCTGATAATTAGTGATGTTGAAAATCTTTTCATGTGCCTGTTGACCATCTGTGTATCATCTTTGGAAAAAATGTCTACTTAACTCCTCTGCCTATTTTTTAATCAGGTTGTTTATTTTTTGGTTGTTGAGTTGTATGAATTCTTTATGTATTTTGGATATTAACCCATTAATGGACATGTGATTTGCAAATATCTTCTTTCATTTGGTAGGTTGTCTTTTTCTCTCTCCTCTCTTTCTGGTACTCCCATTACATATATACTGGTGTGTTTGATGGTTTTTCATGTTTCTCTGATTTTTTTTTTCCATTTTTTCTCCTCTGTTCTTTGGTTTGCATAGTCTCTATCACTCTGCCTTCAAGCTTGCTTATTCTTTCTTTCTCTTCAAATAAACTGTTAAGCCCCTCTAATGAATTTTTTTTTTCTTTTTTTTTTTTTTTGCGGTACATGGGCCTCTCACTGTTGTGGCCTCTCCCGTTGCGGAGCACAGGCTCCAGACGCGCAGGCTCAGAGACCATGGCTCACGGGCCTAGCCGCTCCATGGCACGTGGGATCTTCCCGGACCAGGGCATGAACCCGTGTCCCCTGCATCGGCAGGCGGACTCTCAACCACTGCGCCACCAGGGAAGCCCCCCTCTGATGAATTTTTATTTGTTATTGTGCTTTTAAATTCCAGAATTCCATTTGGTTCCTTTAAAATAACTTCTGTCTTTAAAAATTTATTTATTTTTATTTTGACTGCACTGGGTTTTATTTACTTATTTATTTATTTATTTAATTTATTTATTTTTGGTTGCATTGGGTCTTTGTTGCTGTGCGCGGGCTTTCTCTAGTTGCAGTGAGCGGGGGCTACTCTTTGTTGCAGTGCGCGGGCTACTCTTTGTTGTGGTGCATGGGCTTCTCACTGCGGTGGCTTCTCTTGTTGCAGAGCACGGACTCTAGGTGCCCCGGCTTAAGGAGTTGTGGCTTGCCAGTTCTGGAGTGCAGGCTCAGTAGTTGTGGCGTGTGGGCTTAGTTGCTCCATGGCATATGGGATCTTCCTGGACCAGGGCTGAAACCCATGTCCCCTGCATTGGCAGGCGGATTCTTAACCACTGCGCCACAGGGAAGCCCCTGCACTGGGTTTTAGTTGCGGCATGCAAGCTTCTTAGTTGCAGCATGTGGACTCTTAGTTGCAGCAAGGGAATCTTAGTTGCGGCGTGCATGTGGGATCTAGTTCCCAGACCAGGGATCGAACCCGGGCCCCCTGCATTGTGAACGTGGAGTCTTATCCACTGGACCACCAGGGAAGTCCCAATAATTTCTATCTTTTTATCGATAGTTTCTATTTGATGTGAAATTGTCATCATGCCTTCCTTTACTTCCTTTTATCATGATTTCTTTTATCTCTGTGAACATATTTATAATTGCTATTTTGATGTCCTTTATGTTAAATCCAACATCTGGTTACTGTCACAGGCAGCTCGTGTCGCCTTCTTTTTTCAGTGTACAGGTCATAATTGTTTCTTTGTATGCCTCATAATTTTTTGTTGGAAACTAGACATTTTAGATAATATGTTGTAGCAACTCTGGGTACTGCCACCTTCTCAGGGCTTGTTAGTTTTATTTGCTTATTTATTTGTTTTTAACTGGCTGACTTATTTTAATTAAGTTTATTTCCTACCCATAGGCTTAAACCTTTGATGTTACTCCCCTTAGAAGTGCCATTTTGGTATGCCTACAGTCACCTTAGGATGGCAGTGGTTTTGATAAAGCTCTTTTTCTGTCTTTTCCTGACCACATCTGGCTGTTAAACTCCACTAATTTCTGGCTGATTACTTTATTGTTTTTAATAATGCCCTTGGGCATAGATTGTTCTACAGATTAATCCAATAAAATTCTGGCTTCTGTAAAAAAATAGCTTCTGCTGTCAGTGTTTGATATTTGTTCTTACACCTATAGGATTCCTCCTAACTAGTATTCTATAGTTTCTCCTGAATGCTAGCTGGCCTACAGGTTAACCTGTATCATGCATCTTTCCCAATTTCCTTTCACAACTTCTGCTGTCCTTGAGAGTGAAGTTAGGCTTGAACGTCTCTGCCCTCTTTTGCAAATGAAATCAGTTCCTTTGGGCAAATATTAGGAGCTCTCTGTTTTATGACCTGCTTCTCCCCTCAGGCAAAGTCTCTGAGCCAAGGCTTTGGAGCTGGTGGTAGGCACAACTGTAAACTTCTCTCCTAGTGACACTCCTACTCTAGGAGCTGAGCACTTGCTGGTGCCTGAGGTCCTCTTGGCTTATCCCTCTTGGAGTGGAACCAGCACCTTAGAAAGCAGATGTAGGTTTAATCAGGGCCTCAGTGCTCTAAGCACACTGGATCCATGAAAGAGCCTTTATTCCATGAGGGATGGCTGGGAAGGAGAGAGCCCCCACCTCATGACTGCACTTTCCAAGGAATTAGCCTCAGAAACAGGTAGCTGGAGGGAGAATGAGAAATACTGATGTCTTGTCCTTCCTGGGAAGAAAGTGCTCTGTCTGGGAGCAGCCTGTGTTCTTCTTGGCTTTAGTAATTGGGAGTGGAGTCCCTGTTTCTCTGAGCTGGGAGGGTGGAAGAGAGGAAGTGATCTTGATTCAAATATCGCAGACCCTTAGGGACTTCCCTGGTGGTCTAGTGGTTAAGACTCCACACCTTCAATGCAGGGGTTGGGGAACTAAGATCCCACATGCCGCGCGGCAAAAAAAAAAAAAAAAAAAAAAAAAAAAAAAGCCTCTGTGGACGTTCCTGGAAAGACATTTTCTTCTGTGCATGCCAGAGGTGAAGGTACTAGCACACAAAGAGAAGAGAAAATGAAACAGCCTCTCACAGCCTGAGATTGCCTGGTGACCCATGGGTACTTCTTAACTTTAGATGTAGAGTAGGAATCAAAGCAAAATTTTATTTCAAAGTAAAAAAAAAAAAAAAAAAAAAAAATCACAGACCCTTACCTTACTTACAGAATTTTTATAGATTTTCTTGATAGACATTTCTTCATTTGCTGTTTTCCCTTAGGACCATTTCCGAAGGCTTTCAATACTGTTGTTTTTAAAGTAATTTTCACCAGTTTCACTGGGCAAAGGGTCAGTGGGATTCAGGCTGTCTTGCCAGAAATTGGTCCTTCCTCTAGTATTTGTGTGTGTGTGTGTGTGTGTGTGTGTGTGTGTGTGTGAGAGAGAGAGAGAGAGAGAGAGAGAGAGAGAGAGAGAGAGAGAGTGTAGGTGTGTATTTCTTTGCATGTCATTTTTGTAGTTGCTTTAGGTGTGTATGTAGAAAACTTACCATTGTCGTCTTTTGTTGTCATGTTATCAGTTCAAGTGAAGTATAGAAACTTTACCTCCCTATAAGTCCCTTTACTCTCCTCTATTTATTGATACAATTGTCTTAAATATTTCCTCTTATATACATTATAGCCACATCAGACAGTGGTATAATTTTTGCTTCAATCATTAAACATAACTTAGAGAACTTAAGAAGAGAAAGCCTGTTGTATCTACTACTATTTTTGATCCCTGTGTTCTTGACTGTTTGATGTTCCAGGGTTTCTTCCTTTATTGTTTCCTTTCTATTTAGAGGACTTTCTTTAGCCATTCTTTTAGGGTAGGTATGCTGATGACAATTTTCTTAGTTTTCACTCTTCTGAGAATGCCTTGATTTTCCTTTCATTCCTGAAGCGTATTTTTTTTCCTGGGTACAAAATTCTGGGTTGACAGTTCTTTTCTTTTAGCACCTGAAAAATATCCTATCACTTCTTTCTGGCCTCCCTGGTTTCTGGTGAGAAATTCTCGATTATTTGAATAAATGGTATCTCTGGCTGCTTCCAAGGTATTTTTCTTTGCTTTTAGTATTCAGAAGTTTATGATATGTCTCGCTGTGGATTCTCTGAGCTTATCCTATTTGGATAAACTCCTTATTAAATCTGTAGGTTATGTCTCTTGCCAAATTTAGAACTTTTCAGCCATTATTTCTTTGAGTACTTTTTCACTCTCTTCCTTCTGTTTATCTAGGACTCTGATAACATGAATGTTATATTTTTTTGTTATGGAGCCACAGAGCCCTTAGGCTCTGTACATTTTTCCTCTCCATTTTCTTTCAGTTGTTTAGATTGGGTTATTTCTGCTCTATATTCCAGTTCACTGATTCTTTCCTCTGTCCCCTCCATTTTTCCATTGAGCCCATTTATTGAGTTTTTAAAATTTATTTATTCATTTTTCATTTCTAAAATTTCCATTTGTTATTTTTAGATCTTCTGTTTCTTTGCTGAGACTTTATATTTTTACATTTGTTTTAAGCAGGTTCATAATTGTTCCTTGAAACATTTTTATTGTAGATGCTTTAAAATCTTTGTCAGATAATTCTGATATCTCTATCATCTTGATTTTGGCTTTTTCCATTCATTTATCCTTTTTCATTCAGTGGGAGATCTTCTTGAATGGTGAGTGATCTTCAGCTGAAGCCTGGACATTTTTGTATTACGTTCTGAGATCTTGGATCCTATTTAAACCTTTTATCTGGTTTCCTGTGACATTGTTCTGTCAAGGTAAGGGGGGTGGTGGCACTTCAGTACTTCCAGGTACAAGTCCAGGTTTCCTTCTGTTGACACCTGAGAGGGAAGTCTCCTTATTATTCCTGGGTGGGGATGGGTGGCTCCCATGTGTTCTCTGACACCACAGTTGGGAGGTGGTGGCCTCATTACCACTGGGCAATGGTGAAAATGCTGACTTTCTACTAGGCCGCGTCTGACAGTGAGAAGGACAAGAGGTGCCTTGTTGTTGCCTGGTGTTTGAGAGTCAGGGATCCCCATGTCATTTTTTTTTTTTTTTGAAAAATATTTGGTAGCATGGATACATGTTCACAATACAATCTTAACTGAAAAACACAGCATATAACATTCTTTATTTATTTTCTTTTTTCTTCCTACTATAATGCATGCTTACTGTAGTAAGTCACATCACATGTTGTAGTAAGTCAGATAGTATCACCCCATAACCCAATTAATATAGTCAGTGTTAACAATTTGGTCAGTTTCCTTCACACCTTACTTCATGCTTATATAAAACGTATACACAATTATATACATATATACAATATGTTTTTAATTTTATAAATCTGTTTATAGATTTTAAAAGTACTGGGTGGAATCCAGTACTGTATGCAATCCAGTACTTTTAAAATCTATAAGTAACTTGGATGGAGTCCAAGTGACTTCTGAGAAATTGGATTAGGAAATATTTTTTTATTTTTCTGTATTTTCCAAATTATCTATATAGAACATTAAAAAAAAACACTGAGTGAAGCCATACCTGAGTTAACCAGGTATTTTTTGTTTTGTTTTGTTTTGTTTTTTTAACATCTTTATTAGAGTATAATTGCTTTACAGTGGTGTGTCAGTTTCTGCTTTATAACAAAGTGAATCAGCTATACATATACATATATCCCCATATTTCTTCCCTCTTGCATCTTCCTCCCTCCCACCCTCCCTACCCCACCCCTCTAAGTGGTCACAAAGCACCGAGCTGATCTCCCTGTGCTATGCGGCTGCTTCCCACTAGCTATCTACCTTATGTTTGGTAGTGTATATATGTCCATGCCTCTCTCTCACTTTGTCCCAGCTTACCCTTCCCCCTCCCCGTATCCTCAAGTCCATTCTCTAGTAGGTCTGTGTCTTTATTCCCGTCTTGCCCCTAGGTTCTTCTGACCATTTTCTATATATATATATATTTAGATTCCATTATATATGTGTTAGCACACGGTATTTGTTTTCCTCTTCCCCATGTCATCTTTACTGGCACCATTTGTGGGGTCCAATTACTGGCTAGCAAGCATGAAAGTCTCATCTTCCTTGAATGCTGTCAAACTGTCTAACCTCCCCAGTGCTCTTCTGGGCCTTTCTTTATACCACTGTTGGAACCCTGCTTTCATTCTGCGTTCTTATTAATTTCTGTCATTGTCATCTCTAATGTGGGGCTGTAGTACATCATATGTAATTCCTTTGTGAAATACTTGGTCATGATATAGCGCTGTGGTTTTCAGAATGTAGTCCCCGGACCAGCAGCATTAACATCACCTGGAACTTGTTAGAAATGCAAATTCTTGGCCCCAACATAGACCTACTGAATTAGGAACTCTGGAAGTGGGACCCCAAAATCTGTGTTTTACCAAGTCCTCCAGATGATTCTGATGCATGCTACATTTGAACACCACTGATGTGGAGGTTCGCATAATCCCTTGGCTCATGAGGGAGGATGCTGGAAGTCTTAATGCTCAGAGTCACCCCTCAGCAAAATTGTTAATAAATGGCCTTTGTGGACATATTTTCTTGTCTCCCCCTTGCCCTCCCTCAGGGTTGCCTTCCTTCAGGCACATCTCAAGAGACCTCTTTCTTTAGATACTTTCTTAGTTGATTAGCCAATAATTCTAGCTAGGGTATTAGCTGAAATTAGTATATTTTCAATTTAATAGATTAAAGTGAACATCCTCCAAGATGCCAAGTATTCAGTCTCTAATAGGAGGCTATTTAGATATAAGATGGGTAGAAGGGGAGGTAATGTTTTGGAGTAATGTTTGGAGGTAATGTTTTGAGATTTCTTCTGTTCTTGGTATCTCTTGGTTATGTGAACAGTTATGAATTGAGTCGAGGGAAGAAGATTCATGGTACTTCCAAGTATCAGCATGTCAGTGGTCCCAGATTTTGCTTTCAGTGACCATGGCCTTTAAGGCCTCAGAACAGACAGTGGTAAAGAAACTGGCCTTAGTATAATTTCTTAGGAGATTTTATTAGTTGAATGGTACCTGGCTGGATACCAAAAGCACTAGGGCATGGTCGTCTCTGCTTAGTTCCCCATGTGTATATTTTAAATAGGTTCATCAATAAGTTAGGGAAAATGTCCCTTTGCCCTTTGTAACTTTTCGCAGTCTTCTCCCAGTCTCAATTTCTTTCCAATACAGTTAGTCTAAGTGCTACGTATCAGGGAGGAATCACTTAAACTCCTCTATTTTTCCTGATTTAAAATTGGTTTTGGAGACAGCCTCCTGCTCTCTCCTTGCTTGTATCCTGTTTAGATTCTCTTATCCAGTATCAATAGTTTAGAAACGGTTCCCAAATCTCAATGATCCCTCATATCAATTAAAGAAAATACAAAGAGTGTTGTAAGTATTTATAGATGATCATGTGTGGTTTTCTTGTAAGATATAAGGAAATAGGTCTATGAATCACTTAATCTGTGAGGAAGATGAAGAAGAATATTAACTAGCTGTGACTCTGAATCCTTGCTGCTTTAATCAGGGACCCCAGAGTAATTGACCCCTAGATAATGAAATCCACTCTCAACTCTCTACATAAGCAATTATTTAAATAGTTAGGAGACAGAATAATAAAGCAGTTGCCCATTGCTTTTGAGGTCAATAGGTTAACTCTACAGAGTTTAATTAAAATTTGATAATAAATGCCTACTCTAGGCAGGATATTTCATTAGTCTTCATCGTGGCCTAGGTAAAATATTCCTTGTAATTATTTTCTACCCCTTTTAAATTCTCTTCTCATGAAGCAGGCTTCTTACTGCTAATTAGGATTCTCACACCGGGGAAAGAGATTCCCCAAAATCAGCCTCCTCATTAGAAAGGGATATCCACCACTGTAAAAGAATAAATTGGTATTCAACTATCTTATTTTTAAAATGTCTACACAATGAAGCCAAATTGTAAGCTTTAAACAAGTATCACTGCTCCCCATCCCCCGCTTTGGCAATAGCTATGATAAAATTTCAGTCACATTCTTTTTGATATTAAGAAATTATTTTTCTGGTTCCTGCTTAAAATATGTATGGTACTGAGAAAATTCAGGTTCCTTGGTAAGCAGAATTGTATGTAGAAGTTAGGTCAACAGGAAGATTTATCTAAAAAGTTCTGTCCTTTTTCTTGGAGAGGTATATGGTTCAGAGGAAAAAAATTTCCCCCCAGACGGAAATAAAAATCTATAACCACAAAGTAACTGGGAATGCTGTCAAGCTGTCTAACCTCCCCAGTGCTCTCCTGGGCCTTTCTTTACACCAGTGCTGGAACCCTGCTTTCATTCTGCGTTCTTGTTCATTTCTGTCACTGTCATCCCTAGTGTATCTCATTTAAAAAGCCTCCATAGTATTTCTAGGCTCTGGTCTTTCCTGTCCTCCTTCGTCCTCCACACTACTGCCAGAATTGCGTCACCTCTCCTTCTTGTGAAATTTGACCGGTTAGATACGTGTCCTAATTCCTTAGCCCTGCATGTGAGGCTGAGCCCCTCATAGTCAGGTCTCAGCTTCTATCTCTGGCCTTCTCGGATGCCCTTTGTTCATGGAGCCTCTGCTTCAACTACTCTGAAATCTCATGCTTGTTTTTGCTTCTTAGAATGACCATCTCCTTTTCTCTTTCACATGATAACTATTTACTCATCTTTTAGGAGCTAATTCCATCTCCCTTGAGAAACCTTTCTGGATTCCCCAGGTTCACATCTCACTCTATGTTATTACCACACTTTGTTTTCATGCTTCTCTCAGAGTACGCATATTATACCAGCATCTGTTTGAATTGCTATCACTTGCTGGCTTGAGCTCTTCAGAAGCAGGGATGGTTGTCATATCCTTGGTACCAGTTTCTGTACAGACACGTTCTTGATACTCAATAAAATTGGTTGACTGGAATTGAGTATACATTAGCCACCTTTGCATCCTCTTAGAGCACTTCATTTCATTTGCCTTCTATTAAAGTTGGTTCCCTGACCACATTCGTTTTTTGTCATTGTCTCTGACTGCACACAGTAGGAGCATAACAAATGTTGAATAACTGAATTAGTTCTAATAGCACTATTGAGCTTGTAATTAAGAGACACATGTATTTTTAGATGGCAAAATTCTCTGCAGATTTATTTCCTTGACATTACAATGACATGTGACAGTGACAAAGAACTTCACATTTTGTGCATTTCTTTGGTCACCTTTCAGCATTTGAATGAATTACTCTTCACTTATGACTTTTGTGTGAACCTCCCGGCTCTTCACCCGCCGCTTGTTGACCTGCGACTCGGCAGTGTCAGCCCTTTCCTCGGCCTCTTCCAGCTCGTGCTGGATCTTGTTGAATTTGGCAAGGTTGACATTGGCTTGTTCCTTCTGAGAAAAGAAATGCATTTGAGAGAACAAGAAAATTTGACATTTTCTGATTCTTACTGCCTTTGTTACTAAGAGCAGCTATAGGATTTGCTTCATGAGTGAGAAAGCAAAAGTTTCTGTTCTTTGGTGATGTAGCTATTTGGGGTGGGGCATCCCACATATTCACCTCTGTGTTGGTGGGCTTACAACCCCCTGTTCATTCTCTCTCACTTGACTCTCTTACTGACAAACTTAAGATGCTACAGTGACAACAGGGATATCAAAGTAGCAGGAATTTGAATCAACCTTGTTTCTGTGAAACAAACTTTAAAAAGTAGGCACTGTGGTAGTATTGGGTGTGGAGAACCTTAAGGAAGGTTTTAGAATTAACAGGATGAGAAAGATAACTGCAGCCAAATGGAAAAGAAATGTTCTGAGGTCGATTCATCAAGAACTTAAATAAGGCTTAGATTCAGAGTGCTCATTTACAGAGCCCCTATGGGTGCTGGGAATTGCTGGGAGTAGAGTGTTCTAGTTAGGGAGGGAGGTGGGTTGTAACCAAGAAGCATCTCTACACTGCTTTGTCTGGAAAACTGCTAGAGGTCTCAGAAGAAATGAACCTGAATCTCTAAGGATCCAATAATTAGTGGTTAAGATTTTTTTCATTCTAAATAAATACTCATTTTCAACCTAATTTTGTGTTCCCAATTTTGTGTTCTTTGCCTTAACGAAAGCCTCTTAAATTCTATGAGCTTTAGTCTCCACAAATACTGGCCCTGCTCTTGAACCTTTCTCTCTCACTGGGGAGGTACTTACAGCCTCTTCAGCTTGTCTCTTATAAGCTTTAACTTTGGTTTGTAATTTGTTCACCAAGTCCTGTAGCCTGAGGACATTCTTGCGGTCCTCCTCAGTCTGGAATGAAAGAGGTAGCAAATAGTGTAATTGTTTGAAAACAGCTCATTTTTATTTTCTTGAAAGCAGTAGGCTTGAATTGTATGGAAAGGCTGGTCACCTAGTAAGTAAGTTCCTTCACTCTTCTCTCATGTTTCCGAAGACCCTTGGCAGCCTCAACATTGCGCTTCTGTTCATTTTCAGCCTCATTTTCAAGCTCCCTCACCTGGAAGAGGACAAAGGTGTTTAGCCACTTGGCTGTAACTAGCAGCATGAACAGGCTGGGAATTGAACAGGCTGGGAGACGCACCCTGGCCTCCAGCTTCTGGATCTGCTTCTTCCCGCCCTTCAGGGCCAGCTGCTCAGCCTCGTCCAGGCGGTGCTGCAGGTCCTTCACCGTCTGCTCCAGGTTCTTCTTCATGCGCTCCAGGTGGGCGCTGGCGTCCTGCTCCTTCTTCAGCTCCTCGGCCATCATGGCCGCCTGGTTCCAGTAAAACAAAACCGGTAGAGAGAGCTGAGACAGCGCAGCAAGCTTCTAACTTGACCACCCCCGTGTGGCCCTCTGCTCACGTCCGTGATGGCCTTCTTGGCCTTCTCTTCTGCATTGCGCGATTCTTGAATTACTTCTTCCACTTCACTCTGGAGTTGTGAAACATCACTTTCCAATTTTTTCTTGGTGTTGATCAGGCTGGTGTTCTGTTAAAAGCAGTGGAAATTTACAAGACCTGCAGTTTGCACACTTGGGATTTTACAAATGTATTACTCGTTGGCTTATGCAGGGGACCTAATGGCAACATTTCACTGAACTTTACATATTTGTTCAGTGCAAAATGTTAATCATTTGCAAGGTTGGTTCCCCCCGCCCCGCCACTGCCCCAATGTCCATCTGATTCATGCATAAGGACGTGGAGGTTCAAGAATGTCTATATTAGTTAATTGCTCTTTCAATTGTATGTCAACCAGACATCGCTAGTGTTCTGTCCTTAAAAGGTTGGAAATATTAGAAAAGAGTAGATTCTTTTTGTGAGAGCCTGGAACCGAGAGTTTCTCAGTTAGAAGGAATCTATTCTCTGTTAACTTGAATGGTTTGCTCCCTTGGGGAATACTGAATGACTCTTATGAAAACATTTTCTTAAAACTTCAACCCAGTGGTTCTCTAAGGGAAGCAATATCACCTCAGTGGGTATTTGGAAATGTATGGGGTGGATATTTTTGGTTGTCAGAATAACTAGGGCGTGCTACTGCATTTAACGCCCAGGCTGGTCAGTGATGCTCAGTGTCCTGCAAGGCACGGGGACTGTAGACATAGCAGTGCTGAACGCTGAAGTGCTCCTCATGAGAAACACTCTGTGGAACATTTTCAGATTTTGGAGTCAGCCGATACCTTTATTCAAGTTTATTCCACACCATGGTTTTCAAAATAATCTAGAGTCAAATCTTATTTTTAAATAAAAAAGTAATACCCCTGCCCCGTTTTGGTAGAAAATCTTAAAAAGAACACACAGCAAAAAATCATCCATAATTGCATCACTTCAAGGTAATTGCAATTAGTATTTTAAAGCATCTCCCCCATCCTTTTAAATATACACGTATTTATAAAAGTAGAGTACTTCCATATTATAATTCTGAGTTGTCACTTTACAGTACACCAGCGTTTGTTTGATGTGAGGGTCTCACCTGGGTGTGCAGGAGCTGGACGCGCTCGCTGGCGTCCAGGAGCTCCTGCTCCGCTGTCTTCCTGCTCCTCTCTGTCTGCTCCAGGGTGGCCCGCAGCTCCTCGATCTCGGCCTGCAGCAGGTTGGCTCTGCGCTCCACGATCGCCAGCTGCTCCTTCAGGTCCTCCTGGCCCCGGAGAGCATCATCCAGGTGGAGCTGGGTATCCTGTTAAGTTAATAAAAAGGCTTAGACCCCCTGAAGAGGATGTGAACATCCCAGGAGATGAACTGGAAGAATGGGTTGGTGCCAGAAACGGGAAATTACAGGCCTGTCATTTGAATGAGCATGAAAACGGGGATGTCACCTGCTTAGGTGAGAGAGAATTATCAGGAGACTGATTCTTGTTGTGTTTTATGCCATCAACTGGTTATTTTTCATGTGCGAGTCACCAGTATCTATAATCTATGGAGCGTTTTCCATATGCTGTACCCAGCACTTGACATCTGTCTTCTCACTTCATCCTCACAAGTAACCCTATGAGGTGGGTAGTTTCATTCTTAATTTGTCGAAGAAACAGAGGTTCTGAGAGGTTATAATAACTTGCCTAAAATCAGGCAGCTAGTAAGTGACAAAACTAAGACTCAACCTCAGGCCTGTTGGTGCCAGAGTCTTTTAATTTCTCTCGTATCATAGCTTATCTCTGGGCTTCTGTTTGTTCTTTTATATGACGTTTCTTTAAAAATAATATATTTCGGGGCTCCCTGGTGGCGCAGTGGTTGAGAGTCCGCCTGCTGATGCAGGGGACACGGGTCCGTGCCCCGGTCCGGGAGGATCCCACACGCCGCAGAGCGGCTGCGCCCGTGAGCCATGGCCGCTGAGCCTGCGCGTCCGGAACCTGTGCTCCGCAACGGGAGAGGCTACAGCAGTGAGAGGTCCGCGTACCACACACACACACAAAAAAAAAAAAAAGAAAAAGCCGTAGGAGCAGAGACACAGATGGTATTTGACCCAGGAAAAAAATAATAAACAAGATTCTAACACATCCATAGACAATTAACAAATTGAAAATGTAATATCTCTAAGAATTAAGACATTTTTATAGGGTTGAAAAATGTAATTGCAGGCTTTTACTTTTGGGAGATGGAGATGAAAATTTACAGAGGCTCTTTTCACATTTAAAATACATCTTGTTGAAATGTGGTGTTGGGTAAAAGAGAATTCACTATACTATGCTCTCTAATTTTATATAGGTTTGAAAATCCCATGAAAATTATAAAAATTTTTTAAATGAAACATAACTAAATAAATAGCACTAAGATTAACAAGGATTTCTCATTCATTTACCATGTTTATAACTCAATTTCTATTGTTTCATTTTTCAGAAATATCTCTATTTCTACAAACAGAATTACTGAGAGGTTATATAGTCCAGCAACAGTGAAATTCCTTCGTAAAGGAGAGGAAAACAAATTTAAAAAGAAAACTTAGAAGGAAGAAATTAAAAGTGACCAGGGGTGACTAATCACAGGCTACAGGAATTGCTGGGAGTGAGTTGTTTCATTTAAAGCTCCAAAATATGTCAAAATTTTGCAGTCTGCATCTATGGGACAGACTCTATGATACAGAATGGGCACCGAAACCAATTGCATGGAATGGAAAACTCTGCCGTTTAAAGTTAATCTATTCACTGCAAAATTTAGCAGGTCTATTCAAGTAAATAGGCTCCAAAGTGAAAAGTAGCACAATCAGAGGTTTTAAACCTGTTCTAGTTTAATAGGTCAGAATTTCAAGTTTGATTAAATTTTTCACTCCCCTGTTGCCTGATTTCTGTTCAGCCTAGACTAATTACTTACAGGACCTTGCTAATTGGAATGACTAGCAAAGACAATTTGTCATGTGGCTCATTTTTCTTAATGTTTTCAATATTTAGTGTTCATGTTTATAAAGTTATAGTAAATTAGATTAGTAGTCACAAAAGTCAACATAGAGTTCCCAAAATTTAGCATTTCAAGGTCATCATTGACCCTCCAATCTTCAATAAGCCATTTGAGATTATGTTACTAAATTCTTGTAATTATGTTTGTAATTGTAACTTGGCTATAGAAAAGTTTTTCTCTGTGGGGATTACAGGTAAATTGCTCTTTCTTGGCATTCTTTTTGCCCAGGAAGTGAGGAAAGCTCAAGTAATTCTTCCTTTAAATTGAGATACCCCTTGAGGTGGCAAAATCTTAACAATGTGGGCATAGCAATCAGCGGGGAAAAAATGACCAATAAGCGATGTTAGCCTGAAAATTTGGGAAAACATATTTCTATACAAGCCTACAACTGAAATCAGATCCCAAACTTCCCAGGTGATGCCCGCCACGTGCCCCTCAAGTACGGGGGATGGTGCCACACCATCCATCACTCCAAACTAAACATCACAATGTTCCAGGGCTCCAGAACTTGACACCCAAAGCCTAACGCCTAAAACTATTGAGATATTTATGCTGCTCGGTAATAATCCTCCTGGAAAAGCAGGTAATTGATAAGTGAATGAACTACTCAGGCAATTAATGAAATACTCACACATCAAACACTGATTTAATAAGACCATATGAATTCTGAGGCTTCACTATATGCCTGGTAATTTACACCCAGGATCCCATTTAATCCTAACAAACACTGCTGTAAAGCAGATGTTCTTATCCCCATTTTACAAGCGAGCACTCGGGACACAGAGGTATTAACTAACTTGTCCAAAGTCATAAGTGGCAGAACCAGGATTCAAACTTAGTTGTAGTAAAGGCTGTTGGGGCCTTGTTGATATCCTCTTAATCCTATCGTTGACATCCAACTTCCAACCCACAACTGCATTTCTTTTCCTGATGATTTCTCCTCCCTCTGTTCCCTGCTTTACCAGCTCTTGACTCAGGCCAGAATTGCCTGGGAAATAACTCCCCTCTGGATCAGCTTTCGACCAACAACGAACGGGAATTGGTATACAAATACCCTAGCTCTCTCACTCTTGTGGGGAATAACACTGACTCCCAGGTTTCCCTAGTGGGATCAAACTTGTTTCCCATAGTGATAACTTACTTGATAGCATACCCTTCATTGGATACCTTTACTATCCAAAACTGTGCCCCCCGCCAACCAGGGTTTCCTGGGATCCCCTTGCAAATAAACTACTTGTCTCAGAGTCTACTTCAGAACTAACCTAAACTAAGACACAAGGTCTGTCTGATTCTAAATCCTTATGATGCTTTCACTTTTCAACACTGGGAATATGGCAGTTCAGGAGAGAGACAAATGTCCAAGATCTGACATATTGTTAATAATGAAGAAAACTGGGTGTTTTATATATATATATATATAAGCCTTTCTCATTGGATAGTAGGCTGCTTAATGCATCAACTTGATCTGTTACACACTTGCACCCCTCCAGTCTGGCACATCACCATTGGATGCAAAGTATGTGTCACTTTGTATTTTATACACTTGGGTGGGGAAAAAAAGTCAGCATCCCCTTTCCTCCTTGATCACTTCTAGGCCTTTTGCTTCTGATACTACATACTTTATCAGAGAGGTCATTATGCCCACAGGTTAGGAGACCATCCTTTCATTCCAGGATGTGAATACTTAGGCTTCCCTGTTAGCCCTCTAGATTAGGAACTCAATAAATATGTGTTAGAGTTGAATATGAAATAGAAGCTGAGATTAATCAAAGAGAGATAATCTGG
Organism: Lipotes vexillifer; assembly: GCF_000442215.2. Lineage (NCBI taxonomy): Eukaryota > Metazoa > Chordata > Mammalia > Artiodactyla > Lipotidae > Lipotes > Lipotes vexillifer. The sequence goes on from NW_006785619.1 coordinate 3,190,467, forward strand.
GGGCAAAAAGTATTAGAGCTATAGTAGCCTCACAGAGCAGACACTGAGAACCCTTTGCCCAAAGATGAGTCTAATTTAGGCCATATTTTTAGATGAAACTTCGTGAATTTAATTGTGAATCTACTCCGTGCTCTTTACTGTGTTCAGCCTTAAAGACTTGGAGGCACACATTACACAGGATCTGGCTCTTGGAGCCTGTATTCCATTGGCAGAGGCAGATTACAAACCAACATTGATGAGAAGTACATCATGACAAGTACAGGAATAGTGAGTGTTCAAAGAGCTGTGTGACTGGTAGAGGGTGGAATGCATTCTGTGTGGAGTTTTAGGGGTAGCAGAAAAGTCTGGAAGGCTTTACAGAAGATGACAGTTGAGTTGGATTTTGAAAGACTGAAAAGGAATTTATTAACAGAAAAGATGGAGTAGTGGGGATAGTTTTGAGGAGAGAGGCTTAACACAACATTTTGGCTCTGGACAAGGAAAAAATGATTTCCTCTTAAAAGTCAAAATGCTTAGAAATATAAAGTTATAAAATATTAAAGTTATACAGTCCCACCTTGGAACGTTGGGGAAAAAATAACAATAGCTAACAATTCCATAGTGTTTACTCTGCCAGATTCCGGTCTATGTTTTTTACATTTAAGAGCTCATTAAATTTTCTCACACCAACCTTATGTAACAAATATTACTATTATGCCGTTACAGATGGAAAATTAAGGTACAGAGAGGTTAAGAACATTGCTCAAAGTCACACAGCTATTAAGTAAAGCCAAATAATCTGGCAGTAGAGTCTTTGCTCTGAATTAGTACACTATAATGCCCTTAACAGTAAAGGTGAATTAGGACTAACAGTTAGAAATAACTAGAGAAACTTGAAATAGATAATAACCGAAGTGAGTAGCGTTTTTGTGTAAAATTTGTCTTTTACATATGATTTACACTCTTATATGGCCTCCCAGTACAGCCTCTTGAAGGCAGTATAGTACATGGTTAATCGATTCCTGGCATCAGCCAGATGAGAACTTGGGTCCCTGGCAGCTCTGCTACTTACTACCTCAGGGACCTGGGTCCCTTTTCCTAAGTTCTGGAGACATGCACTTCTCCATCTGCCAAATAAGGATAAGAGGAGTCCTCATCTCAGAAGGATGCTTTGAAGATTAAATGTGCTAATGTATATGCTGAACTTAGCACAGAATCTTACACAGAGTAAGTGAATAATAAATGTCAGCTCTTAATAACAGTTGTAGAATTTAATAACTTTACTGTTTATTTTACAAAGCTGATGAAATGGGCTGTGTAAGAGTTAACCTAGCACAGGAAGAGAATGCCAGAGAAATAAAAGAGCATTGCGGTTGGGGGTGTAAACCCCCCTCTGCTCCTGGAACCCCCTCTTCTCCTAGCTGCAGTACCAAATCTTCCAACTGGTACCATAGTATTTAAAAAAAAAAAAAAAAAAGTCACCACTGGATTCTTAAAATATTTTTAGAGTGAATAAATTTATGTCAAGTGTGAGTAGAAACTGATGGCCCCAACTCTATGGAACATGGTAGGATTCGGGTATGACGGGTGTATAATCTCCCAAAAGTGCTCATTGTTGGAACTCATTCATTTATCCCAATGATACTTGACACTGACAAAGTAGATTTTGAAATAATCTTAACAAATTATATCCAGCATTCAAAGAAAATGAAATAAAATGGAATATATTAGAATACAACATTTTAGATCAGTGCTATAAACTGCCTATAAACAGTGTTTAACGCCAGAGAGCAATGAGAGTTCTTACAGGTTATTAACTATGCTCATGTGAAGACAGTATTGGGCACCTTGGACTTGGACACGGCCTCCGCGTTGCTGGCGAGGTCGTCGATCTCCATCTTCAGCTCGCTCTTCTCCTGCTCCAGCTTCTGCTTGACCCTCTGCAGGTTGTCGATCTGCTCCCCCAGCTCGGCCACACTGTCCGCGTGTTTCTTCCTCAGCGTGGCCGCCGTGGCCTCGTGCTGCAGGGTGGCCTCCTCCAGGTCCCGGCGCATTTTCTGGAACTCGGCCTCCCGCTTCTTGTTCATCTCAATCTGGGCCGAAGTGGCCCCGCCGGCCTCCTCCAGCCGCTCGCTGATCTCTTCCAGCTCCCGGGAGAGGTCCGCGCGCTGCTTCTCCGCTTTGGCGCGGGAGGCCCGCTCTGCCTCGACCTCCTCCTCCAGCTCCTCGGTGCGGGCCTGGCCGTGGGGAAAAGCTCAGTTTTAGCCTTTTTATGTCATAACTGTGCCTCTTTGAGCCAGACTGATGGAAATATGAACTTACTTGCAGCTCTTTGATCTTCTTCTGCAGTTGAATGCCAAGTGCTTGTTCATCTTCAATCTTGCTTTGCAAATTGCTGATTTCAAACTCTTTCCTTTAGACAGAAGAACAAGGCATATTAGTACCCATAAGAATTGAAAGATGATGTCGCATAGAATTTTTTTTCTGGAGTTCCTACTTTTTAAGTTTCTCATCAAGTTGCTGTTTGTCATTCTCTATATCTACTATAGATTCTTGGGCCAATTTTAGGTCACCCTCCAGTTTCCTCTTGGCTCTTTCTAGATCCATTCGAAGTTTCTTTTCTTGTTCTAGAGACCCTTCAAGCTAATGAGAAAATAAACTTTGTTAAAAATTTAAAGTATATTAAAAAAGCCTTTCGGATGGATATTAAAAACACACATCATCCACTTGCTGCTCTAGCTTGGCTTTAGCTTTGGTCAGGGTGTTCACTTTGTCCTCTTCTGCCTGTAGGTCATCCAGGGTCTGCTGGTGGGCCTCCTGGAGGGCCGCCTTCTCCTTGGTCAGCTTAGCTATGACTTCGTCCAGGCCTGCCATCTCTTCTGTGAGGTTTTTCACCTAGGAAGGTTAAGGAAGAGATTATCTCTGCTCTAAAGCAGCTTAGTTGATGGCAGAGTCTCTATACGCTGTATACAAATATATTTCATACCTTGTTCTCTGTGGCATGTTTCTCCTTCTCAACCTTGGCCAGTGTCAGCTCAAGGTCATCTATGTCTTTCTTCAGTTCCGAACATTCGTCCTCCAGTTTCCTCTTCTTGGCCGTCAGCTCAGCATTGATCTCTTCCTCATCCTCAGCTCTCTCAGTCGCCTCCTTGATCTTTGCCTCCAGCTGGATTTTGGTTTTGATCAGCTGCTCACACCTTTCCTCTGCATCAGCCAAGCTGGCTGTTTCCTGAGAAGGGACAGTAGACACTTTTAGATCTTGTTCTGTGGACATTTTCAGATTTTATTAAGATTTTGAAACCAAACAAATAAATTGTGCTTTAAAGCTTTAGGTTAATTTTTATTAGCTTTCCATCATTTAGGAAATATTTATTGGGCACTCCACTTATGGCACTGGCGATTTTTAAAAAAGGAATTTGTCATAATTCCTGATGAATTTATAAGAAAATTATACTTATTAATGATGGGGTTCAGGATACACTATGCCAAAGTATGGTACCTTGGCATAAGGAATATCTTAAGCTAAAGGGGTTTGAGAAAAGAGCAGAAATAGGAAAAGCCCATCCCGACCCATTCCCGTCACCCTTCTTCCCTGAAACAGGTCATAAAACTTCCATGTGGAAGGTCCCCTCCCTGTACTGGGAGGAAAGAAGACATTCTTATCACAGGAGGTGGGGAATTTAGGACTGAGAAGGCTGTATAAACAAACCTTGTTAAACTAACCCTTATCTTCCTAGTTATTTCTTCATCACTTACTCCCCCAGTCCAGACCCCTTTGTCTTGTCAGTTCTTCACATATTTATCATTTCTTTGTCTAAAGGGTATAAAAGCTCCATGCTCTGGTCACTTCTTTAGGTCTTTATTCTCTTGTGAAGGCTCCCATGTACACAAAAAAATTAAATAAAATTTATTTGTTTTTCTCCTGTCAATCTTCTTTGTCAGTTTAATTTTCAGACCCAGCCAAGGAACCCTAAGAGGGTCAAGGAAAGTTTTTTACTCCCCTGCATGATAACCTGTGTTTAATGTGTTGGTATATAACTTCAGTTAGTTTTCTTTATTTAATATTATTTTACAGAAAAGTTTAGTATATGAAAAGCAAAGAAAATGGGTATTTAGCAGAAAAGTGAATTAAAGGGAAGACACATGCTACAGTGACAGAGTGGGTGGAATTAATGGGAGCATGTGGAAGAACTAAGGGGAACGGAACATTTTAGAAGGTGGTGCTAGAGAAATAGCAAGCGTGTTTCTCAGGAGAAGAAATAGGAGTTGGAATATAAACCCTCTGAGGGCAGGGACTGTGTCTCTTGCTCAGGGTTGTATCCCTAATGCTTGGAACTTCATGAAATATTTATTAAATGGGTAGCTGATAGAATAATGTTGAAAAGAAGTCATATTATTCTGAGAAGAGTATACTTAGATCAGTTATACTGATTATACTTGGATCATATTGTACTGAGAGAAATTAACTTCCATACAATTATTTCTTGATTCTTGACGGTGTGATGAACCCCTCTTCAATTTGGAAAACCGTTGTCTCCATAAACCACAAGGAAAGTCACAGTGCCAGCCTAGGTATTTATAATTCATTTTTCTTTAATTTTTCTAGTTATGTGTCTAAAACCTGTGTGCCCACTGGAACCAGTGCAGATTCCCTTCTAAATTCAGAGAACTAGAGAGTAGCTTTTAATGTTTCTGTTGTTGATTTCAGTGGTGGCAGCTGAAATTTTCTTGTCATTTGGGTCACAGAAATGGGTTAGATAGTGGTGTTGATCAAATATTTCTTCTCAAGCCTCTGGATATTTCTTGGGACATCAAAACAAGAACATCAGTACTATCTCTCATGCTTTGCCTAATTGACACTATTTATAGAAAGTATTGCCATTATCTTTGCAATGATCTTATTCTTTCAGGTCCTAGAGACTTTCTAAAGATATAGTTGAGAGGGGAATTGCCAGGGGACCATAGATTTTAAAATTCAGAATATGGGTTTCAAGTTGATACATTCTCATCATAAAGTCTCCTCGCTCTTCACTGTCAACATTGTTCTTTCTTCACTGCTCTTATTTGCATTTTTCAGCAGGGAGAATCTTAGGGAACAAAGATCACTTTCTTTTACTGCCCATATTTTGCTAGGAGAAACAACAGGGGGAAAGGAAAAATGCTTTTATTTTTCCCTTCTCAACAGAAAGGAATCCTACCACAGAGCTTTTTAGTAATACTGTATATGAAATTTTATGGAACATTCTGAGGAGTTGTGAATTAAGAAAGATTGATAATCAGTCCCTTAATAAGGTGGAATTTAGACTCTCCCCTAGCAACTGCTGAATTGAAATTTTAGCATCAGATTGCAAGCAATGGCTTCTGACACTCACAGATTGAACCTGGAGCTGCAGGTAATTTTTCTCTGGCATCAGAGTTACTATTTTCTCTTCAAGTTCTTTCCGTCTTGCCTCTGACCTAGCTACCTCTTCTTTGGTCTTCTCAAATCCTTCGTTCATGGTGGCCCTCTCCTTCCCTGTCTCTGCACTCTTGAGGAGGGGCTTGATTTTGAAATACAGCTTCATTCAGGGCCAGTCTTTCACATTCATGAAAACACGAATATTGTACTGGATACAGAAGATGGACTCTCTGTGATAGGAACAGAAATGTTCAAAGTCAGGTATAACAGGAAACAGAATTAAAAGGCCTAGGCTGATGGGGTTTAGTAACATTTCCTATTTTACCTCCCTCCACCATCTTCTGGTACTCCACTCTTGCCAAGAACCCTCTGCACCTGGCCTGGGTTCGAGTAATCAGCTGGGCCAGCTTGTCATCTCACATCTCCTCTCGGAGCCCCAGAAGGCCAGCTTTGAAAAAGACCTGTGTGTGGGCAGAGTTGCAGATCAGAAACTTTACATAAACTCCAAAGGGACAGGCATAGTGTCTGGTGGGCCTTAGAGACTATTACCTTGGTATGAGCAAATTTACACTGGGTGTGGTCAATGTCGATGGACCCAAGGAGCTTCTCAGAAGCCTTCTTGCTGTCAATGAATTGTCCTTCAGGGATTGCACTTGCATTTAATATCTTGTATCTGTTTGAGCCAAACAAATAGATGATAGAGCTGTTGTCACCAACAAGAAATCTTCCTGCCTTATTATAGAAACAACTTAACTGTTGGGTAGTCTAACACAGATAAACAAGCGATCATATCTCTCTCTTTATCTAGTCTTGTATATTCAAAGGGTGTCAAACTTTTCGTATATCAATACGGAGTCTGTTAAATTTGTTGCTCTTCAATTTTAATAGAAGTTATAAAGGATAGGATTATTTCATTGAAAAATGAAATAACAAGGGCCTTGTAAAATAATTCACAGTGAGAAAGTCTGACCTCTGTTTGAAGTCTGCATACAGGATTCTGCTTGGGAACCCCTTCCTTCAGATGTGGATGCCCTCCAGCACACCGTTACACCTCAGCTGGTTCAGGACAAGCTCATGATCCATGGCCCCTAAAAAGAGATACATTTTCCATATAACAGTCTAATGAGAAGTTACACTAGAGCTTGTCTGGGTATCAGAAGTGTCCCCAATGAAACCAAACCAGGGGTTTTGGTTTCATTGGGGATGATGCACCGTAGAAAGTGGGGGTAAGTGCTGCTCAGCCTGGTCATCAGCTTACTCAAATTCTCCTGTGGAACCATGTGAATATTTGGTTTAAAGTACACTATTTTTGTACATTCATATTTATAGACATAATTATCATGATCCATGATACTGTTTTAATTTCAGTGATTAGTATCCAGATTCAATTTGCAGAGGGTTATCTCTGGAAATACCTCTATTTTCCCTATCTTTGTGCATTATAAACTCGCTGTTGAAGTGCTTATTCATTCCTGTTGAATTTCCTAGCATATGTTATAAAGTTATGGCATTTTAACGTATGGAAATACTCTACCCATAATCTTTTGCCTAGATAATATGGTCCGATTTACAAAAAACTCAAAATCTTCCAGCTCTCCCATTTCTTTCTTTACCCAAATTTCAATTGTATCTGCTTCTCTAGCACATGCTTATTCCTTATAATTACATAGCTGGGTCTTCCTGCTGGTTTCATAGAAAGGGGCCTTTTAATGCCTTGTTCTGCGAATTGGCAGAAAACGGACAGTCAGATTGCCAATGTGAGAGGTTTTCCACCCTATGGAAATCCTGATTTTTCAGAATAACTAGAACTTCAGTTATTACAGATAGGATTGTCAAAAGATAAGTAAATTTTCCTTAAAAAGCTATTTCTTATCACACCTGATTTCTTATTTTCTTCTTTAGATCAGCCTCCAAATCCTACCACTATTTTCCTATCCTCACCTTTCACAATCTACTCATTTCAGTTTTACGCCAGTATACACCTAAGCACCTACCCCATTTGGACGCTCCCAAAGAAAATCTCATGTTTTGCTTAATCTTCTCCCAGAAGAAGCTTTTAAGTGTCAAATGACCTTGTTTCCCAGCCCCAGTATTGAATTTTACCGTCTCATACTGACTCTGACCTGGAACCTGTGTGTCCTATATACTGAGCTATCTCTTCCAAGCTACTCCACACCTTCCTGTGAGAGTCAATGCTACCACTACCTGCTGACCTGTCTGCTGGAGCCACATTTAGTTCTGGAATACTTGCAAGGTTATTTACCCTTCCCTGCATAGTAAAGTAAAATTTAACTTCCTCAACCTAATTAGAGAGAGAAAGTGAAGTTTGTACCCTGAAGACAGCTGACACGGTCTGGAAAGAACCCTTCTTCTTGCCGCCTTTCTTTGCACCACCACCCTCTGAGGGGAAGGGAAATCACAAGCACTCATAGTACAGGCTTTTCTCTGCCTCGGTTTTATACATGAAGTAAAAGATTAATTCTGTTGATAATTACCTGCTCAGATGTTTCCTCAGAGAAAAGGAAAGCCAGCATCTTCACTGAGGACTTCTGGTACAGGCCGACCACCGTCTCGCTCGGGGCGTCCTTGTTCTCCAGCCAGCCCGAGACGCTGTAGTCCACGGTGCTGACGTAGCGCACCAGGGAGAGGTGGGCCTCAGCCCTGCCTTTAACCACCTGGGCTTCTGGAAGTTGGCAGACTTTCCGAGATGCTGGTCATACAGCTTGTCCTTGAAGGAGGTGTCTGTGGCCTTGGGGAACATGCACTCCTCTTCCAGGATGGAGAAGATGCCCATCGGCTGGACCAAGGCAGAGTGCATACGGGGTGGGGATGAGCTGCAGTGTCAAGCAGCAGGTTGGCGAGGGGCGACTGCTGAGTGCACACAGCAGGTACCTTCTCGAGGAGCTCGGTGCAGGCGGCCAGGTCCATCCCGAAGTCGATGAACTCCCACTTGATGCCCTCCTTCTTGTACTCCTCCTGCTCCAGCACGAACATGTGGTGGTTGAAGAACTGCTGCAGCTTCTCGTTGGTGAAGTTGATGCACAGCTGCTCCAGGCTGTTGAACTGGGTATTTCGAATACCAAAGAGTTTGAGTGAGTTTGGAAAATCCAGTGGAGACTCAGCAAAGCAGACACAAAGCGGAAGGGTGCTTTGAGGCTTGTCATTGATGCAAACAACTCACGTCAAAGATCTCAAAGCCAGCGATGTCCAAGACCCCAGTGAAGTGCTGCCTGGGCTGCTTGGTGTCCAGCTGCTGGTTGATGCGGGTGACCATCCACAGGAACATCTTCGCATAGACGGCGGCTTTGGCCAGAGCGCCCACTGCATTGTACACCTTCATAGACAGAGTCATGATCGTCACTGTTATTAAAGACGTGTCCTGAAGGCCTGGGAAGTGTGAGATTCACAGAGGTTGTGCCATTTCCTGCTGCACAGTCTGGCCTTTGGTGACATACTCATTGCCGACCTTGACCCTGGGGTAGCAGAGGGCTTGGAGCAGGTCAGCAGAGTTCAGACCCTGGAGAGAGGCAGCCTTGTCAGCAACTGCAGAGACACAATTCAGACATCCAACATGACCCACTATGACCCCACCGTTCCTAGAGGCAGAGTAAGGAATGCATCAATCCTATGTGGGGTTAAATTTGTATGTGGCCATCATATGCTCAGGTGCAAAGGAGACATGAGTTTGGAGTGGGCTTATTTGCCTCTATTCTCTCATTTAACCCAGATGGAGGTTCATTTGGTACCTTCGGTGCCATCTGGCTCTGCTTGCTCCTCACGCTGCTTTTGCTTAAATTGCAAGTTCCCATAATTCATTACTGCCCCCGTGAGCTTGTAGATGGACACTTTTTCATCAGAAGAGAAGCCCAGGATGTCAGTGGCACTCTACCAGGAGAGATGAGAGGGCAGAATTAGGGCACAAGACACGAAGTTATTTAGAAGAACTTATACTGTGTCCTTATTCACACCCACAGCAGGTTGTCGTTGTCATTTCCATACACAATGACTTATTTTTAAAAAACTGCATGTGTAACTCATGTCTGTGGCCACCAGCTCTTCTAGGTCATCAGTGCTAGGGACTGTGATCTCCCCTTGACTGACAAAGGCATAGTCATACGGGTTGGTGGTGATCAGGAGCATGTCTGGGTGCATAGAATTCAAGGTGTATGGTTTACATTAGAAGGTGTGCTAATAAAAACATTGGTTTCTAACTTAATAGATTTAAGCTCTTTCATACCAATTAGTTCTGGCTTCTTGTTAGACATGATCTGATAAAAAATATGGTAGCCTTTTTCTGCCTTTAGCTGGAAAGTGACTCTAGACTTCTCCAGAAGATCTGCAATGGAAAGTAGACACTGGATTAGAGGGAAAAATTGTAAAGTTCCTGGAATGATTTTGGAACTTGGGGTCATAAGCTAAATCTCACTGGCCCCATGAGATTTCAGCTAAATGGCCCCGTGGGGTATCACATATTATGTCTCTACCACTGTGGTTGCTCTTGCCATCTCTAGAAGGAAACTGAAGTTGCCTGGCTCAAGACATACTCATTTCTCATACGGAAGATTCTTGACATTTCAAGTATAATTGATTCTTGATAACCTGTTCCTCCTCAGGGTCTCTTCTCGCTTTATAACAGGGGTTACTAAGAGCAACATTTATCAAGGCTCACACTAGAAAGAAATCACATACACTAAACCCAAGTTATATACCCCCAGTCTTAGTTTTTTCTTAGAAAAATTTGAAATCTTCTGAGGCTGGCATCCTTCAGATAAGCCCAGCAACTCCTGGCAGTTTCTAGAGCACCATTGGCTCCTGACTGAAGTGGGTGAAGCACACTGTGGGCTCTGGTTAAGACTGGCATTACCCACAGGCATGTTTGACAGTGACTGGTGTTTCACAGGCTCCAGGCTCAGCAGGAGCTGTGAGATGTTCCTCCCAACCATCATTTGTCATTCTTGGATTCTATTTAGGCGATCCTATTACTCACATGTTTCAATATCAGCAGAAGCCAGTCTCCGCGTGGTACCGAAGTGGCTCCTGATGAATTTACCCTTGCAAGTGAAAAAGATGATGTTATGTACAAAACTGTTAGCACACGAGTAAGAAGAGATTGAGTTAATAACTCAGACATGCCTTTTGGGGCATTTAAGGCCTGAGAAAACCCTTCTGTGACCCAGAGACTCACAAAGCGAGAGGAGTTGTCGTTCCTCACGGTCTTGGCGTTGCCAAAGGCCTCGAGCAGGGGGTTGGCACTGATGATTTGATCTTCCAGAGTCCCCTGCAAAGGCAAGAGCAGTCCTCACACGTGGGGCTCGGGAGTTTCTTACTTGACAGCGTGCATCCTGACGTGGCAATCAGACCCACCTGCATTTTGCCACCAGTGCCTTCATCCTTCCTCTTCTCCCCAGTGACCGCAATTGTTGCAAAGTACTGGATGACGCGCTTCGTGTTCACAGTCTTCCCAGCCCCCGATTCTCCGCTGTCAAGCAGTGATCAGATATGTGTGAGAAATTAAGCTCTGTGACAAATGAAGCTGCTTCCCCCATTAGCGTTTACTCTTATGTGCCTGTCTTTATATGTCTTTGTCAGAGTCCCCTAGATCTTTCTCTTCAGGCCACATTTAGCCCATATTATTTCTGTTGCTTTGCACTGATAAGCATCTGAGACAGTCGATCATTAATCATGTAGCACTTATTTCTTGAGTGCTTACAATGTGTCAGGCTCTCTTCTCCGTGCTGAGGCCGTACTTCAGGGGTCCAAGAAGCAGCTCCTCAAGCACTGTGTAGTAAATGAAACAATTAGTAAAAAACTCTCTGAAGCAGTGCATGTGTTCTTCAGCTTCCTTACACTAAAGATATTCCCAAGTTAGGTCTTTGAAGGAATAGACATTCCTCAAGTAGGCCTTGAAAATGAACCACTGGTAACGTTCGCAAACTGCCCAAACTTCAGAAGGTGAGTGTGCTCATGGTCCGGTACTGGGTTCTGGCCATGTGTGGACATGGTGTTTTATATCTCCTAATCCCTGGAAAACTCTGGAACTTTTAAGAATGGGCTAGCAAACGATGTAATTTGCAACATTGTTATTTTATATTTGGATGCAATCTGAGCCCTATAATAAGTGATAGCAGTATTTAGTTCCAGGCTGATTATGCCATTGCTTTAGTATGTGGCATGGACTAATTTCTTCTTTTGGATTGTGATTTTCCCAGTGAAAATAAAATAGGAATAAGTCTCAGAATAATGATACATACGTGATTAAGATAGACTGATTCTCTTGATCTAGAAGAAAGACAGTGGACAGTCAGCATATCTACTAGTTACACAAACAAAACTTTCTATAGGGAAACACTGAGGGCATTGAGTGTAAGTGTCACACTCAGTGGGGTTTTTCCGTATATTATTGTAAAGTTACATGTGGTGGTGTTATTATGTCTCTCAAGTTGGGGAAGAGAAACATTACAATGTGTAGTGTTTTAAACTCCTTATGCCCCACAGGAAGTGTGTCCTTCTGGTTTAAAAGAAAGAGCAATCCTTTCCACAGACACATTCCTTAGTTGTCACCTATAGGTTCCAGTGGCCTGCTCTGTGCTAATGAATGCATATAACTGAAAAATGCGCAATATGCTAAGGATTTGGACTGTATTTCATCATTCAAAATAGTGTTAATCAGGCCAAGATTGAGATTTAGTTTCTAAATGGATCAGTTACACACACACAAACACGCACACGCACACACACACACACACATCTCTGTCTCAAGGTCCCAGACTGCAGCCCTAATTCTGATCAGCCTCCGAAAAGCATGCTATTGGGTCAAAGAAAGATCAGGTAAGAGAGGGTGCCTCAATCAGAATAAAGTCCTTTTAAGGGGGGACGGTGACAACTTCCTTTTGAACGCAGTAGTCCCCGAATACCATTTTCATTCAGAGAGAGGCTATTATCTCTGAAATGGGTTCTGATGACTTTAAAGACGTAACAATACTTCTTAAAGTATCTAATTCAAAATCAACAAGAAACTTAGGTACTAAAATGATTGAGCATATATTTTTCATTTCTATTCAGACAATACTATTCAGCTGTTAATTTAACCTTTTTTGTTACTTAAATATATAAGATCATATATGTCTAAGCAAGGAGAATGTAAACAAACTTATTAGGGTTGGAGTAGTAGCATAGCCTGGTAAAATCGTGGAGGTAGAATCAGAACTGAGTTTTAATCCCCACTTGACAATGTGTACCTCTCTGTGCTTTAGTCACCTCTTGTGTGCAACTAAGGGGTTGGATTTGAGTATTTCTAAAGGTCTTTTTAACTTTTCCATTTTGTGATTATAAGTGGTGAAATAATTTGTATGAAAAACAGTCAAGCCACTCACCAGTCAGCATGAACTGATAGGCGTTGTCAGAGGTGGAGAAGATGTGGGGCGGGGCCTCCTGGCGCTTTTTGCCTCTGTAGGCAGCCACCACCTCTGGGTTGAACACCGGCAGCCACATGTAGGGGTTGACGGTGATACAGAAGAGGCCTCAGTAGGTCTGCACCGTAAAGGAAAAAAAGGAATATAATTATTTCATGGGGACCTTCATAACATACTATTTTTCAAAATATTAACCACCTGCATGAGCAGAGGCCGTGAGAACAAACTCACGTAGATCATCCAGGCTGCGTAACGCTCCTTGAGGTTGTACAGCACTGCTGGCTCATGCAGGTGGGTCATCATGACCATGTCCTCGATCTTGTCAAATTTAGGAGGGTTCATGGGGAAGACTTGGTCTTCTTTCACAGTTACTGTCTGTCAAGTCAAGTAAGAGAAGCCAGGTCGACAAAGGAGTGTCAGCTCCCCTAACTGGCAGTGGGGCCCAGTCTAATCCCCTCCAGTTGTTTTACTCACAGCTCCAGCTTCGGTCTTGGCTGTCACCTTCCCTCCTTCTCTACTCTGCACGGTTGCTTTCACAAAGGACTCCTTAGGGTCTACCACAAAGATTGAGGACTTGGCATCAAAAGGCCTATTCTGGGCCTCCACACGCTCCTTTTCAGGCATTCGGAGGTAAGGAGAAGCCTCCCCAAAAATGGCCATCTCAGCGTCAGAACTCGTGGCTGTGGGTTATCGATGGCAGCCAAATCAAAGACACTGCCTGGCAGAGGAAGTAAAGATAATTATAGAAAATCAGCAACCGGGCCATTCGATTCATGTTAAAAAAAAAACGCATGACATTATTCCTTGACAAGTTGAGCGCTAGCATCTTTTTGGGTATGGTCAACTCCCTGGCTTGGCTGGAGGTGAAATGTCAGTCTCCGTGTTCTGTGCCAGTGGTGATAGATACTTATTCTTGCATTTGGAAAGAGACCGTTGTTTCTGGCTCATCTACTGTATGATATTGTAGCTCCTTTCTCTGTTTCGTTTGCATATTAATCTTAAGAAGCCTCCTATCATCAGCTTATACAGAACACCATGCTAAGATAACTGCAGGATTTCTCCAGCTCTTTCACTTGTAGTTCTTATCTTCCAGTGGGATTATAAGCACCTTGCAGAGAGGGAGTGTTTTCCTTCTACGGCACCCTTCACAGCTCTTAGAACACATGTTGGGTGTGGGGAAGGACCAAAGTTGGCTTTATAAATTAAAACATCAATAGAAATACGCTGCTAAAGTTAGAGGAACTATTTAGTACCTGGTGAAAACCTTTTCATTATAGATTTGGGATTTACAAGGACTACCTAATAAAGGAAAGCAGAAATGTGAGGAGCCTTGTTTTGCATTGTTTAGTTAAAAATATCCTATTTTACATCAACTTCTCTTGTTCCTGTGTCATAATTTTGACAAACTCAGTTTCTTCACCTGTCTTTAATATTTCTCAAAGGCATTATAAAATGTTATTACCTATGTTTTCTTGCTTTATTACTAGTATTCTCATAAAAATTTCAGAAAACTTTTTCTTTTCAAGATCTGTCTCCTGCCACTTTAACATTCATCAATCCTGTGAATAATGATCATAAATAACCTATTTTATAATAAAGATCCTTTTTTAACATCTCTATTGGCGTATAATTGCTTTACAATGGTGTGTTAGTTTCTGCTGTATAACAAAGTCAATCAGCTATACATATACATATATCTCAGTATCCCCTCCCTCTTGCATCTCCCTCCCACCCTCCCTATCCCACCCCTCTAGGTGGTCACAGAGCACGGAGCTGATCTCCCTGTGCTATGCGGCTGCTTCCCACCAGCTATCTATTTTACCTTTGGTAGTGTATATATGTCCATGCCACTCTCTCGCTTCGTCCCAGCTTACCCTTCCCCCTCCCCGTGTCCTCAAGTCCATTCTCTATGTCTGCATCTTTATTCCTGTCCTGCCCCTAGGTTCTTCAGAACCATTGTTTTTTTGTTTTTTTAGATTCCATATATATGTGTTAGCATACGGTATTTGTTTTCCTCTTTCTGACTTACTTCACTCTGTGTGACAGACTCTAGGTCCATCCACCTGACTACTAATAACTCAATTTCGTTTCTTTATATGGCTGAGTAATATTTCATTATATATATGTGCCACATCTTCTTTATCCATTCATCTGTCGATGGACACTTAGGTTGCTTCCATGTCCTGGCTATTGTAAATAGTGCTGCAGTGAACATTGTGGTACATATCTCTTTTTGAATTATGGTTTTCTTAGGGTATATGCCCAGTAGTGGGATTGCTGGGTCATATGGTAGTTCTATTTTTAGTTTTTTAAGGAACCTACATAACTGTTTAAAAAGATACCTTTTCAAGGAAAACTCAAAAGCACTTGGGTAATCTTCTCAACATTTTTCTATTCAAACTACAGTGATTTGGATAGCACAATTAAAATCCTTTATCTTGCTAAAAATGCTCACATTTTTCATATTATATTTTTTAAAATGTCCATTTTACAGAGTGTGAAACAATATGCAGATTTCAGCCACTTTTCCAAGGCAAGGATTCAGTCCATTCTATTAATCCATTTAGGCAGCATCTCAAGGTTTTTTATATTGTATACAGCGGTGAGTAAAAGCTGTGTATAGGAAATTTATTGATTTGGCCAAAAAGTTTGTTCAGGATTTTCCATTAAGATGTTACGGGGGCTTCCCTGGTGGCGCAGTGGTTGAGAATCTGCCTGCCAGTGCAGGGGACACGGGTTCGAGCCCTGGTCTGGGAAGATCCCACATGCCGCAGAGCAACTGGGCCCCTGAGCCACAACTACTCAGCCTGCACGTCTGGAGCCTGTGCTCCACAACAAGAGAGGCTGTGATAGTGAGAGACCCGCGCACCGCGATGAAGAGTGGCCCCCGCTTGCCGCAACTAGAGAAAGCTCTCGCACAGAAACGAAGACCCAACACAGCCAAAAATAAATAAATTAAAAAAAAAAAAGATGTTACGGAAAAAACCCGAACGAGCTTTTTGGCCAACCCATACATTTTCTCTGTAAATGAACAGCAACACTGTGAAATGCTGTATTGCATGTTGTAATTCAATTATTTAAAATACAATCTGCAATGCTGGAAATGGAAAAAATTGGTATCTAAAAACTCCTGAAGATTCTGAGAAAGCATTTCATTTATTGCAAAAGATATAAATTAATGAGAACCAGTTTCTAAAGTCTCCCTCAGAGTTTTTCAAGGGAAGCATGAGCAGCCCTGAAATTGAAATGCTTTTATTTTATAACCTCCACCCCACCCCCCACCCTGCCCCTGACCACTCTCCAAGCCACTGCAGATTTCTTGCTCCCTACGAGGAATGAGAAAAATCAGTATCTTACCTTAGAGGTGCAACCGTGAAGTGGGTCAGAACTGTAAGAAAAAGAGCAAATTTCTTCTTATTAAATGCTAACAATTCCCAATAATAGCATGAAGGATTCTGAATTAAGCAGGAAATGACTGGGAACACCAAAACATCTAATTAAAATTGCCACGTAGTTAAGTTGGTAATTCCCTGGAAGGGCTGCCATGGGCAGTGTGGGCCAGGATGTGTGGCATGCGTGCAGGCAGCCAGGCATCCCTGTTGGCCCTTCAGACAGAGGCCTGTCCTCACACTTGCTTACCTTGAAGCTTTATGAGGAGAGACAAATCATACTCATTCCAAGGGTACTTTTATAGGGTCAGATATGGAAAACAGTAGCTTCCTCCTCTTTCTTAAATCATATTTGGCAAAACGTGTTTTTGGCGATGAAGGTCTCCCAAGTATAATTCCCCTCATATTAAAGATGTTTGGATATAATTAGAAATATTTCTTCTCACGTTGGGTTAAGTGTATAAATCAATCTACTGTAAGTAATTTGAGTTGTTGGCAACCTGGAAGTGACTGCCTTTGGAATAATGTAAGGTGTTGTTTCAAAGACAGCTGTGATCTGTATTCCCTGAACTTTGTTGCCTGCTGCTCTTGTGTTTCGCTGAATTGCCCATGTGTAGTCTTTTCAACTGCCCACACAACTGCAGGTAATATACTAGGGAGGAAAGTTTCTGCTCTTTATCAGAGTCAGAAAAAGATTGTTAGTTTCTCCCAAGAAACCGTGATTTTTTCCCCCATTTATTGTACTTTTTCAAGGATGCTTGGAAATTTAATTTTAAAACTTGCTTCATGAAAAGCAGCTAAAGATAGACAGCTGCTTTGTTTCCTTCAGTGGGTCGCCTCTGATTCATTGTCAGATCATTCCACAGCTTCGCCAAGCTGGGTGGTCCTGCTTCTTTCACTTTTGTTTTTTAAATGTAAGTTGCTTGTGAAATCTCTTTTCCTCTATGAAACTCAACGTAGGAACAAACTAGAAAATGGTATTTCTCTGTCTAATTATGCAGCATCTGTGACTTCTCCATCAGTTATCCATGGTATATATTTCACATTTTGCTTATAAACAATACCTGCACGTTATTTTCTATTCTGATGTTTAATTAAAAAAAAATATGTGTTTTATTGTCTCTGTGGCCTTGTATCTCTTATGTCAGCATTGTCTATCTGGGACTGAGACAAAATGTGCTTAATTTACCCTGTATTGCAGCCATTCATGTATTATTGTACTTATATTTCAGTTGATTCAATGGAAAGAGGCTGCCTTCTGAAAGCAGATATCTGGAGACACTGTTTGTAATGGTCACAGGATTTTATTGCTGTAAGGGACTATCTAATCCATATTTTTCATTTCACTAATAAAGTAACTGAGATTCAAAGAACAGAAGAGAGTTCACAAATCACACAGCAGTGTAGACCTTGGTCGCCTGATTTGCAGTGCAGTGTGCTTGCTGGTAGCACTCTTCTACCTCAGTAGGTTAAAGCTATCAGGAAGGGTCTTCCAGGAAACATGCGTCTGAGAGGGGCTTTCCTAGTCAACTCTTAACCTGCTTTGTACCCACAGGTACATCATTTTATTTTCTTAGACACTTTCTTTATCAGGCATCTGCAAAATGTCACAGTGTTCTCAGAAAGAGAGAACATTTTAATAATGCTCTCAGTAGGATTTGCTGGGAATTTTAAGACAGCCTTTTGACTGCTCTGGATAGATTCTCCAATAAGTAGAGAATAGATGTTGGTTTTGGTTATTACGGCCAAGTTCTGAGGCACTTAAGCATTTACAGGTGACATGGGAACGCAGTGAAGGGGGCCAGTGCAGCAAGGAGCAATTCCAGTCCCTTCCTAAGGCCAATGTGAATCCAAATTATCTGTGAACCTACTTCCACACATCTAATTAAGTCATTCTCTTGTAGGACCATTTAAACCAATATACTCTTGCTTTCTATTCAGACGGGAAGTCACCATTCAGTTTTTCCTTTACGCTGTCCAGGAAGGCTATATTTTTCACTATGCATCGCAACTAAATCCACCTTAAAAAACCTTGATTCTCAGGCTTCCCTGGTGGCGCAGTGGTTAAGAATCCGCCTGACAATGCAGGGGACACGGGTTCGGGCCCTGGTCCTGGTCCGGGAAGATCCCACATGCCGCGGAGCAACTCAGCCCGTGCACCACAACTACTGAGACTGCGCTCTAGAGCCCGTGAGCCACAACTACTGAGCCCGTGCGCCACAACTACTGAGCCCACACACCTAGAGCCTGTGCTTTGCAACAAGAGAAGCCACCACGATGAGAAGTCCATGCACTGCATCGAAGAGTAGCCCCCGCTAGCTATAAGTAGAGAAAGCCTGCGTGCAGCAACGAAGACCCAACGCAGCCAAAAATAAATAAATAAAATAAAATTTTATTTAAAAAAAAACTTGATTCTCTCAGGAAGCTCCTCTGAGTAACTCAGATTGCTACCATAGCTAGTTTTTGCACCAAATTCATATCATACGTATCATTATGTGGGTTTAATATACATTTGAATAATTTATTTGGGGATCATATTTTATCGATACTTTTTTTTTTTTTTTTTTTTTTTTTTTTTTTTTGCGGTATGTGGGCCTCTCACTGTTGTGGCCTCTCCCGTTGTGGAGCACAGGCTCCGGACGCGCAGGCTCAGCGGCCATGGCTCATGGGCCCAGCCGCTCCGCGGCATGTGGGATCTTCCCGGACCGGGGCACGAACCCATGTCCCCTGCATCGGCAGGCGGACTCTCAACCACTGCGCCACCAGGGAAGCCCTATCGATACTTTTATTCATTTATTTTGGCTCTTTACCTGATTACAGGGGGCCATGAAGTCTGAAAACATACTTGCCTATTGATAATAATATATAGGATAATAGTTCCTTTGTCTCCAGACTTTATAGCCACTTTGTAGCTTTCATATGGAGAAAGGTCACATCTCACTGTTTTCATGTGGTACCTATTATCCAGTGCATATACTATGAATATATTGTATATATTACATGTATTAATGATGAAAATCTTCCTGTGCTAATAATACTACATTGAATTTGTATTAGTTATTAAGCAACGAGAATTAATGATATAGTTCAGGAGGCATCCCCTGTGTGAAAATGTAACTAGTGCCATCCTTTGTATAGACCTAGAAAATAGGTTCATGTTAGGGGAAGCAGGAGCTTTCTAAGATCCTACTATACCCCACTATTAGGGAAAGGTTAGAAATAAAAACAACTTCCGTATTTCTGTGTATCAGGACAGGCTTCCTTGATCAGTGACAACTTTATGGTCTTAAAGTATTACTATAGACCTAAAATAAAAGCAAGTACATAGTTTCTTCTTAGTGGCAGGTCAAATGTGATTGTTTGATAGTCTTGTGGTTATTCAAGTTTTTTTTTTGTTTTTTTTTTGCGGTACGCGGGCCTCTCACTGTCGTGGCCTCTCCCGTTGTGGAGCACAGGCTCCGGACGCGCAGGCTCAGCGGCCATGGCTCACGGGCCCAGCCGCTCAGCACCATGCGGGATCTTCCCAGACCGGTGCACGAACCTGTGTCCCCTGCATCGGCAGGCGGACTCTCAACCACTGCGCCACCAGGGAAGCCCAGATTATTCAAGTTTTGACATCGCTTCAGGAGAGAGAGAGAAAAGAAAAGACCAGTCTAAGGATATTGCTTGCACAGTGCCCTACGCTCTTTATTTTTGCAGTAGGGCAGGATAGACAATAATTACAGAGAGAAATGACCAAAGGCTTCACATTTTGTGCTTCTCTCCAGTCATTCCATAGCGTCAGGACATGATCACTCTTCACTTATGACTTTCGTGTGAACCTCCCGGCTCTTCACCCGCAGCTTGTTGACCTGGGACTCAGCAATGTCAGCTCTTTCCTCGGCCTCCTCCAGTTCATGCTGGAGCTTGCGGAATTTAGATAGATTTGTATTGGATTGTTCCTCCTGAGAATAAAAATGGAATTGTAAGGCACCCATACCAGGCATCTTTCTAGACTCTGTAGGCCTAAGGAAAGAAAGGACTTGCCATCTGCAGAAAAGTTAGAATACCCATCGGCAAACCTTATTGTCTTACCACCTTCTGAATTTTGCTTATCATTAAAATTAACTTTATGCTTTATTTGGGGCTTCGTGTCTCATAAATAATCGCAACTCTACTTTTGCAACCAAAAGGTGGAAAAAAAATATGTACTACAATTAGAGTAAGAAAAATATAAGAGCAGAGAAGAAGGCAAGGGTAAAATCATGCTTGTTAATGCTTGCTGGAAGATGACTATTTGCTTGAGTTAGACATTCTTTATCATTAGGATGAATTTCTTAATAGCTTCTTTATATTGAAATAAATGTTGAATTTTATCATATATCATTTTGGCACATTTCAGAACAATCACTTTTTTTCTCCTACTTTGGATGTAATGATTCTATTGACAGACTTCTTAATATTAAGTAATCCTTACTTTGTAGGAATTAAGGCTGTTTAATCACTGATGGACAGCCCCCTTAATATTTATTTATTCTTATTTGGTTGCACCGGGTCTTAGTTGCAGCAGGCGAGCTCCTTAGTTGTGGCATGTGAACTCTTAGTTGCGGCATGCATGTGAGATCTAGTTCCCTGACCAGGGATCAAACCCTGCATTGGGAGCACAGAGTCTTAACCAGTGGACTGTCAGAGAAGTCCTGACAGTCTCCTTAATAAAAGCAAGGGTTGCTATAACTATACTCATGAGTAAAACTGCCTTTAGTGTCTTCCCCCCTGTTCTCTTTTGGACAGGTTTTGATATGCAGGTTATGCAAGCTTCTTAAAATGATTTCGAAATCTTTTCATCTTTTCCCATGCTCTGGAATCAGGGATTATCTGTTCCTTGAAATTTTGAAAGACGTATCTGAGCCTGAGTCCATTTTCAGAAGTATTTCTGAAATAACTTATTCAGCCAACTTAATAATTTATATTCTCTTATTTCTTTAAGATTTTAACTGTCTTAACAGATTTATATTTTACATTTAAAAATAACCTTTCTACCGGTATGGTTTGTCCCATTTTTCATTTGTAATGTTGTGAGTTTGTATTTTCTCTCACTTTTTCCTTGACTAATCTAGTTATAAGTGTATTTATTTTATTAATTCCCTAGATGTTAGTGAGATTATCAAATTAGAAAATAGAATAATCTAATTCAATAATTTCTACCTTTATCTTTATCAACACCTCTTACTTTTGTTATTTTATTATTATTTATGATTTCTTTATTGGACTGTCAGTTTTCTTCATTTTTTAAAATTCTTGATTCATAATGAAAGCATATAAAGCAATGAATTGTCCTTCAAGGACAGCTTTGGTTACATTCTAGACTTATAAATTCTAGACTTCTTCCCTGAAATTTTATTTACAGTTAAAAATCATTCAGTAATTATGTTTTTATTTAATTTAATCCAAACATTTTTTAGGAAAGTTAGCTTTTTAACATTTAAGCGCTCAGAAATTTTTGTTTATATGTTCTCATTACTTTACAACTTTATCACACTGTGGCTAGAGAATGTGGCCTGTATTATTTCTGCTTTGAAATTTTTTGAGGTTTCTTTGTGGGTTGAATGTTAACTTTAAAAATCAATCGATTAATATTACAAATAGTAAGCAGTAAGTTAAAAAATGTGCAAATGTTTTTAAGAAGTACACAGTCTTCTATGAAGCAAACAGCTTATTTACGACAAGAAGTAAATAGTAAATCTAATTATTTATTTATTAGTTTTTCTTAAGAGAGGACTTCTCCCTTCCCTCTGTCTTAAGGATACTTACAGCCTCCTCAGCTTGTCTCTTGTAAGATTTCACTTTTGCCTGAAGTTTATCTACCAAGTCCTGAAGCCTGAGTATATTTTTCCGATCTTCTTCCGTCTGAAAGATGATAAAAACCACAGGGCCTTACTTCAAAAGCACATGACTGTTGTATCATCTCATGTGACTGTTTCCTGTATATGCAAGGAGTGCTTAGCTGGTAGAAACGGTTGCTGTACCTGGTAGGTGAGTTCCTTCACTCTCCTCTCATGTTTGCGCAGGCCCTTGACAGCTTCCCCACTACGCTTTTGCTCACTCTCAACCTCTCCTTCCAGCTCACGCACCTGCGAACGAGTAGGCTCTTAAGAACTTTGATCCAGTAAGGCATTGGGAACAAATGGAAATAGATAGATATTGAGAGACGCACCCTGGCCTCCAGCTTCTGGATCTGCTTCTTCCCGCCCTTCAGGGCCAGCTGCTCAGCCTCGTCCAGGCGGTGCTGCAGGTCCTTCACCGTCTGCTCCAGGTTCTTCTTCATGCGCTCCAGGTGGGCGCTGGTGTCCTGCTCCTTCTTCAGCTCCTCGGCCATCATGGCCGCCTGATTCCAGTAAAACAAAACCGGTAGAGAGAGCTGAGACAGCGCAGCAAGCTTCTAACTTGACCACCCCCGTGTGGCCCTCTGCTCACGTCCGTGATGGCCTTCTTGGCCTTCTCTTCTGCATTGCGAGCTTCTTGGATAATGTCCTCCATCTCTCCCTGGATTTGGGAGATGTCTGTCTCCAGCTTCTTCTTCGTGTTGATCAGGCTGGTGTTCTGGTTAAAATATCAAATTTAGAAATACTAAGTACATGAGAGCAAAATTACAATGTCCAATGTTCTAATGAACCCACAAACTAATTAATTAAGGTAACTAATTAGTATCCCTTCTTGTTCCATAAATTATCTGAGTTGACAGTATACTTTTACAAGACAGTCAACTCTGAATGTCACAGTTCATATAAACAAAAAGATTGTTAATCCAAAGATATTTTAAACTTTAACCTCCTTAAAACATCATGAATACATTTTTAGATAGTACTAAGATTTGAGCAAGAATTCCATTTTCAGTCCACTGTATTTTTTACTTTTATGTTATACTCACCTGAGTGTGCAGGAGCTGGACGCGCTCGCTGGCGTCCAGGAGCTCCTGCTCCGCCATCTTCCTGCTCCTCTCCGTCTGCTCCAGGGTGGCCCGCAGCTCCTCGATCTCGGCCTGCAGCAGGTTGGCTCTGCGCTCCACGATCGCCAGCTGCTCCTTCAGGTCCTCCTGGCCCCGGAGAGCATCATCCAGGTGGAGCTGGGTATCCTGTGGAATGAACGATCATTGAGACACCTTGTTCTCAGGGCTGCAGTCACCCCAACTGTCCTGGGACCATCTCCTGAGCCCACTTACCTTGAGGATGGCTTGGGTGTTCCTGTAGTTCTTCAGGGCCTCAGCAGCCGTGCGGTTGGCGTGGTTCAGCTGGATTTCCATTTCATTGAGGTCTCCTTCCATCTTCTTCTTGAGCCTGATGGCATCATTCCTGCCCCGG
>NW_006785619.1:3213991-3220364 GCF_000442215.2 Lipotes vexillifer
GCATCCAGCGTGCTCTGCATGGACTCCACGACTCTAATGTGGTTCCTCTTCAGCTGGTCAATTTCCTCATCCTTTTCAGCAATTTTCCTGTCAACTTCAGACTTGACTTGGTTCAACTCCAGCTGGATGCGCAGGATCTTTCCCTCCTCGTGTTCAAGAGATGCCTTAATGACAGCAAGGGGTGACGTTAGCAGGGAATGGAAGCATTCAGAAGTTTTTCTGCACATGTTCCTTCCACTAATTTTGTGCTATTTCTTTTTCTGTTCAATATATGTGGCTAGTCCTAATTTTTTTTTTAATCTGTTTATAATGCACATTTTTGACTTGTACCTCTGCCTCTTCTAAAGCAGCCTGAATTTCAGACTTTTCTTGTTCCACTTGTTTCTTTATTTTCTCCAGTTCATGTATATGTTTCCCTCCTTCTGCAATCTGCTCAGTGAGGTCAGAAATCTCCTCTGTTGTTTGGGTAAAAGACAGGTAGAAGTTTGATCAGACAGAGGACATAAGAGGAAGGTTCCTCCAAGGCATGAAAATTATTGAAAGTGAAAGGGACTCACGCTGCAAGTTTTTGTTCTCTCGTTTCAAAGTTTCTAGCTGATCCAAGGACTCCTCGTAGGCGTTCTTCATCTTGAACAGCTCAGTGCCAAGAAAGCGGGCCTCCTTCTGAGCGGCCTCGAGCTCGACGTGAGTTTCCTCATACTTCTGTTTCCATTCTGCCAGGACCTGAAACACCCACCGAGAATGGTTACCTCCTGGAAAGGATAGAGGACAATGGTGGAGAGCAGAGGCTGCTGTAGAAACTACCTTATCGAAGTTCCTTTGCTTTTTGTCCAGAGCTGCGCAGGCTGCGTTTGTCCTCTCCACATCGAGCATGAGGTCCTCGACCTCATTCTGGAGCCGCTGCTTGGTCTTCTCAAGGGAAGCGCATTTGGCGTTCACGGCTTCTACGTGTTCCTCAGCAGCCTGCAGCCGCTGGGCCAGCTTCTTCCTTGAAGATTATGTATGTTTGTAGAAAGAAGTGAACCAAACCAAGTATTATGAACTATTACCATGCTGAAAAGTATGGGGAACTTCATATTAAAAATATCCATTCATTCACTCAACAAATATTGATGAGCTTCTTTTATGAACCAGATGCTAAGTACACAGCAGTGAACAGGACAGAAAAGGTCCCTGCCTCGTGAAGCTTCCAAACCCGTGAGAAACAATCAGCAAGTGAGAAAATGCATAACAACATATTGCAGATATAAGTGCAGTGAAGGAAAATAAATTGGAGTATGGGGTGGCCAACTATTCTAGATACTCAGGGAAGTCCTCTCTGAGGAGGTAACATTTGAGTCAAGATCTGAAAGAAGTCAGAGTGAGCCAGAGGGAGATCTGGGGGGAGAGTATTCCAGACACAGAGGGGCCAACAACTGCAAATACCTGAAGCAGCAATGAGCTTGGTGTGCTTGACAACCAGCAATAAGGCTGATTATCTGTATAATTACTTGTTATTCTTTGTTTCCTTAACTAGATTTGAGGCTAGGAGGGTAGTGATGGTGTTTGCTTTATTCATGTCTTATTCTCAGGGCCTAATAGTGCCTGGCAAGTAGGAGCTAATGAATGAACGTTTGTGGGCTAATTCACTGAATCTTCAAAGGTTGTGTCTTTCTGATTCAACATGCAGCGTTCTCTGCACATTCTCTCCTATCTGTGCACGTACTTGGCCTCCTCCAGCTCCTCTGTGCGCTGGATGGCGTCCGTCTCGTATTTGGTCCTCCACTGGGCCACCTCGCTGTTGGCCTTGGACAGCGCCCTCTGCATCTCGGCCTTGGCTTCCTGCTCCTCCTCATACTGTTCCCGCAGCAGGTCACAGTCGTGGCGGGAGGACTGCAGGGCGTGGGCCAGGGCGCTCTTGGCCTGTGGAGGTAGTTAAACCTTCTTTTTACTGTATATTTAATTGTTTAATTATTAAGTTTCAAAACCTTTTTAAAGTTGGTGTAATGGGCTCCAATTAGGGTCAGGTTAGGGGAAAAAAATGAGTCTTAACAACGATAGTTACCTTTATCTCCTCTTCAAGCTGCCTCTTTAATTCCTCAGTCTGTTGAGTAAATGCTTGCTTGCCCCTTGATAACTGAGACACCAAAGATTCCTTTTCATCTAGCTGACGTGAAAGTTCACCTGATAGGCAGAAGAAATGGCACCACTTTTTAAAGCAAAGAAAAAGTTTTGCAAGCCCATATTAGAAATAAGTTTAAACTCTCAACACCTCCTTCCAGTTGAGTACTTAGATGATTCAATTCTCTGTTGACACCTTCATACTAATGTCAAATTTCTCATTTTTATGGTGAAACTTACATATTAACCTGAATGAATAAATACAGCTTAAATTCTCTTTGTTCTCTCCATAATTGGTTCTTTCAGGGTTATATAATATCGTGCAAAACCTGTTGATAACTGTCAAAGACGGTAGCTAAAATGTCTAATTCTACACTGTCCCTGTTTCATAAGACTTTTGAGGGACTGGGTTATCCATTGCCCTATTCAGGAATTTGGTTCACTCTGATCTAGATTAAAAAAAGCTTAGTCTAAAACGGAAGCCCTGCACCCATGCTGGAGTGACTCCTGATACCAAGCATCCCCTCCATGTGACCAAATCCTCAAGGCCTTTGTGGAGCAGAGCTTGACCCAGTCCTGTGGAAGTCTTCATCTCCAGCATTGTCCCCAAGTGACCTTGCATGTAGGATGAGAGCCTGAGCTGTTTGGTGAATCACACATATTCTCAGTTGCTTTTATTAGGCTCTCACATCACGATATCAGTTGTTTTTGACCACATCATCTCCACTTTTAGGCCTCATAGAGGAGAGAGTTACCAGATTCCGTCTGCAGGCGTCCCCTCTGGGTTGTCAGGTCACTGATCAGCCGCTGTTGCTCTTCCTCCTTTGATTTCAGCTCGCTCACTTGGTCTTCCAGGGTGCGGCACATCTTCTCTAGGTTTCCCTGCGAGAGAAGAAGTAGAAGAAGCACGTGAAGACATTTTAATAATATTTTGCTATGGCTGCAATTTCTTCTAAAACAGAAAAATATTTATTTTGACATATAAATTTTCTTATACGTAATACGATATATTAGAATTTTTTCTGTATATTTTATGATTGCTGTCCTAAGTTGAAACTATACATTGGGGTTTTTAAAAAGCTAATTGTGAGGCTTTGTTCAGTATTCCAGGCATACTTCATTTTGCTGCTCTTCACAGATACTGCGTTTTTTTTTTGTTTTTTTGTTTTTTTTGTTTTTTTGTTTTTTTTTTTACAAATTGAAGGGTTGTGGCAACCCTGTCTCCAATAAGTCTGTCAGCGCCATTTTCCCAATAGCATTTGCCCACTTCATGTCTCTGCATCACATTTTGGTAATTCTCACAATATTCAAACTTTTTCATTATTGTATTTGTTACAGTGATCTGTGATCAGTGATCTTTGGTGTTACTCCTATGACTCGTTGAAGGCTCAGATGATGGTTAGCACTTTTTTAGCAATAAAGTATTTTTGAATTAAGGGATGTATATATTTTTTAGACATAATGCTATTGCACACTTAATAGGCTACAGAATAGTGTAAACATAACTTTTATATGCACTGGGAAACCAAGACATTTGTGTGACTTGCTTTATTTTCATAGTTGCTTTATTGTGGTGGTCTGAAACCAAACCCGCAGTATCTCTGAGGTATGCCTATCATATACTAAATTTAAGATTTTGTGAGAATTGAATGGCACGTTTTCTAAAAGCATGTTTATAAATACTTGATTGTTTTTATGTACCATGAAACTTTGCTTATTGGATAATTGAGAATTTTGGAGACCTGTGTTCTCCAGTCAGAGAACAAGAGAACACTCACGACCTATGCTCACTGCTGGTGCTGCCATTTGTTAGTAGTGTCATGGGGCCGACGTGCTTATTAACTTCTTTGAATATTAGTTCCTTCATATGATTAGGTGGAAATAATACAAATACTAACATCTTTCTTGCTTACCTCCTGGTTTACTACAAAGAACAAATGACATGTTGTGTGTAAAGGGCCCTGTGCAAACTGTGACATGCACATAAAGGGTCATTGTTGTTAATAACGATTTCTCAGACTGCGGTACCTTGGCTTTGGACACGGCCTCCGCGTTGCTGGCGAGGTCGTCGATCTCCATCTTCAGCTCGCTCTTCTCCTGCTCCAGCTTCTGCTTGACCCTCTGCAGGTTGTCGATCTGCTCCCCCAGCTCGGCCACACTGTCCGCGTGTTTCTTCCTCAGCGTGGCCGCCGTGGCCTCGTGCTGCAGGGTGGCCTCCTCCAGGTCCCGGCGCATTTTCTGGAACTCGGCCTCCCGCTTCTTGTTCATCTCAATCTGGGCCGAAGTGGCCCCGCCGGCCTCCTCCAGCCGCTCGCTGATCTCTTCCAGCTCCCGGGAGAGGTCCGCGCGCTGCTTCTCCGCTTTGGCGCGGGAGGCCCGCTCTGCCTCGACCTCCTCCTCCAGCTCCTCGGTGCGGGCCTGGCCGTGGGGAAAAGCTCAGTTTTAGCCTTTTTATGTCATAACTGTGCCTCTTTGAGCCAGACTGATGGAAATATGAACTTACTTGCAGCTCTTTGATCTTCTTCTGCAGTTGAATGCCAAGTGCTTGTTCATCTTCAATCTTGCTTTGCAAATTGCTGATTTCAAACTCTTTCCTTTTTGCAAAGTAGCAAAGGATAACAGTTGAGTTCATATGCAACATTGGAAGCAAGTTCATAAGCAATTCTTTCATACTTACTTTTTGAGCTTTTCATCAAGTTGTTGTTTTTCATTTTCAATGTCCATTATGGACTCTTGGGCCAACTTGAGGTCACCTTCAAGTTTCCTCTTAGCCCTTTCTAGGTCCATGCGAAGTTTCTTTTCTTGCTCCAAAGACCCTTCAAGCTAAATACAAATAATGTTGAGTCAAAAGGATTGCTTAGCTTCCTTTCAAAGAAAATAAGTTCCTTGATAATCCTAGACTTACGTCATCCACTTGCTGCTCTAGCTTGGCTTTAGCTTTGGTCAGGGTGTTCACTTTGTCCTCTTCTGCCTGCAGGTCATCCAGGGTCTGCTGGTGGGCCTCCTGGAGGGCCTTCTTCTCCTTGGTCAGCTTAGCGATGGTTTCGTCCAGGCCTGCCATCTCTTCTGTGAGGTTTTTCACCTTAGGAAGTAAAAACACCTTGCATTACATTGTTACATTTCGGTGGCTTCAGTTTTATGCTTGTATTCCCCAATAATAATAAAAAAGTAAACTTTCCTTGTATACGTTTCCTACCTTATTTTCCGTGGCATGTTTCTCCTTCTCAACCTTGGCCAGTGTCAGCTCAAGGTCATCTATGTCTTTCTTCAGTTCCGAACATTCGTCCTCCAGTTTCCTCTTCTTGGCCGTCAGCTCAGCATTGATCTCTTCCTCATCCTCAGCTCTCTCAGTCGCCTCCTTGATTTTGGCCTCGAGCTGGATTTTGGTTTTGATCAGCTGGTCACATCTTTCCTCTGCATCAGCCAAGCCTTCAGCTTCCTTGAATTGGCAACAAAATCAAAATTGGGAAGTAAGAATGAAGTATTTCGCGATGCTAACAGTGTAAATCACCACTATTGGTTCTTTGGCTTAAACTTTTATGACCCACCTGCTGTGTGTGATGCAGGACGCTCCACATTGTGAGAAAAACAAAATGTATCAGATATTGTCCTGTTCCTTTCCCTTAGAAGAGTATATTCTACAGCAGATTAGAAAACTTAACCCCAACAAGCTGCCATTAATTCAGAAACCAATTAGTGACGTAAGAGATCAGAGAAGTTGTATCAGATATGGTTTCATGAACGAAGTGGCATTTGAGTTGGGCTTTGAGAATGGGTAGGATTTGGTCTTGTAGAAATGAATTTATTGGGAGAAGGATCAGGAGGAGAGAAAGGGTTCCAGCGGGAGAAATTCTGGATGGAGCCGCCACTGAATTATTTCCCTTTGTAGTCTTGGCGGATGATCCTGGTTAAGATGCTCTAAATTCTGTTTGAGGCATACAGTGATCAAGAAATTCCTAGCAACCTATGTTTCTACTTAAGAGGGTTGGGGGTGGACAGGAAATGAGAGAGAAATTGATAGATACATTCATCAGTGGGCCTCCATATCAGTCTTTGAATACATAAAAGAATAAAATGTGCTGCATATAGCCAGGTAGTGAGTATAGTGGTGTAGGACAGAGTCTAAGTGATTCTCTAGGGACAAGAGAAGAGAATTCAGGATAGATTTGAAAGGGTTGGGGACAGAAAAACAGCTCTTTTCCCTTCTGTAATCTAAAAGAAGGAATTATTACACCGCCCAAACTTGACAGAAGAGACCAGTCTTAATCAGCAG
>NW_006785619.1:3220374-3247380 GCF_000442215.2 Lipotes vexillifer
AAAAACATACGATTTTGTGATGAGTAAATTATACCAGACCAATTCAGTTCGCTCCAAATGAAAGACAGTCTCATAAATTACATTTCAGAGTTGATGGAAGCAATTCTAAAATACTTGGTTTGGGAGTAGCAGCAGGTTGGATGGAGGGAGAGACTTGGGGGTAGGCAGAGCAAGTTAGGTACTGATGCAGCAACCCGGGTGTGATGTGTTACGGCACTGACTATGGAGATGGATTGGAAAGAGCAAATCTCAGTTTTGGAGATCAATAACAAACAATAATTCAATAAAAATGGATGTAGAATACTGTCATTTGTCAGCTATACATGCTGTGATTTAAGACCCATAGACATCTAGAAGTTCAGGGAAGTTTCAGAGAAAACAAATCACTCTCTCCATGCTGTCCTCTCCTTAATATTTTATTTGGGCTAGCTTCATGTTAAAATCGCTTTCAAGGACTGTCTTCATAGGGAAAAGAAGTTGTAAACCCTGTAGTTTGATGAAATTGTACAGAATGGAAGAAAATGGTCAGTTCTAGCTCATTGCCCTGGTTCTGGTTTGGGGGCACTTATTGGGTGATGAAGGAATAAGGACTTCATTAGTACCATCAGAGTGCTTTAACCTTCTCCCTCCGGTGAGTGCCTCTCACACTGACTACCCAACTCCCTGCCTCTAGTTGTGGCTAGAGTCATAGTGCTTGCGTCCTGATTAGCAGTGCACAGGATGATACCACTACTTACAGCCTGAACTTGGAGCTGCAAGTCATTTTTTTCTTTCAACAGTGACACCATCTTTTCTTCCAGTTCCTTCCTCTTTGCCTCTGACTTGGCGAGTTCTTCTTTAGTTCTCTCAAATTCTTCCTTCATGTTGGCCATCTCCTTCTCGGTCTCTGCGCTCTTGAGGAGGGGCTTGATCTTGAAGAAGAGTTTCATCCAGGGCCAGTGCTTGACGTTCATGAAGGCTCGGATGTTGTACTGGATGCAGAAGAGAGACTCCCTGAAATTTAATTGATGCAAATTAGATATTGTGTGGATGATGAAATGAGATGAAATCTTGGCAGTGAGAGTTGGAGGTTCTGCCTTCCACCACGTTCCTCACCTACTTTCAAAAGCACAGATGAAAGAAATTATATTTGGGGATGGTGGTCAAGGACTTATTAATCATTCCTTTCTCTATGTTGGTGCTTCTCAAACTTTGGTGTGCATAAGAATCATCTAACTTCTTTTTTAAAATTTATTTTATTTTATTGGCTGTGTTGGGTCTTCGTTGCTGCATGTGGGCTTTCTCTAGTTGTGACAAGCGGGGGCTACTCTTCGTTGCGGTGTGCAGGCTTCTCATTGTGGTGGCTTCTCTTGTTGCGGAACACAGGCTCTAGGCGCACACGCTTCAGTATTTGTGGCACGCAGGCTCAGTAGTTGTGGATCGCGGGCTCTAGAGCGCAGGCTCAGTAGTTGCGGTGCACGGGCTTAGTTGCTCCGCAGCATGTGGGATCTTCCCAGACCAGGGATCGAACCCGTGTCCCTTGCATTGGCAGGTGGATTCTTAACCACTGCGCCACCAGGGAAGTCCCTCATCTAATGTCTTGATGATCTCATCTCATCAAATACTGGTTCCTGGACCCCTTCCCCAGAGATTCAGATTCTGCAGATATGAGGTGGGGTCTAAAATTTGCATTTTTAACAAGTTTGCAAGAGATGCTGATGGTGTAGGTCCAAGGACCACCCTTTGAGAAGTACTGCTCTGCTTTAGTGCTTTGCAAACCTTCCTACGTGAATGCCACTGAGGACAGTGAAGGGGGAACCAGACCCCTCGGGGATGTGGGGCATGGGGTAAAGGGACTCATTAAAAACTCAGAATTTCTTTGAAAAATCTCTGGTTTTATATTTTAATGTTGTATGATTTTTGCATTCTACTCTAATCTCATCACATTTGTTTTAATCTAAATTATTTTTAAAAATTAATTACCTTCATATATGGGCAATTAATTGCCCCAATATATATCTATATATATCTACATATATCTCTATATATAAATATATATATAGGTTCATGACCTAACTTATTATTTTTAATAAAATAGAATACAGTAAAAGATATTAGCAGAACTACAGGTGATAGAAAATCTGTTCCATGTAAATTATTTATATATTTACACACACATACATGTATGCATGGATATACCGGTGGCAATATAAAATGCATTTCTCGGGCTTCCCTGGTGGCGCAGTGCTTGAGAGTCCGCCTGCCGATGCAGGAGACGCGGGTTCGTGCCCCGTTTCGGGAGGATCCCACATGCCGCGGAGCGGCTGGGCCCGTGAGCCATGGCCGCTGGGCCTGCGCGTCCGGAGCCTGTGCTCCGCAAATGGGAGAGGCCACGACAGTGAGAGGCCCGCATAACGCAAGAAAAAAAAAAAGAAAAAAAAAAAAAATAAAATAAAAATAAAATGCATTTCTCCCTGTGGATCCCGTTCATATGCGTCCTGCAGTTTGAGACACCTGACTCGTAGTCTTAGAACTCTGTCCCTGCATCAAATTAGATCACTAAAAAGCCAGGTGCCTCGGTGAAATTGTATTAACTTACTGAAAAAATATTTTTCACCAATTTTGCCCTTAATAATTTAAATCATAATAATTCAGTAATAGAAACGATCAGATGAAGAAGCTGTTTCTGCATCTTGAGTAAAACCACTGTTGAAAATACTGTCTGCTGTGCAGTTCAGTGTATCTTATTTAATGATCTACCCAGTAAATTCATTTTAGAACCAAATGCTAGGGCAACACTTTGTCTCTGCTTACTCAATGGTATGTTTTCTCTTGTTAGATAAGACCTACACATCTCTCTTTTTTATTATGCTTCCCTCTCTTTTTTATTTTTTACCCGAGCATTCGATGTACTCCGTGGTGATGATTCCTACCTTAACTTTTCTGGTACATGTATATCTCCACTTCAGCATCAGACTCTTAATCATCCCTTCTTACTCTGGTGGCCTTATCATATCTGAGCCTTAACTGTAAGCCACCTCAAATATGCTTCTGAAGGATGTGAGCAGACAAGCAACATGTTTGTATACCTCCTCTCCACCATCCTCTGGTACTCCACTCTTGCCAAGAACCCTTTGCACCTGGCCTGGGTTCGAGTAATCAGCTGGGCCAGCTTGTCATCTCGCATCTCCTCTAGGAGCCCCAGAAGGCCAGCTTTGAAAAAGACCTGTGCGTGGGCAGAGTTGCAGATCAGAAACTTTACACAGACTCCAAAGGGTCAGGCATAGTGTCTCGTGGGCCTTAGAGACTATTACCTTGGTGTGACCAAATTTATACTGGGTGTGGTCAATGTCGATGGACCCAAGGAGCTTCTCAGAAGCCTTCTTGCTGTCAATGAATTGTCCTTCAGGAATTGCACTTGCATTTAATACCTTGTATCTGGTAAAGTAAATATAGTTTTTTAAAACTTGGTTTATTGATGAGACTAGTAGTAGCTAAGTATTAAATGATCCATTAAAAAACCCCAGAGCTTTAAAACAATTATTCTTTCTTCACAGGAAGGACATTGTATACATAGATGGTCAATCTAGTATCTACTGTCTATTTTTATTCCATTTTACCTTCCTGCACAGTTGCAACTTTCCTTTCTGCCTCATCAGACCCTGTTCTCAGGAAAGAATTCTACAATTTTGTTCACATTAGTGTGTAGATGACCAACAAAATGTAACATATTATCCTTGCTAGATGCATTTGCTATTGATAGTGCTTACCTCTACTGAGTTTTTGGAAGGATTAAATGAAATAATCCAAACATATTAAGCACTCAAAAATGGTTGTTCTCATAATTATTGAAGTTAATGTAGACATCTATGAGCTAAGCCAGGAGCATGGTAAATCCAGTGAAAAGTCTCTATAGAGTGCTTAGTATGTGGTATATCTGTGTTTTAAAGGTGTTTTGAGGCTTATAATTTTTTACTCTTTTTGTAGCAAATTAAAAATAGCAAAGGCATATTTTTCACTAAATTGTTTTGCTTGCACTAAATATATTTATACTAAACTCCAGGAAACACCATAATTAGGAGAGTCTGACCTCTGTTTGAAGTCTGCATACAGGATTCTGCTTGGGAACCCCTTCCTACAGATGCGGATGCCCTCCAGCACACCGTTACACCTCAGCTGGTGCAGGACAAGCTCATGCTCCATGGCCCCTAAAAAAAAACCCATATTTATTTCACTGCAGAGTTTTGTTAAAAGGAGGTATGGCAGTCATGCTTTGTGCTTGCACTCTAGAACTTCTTACCAGGCGTTTTTGTTTCGTTGGGGATGATGCACCGCACAAAGTGAGGATGGGTACTCCTGAGGTTGGTCATCAACTTGTTCAGATTCTCCTGTAAAATCAGGGAAAATCCTGTTATCTGAGATTTAGACATGGTTATGAGCATGTGGTGATGTCTCTAAAATCAATGTCCATGGCTGAGTTGAATGATCCTTCTGGACCATTTTAACTTAAGGTACCACCTTGGTAAACTTTTCCTGAGATGCAGTTTCCTCCTCAATACCTCTTTCTCCGCTTGAGTTGGCAGGAGTTACACATATAAAGCAGGCTGTCAGGTGATACTTCTCGGTGTACACAAGCACTGTCTTCCTTCCTACCCTTGTCCCTGGCCACCCACATACATTTACAAAGCCATTGCCTTCCCATCCTGGATGGTCACCCTTCTACCAAACTCTGTGGTTCTCCAGGAGGGAAATACAAGCCTACACTACATTTGGACTTATTCTCATAAATATAGCTTCCCCTTTCTAACTCTGTCAACTTCTAGGGCATAAAGATTATCTATAAGGGGAACAATCCTACCAGTTAAATTGAGAATTGACTAGATCATGAACATGGATACCATATTAGGTTCCTTAAGGCCCAGCTGTTAGATTTTCATTAGTCCTACTGATGATTTAGTCTCTTTGAACACATGCCATTGCTTATTTCCATGACTCAACTAGATTATGCATAGCAGAGCATTACGTTTTATAACATTTCCTATGAAATATTTTTTATTATTTGGCTTAGCATGAAAGATGACCTGATAATTTCTGAGTAATTTAAAGCTCTTCTCTTCAAAGCTAGATGAATAGAAGCCATTAGTTAAGGTCAGTCCTTTCCTAAATGACTTGTGGAGAGAAGGCTTTGTGCTTTTAAAAGCTAATTCCCAAAATAACAAGTGTCAAAAACAGTTTCTTTCTTACTCTGAAAAGGGCCGACACGGTCTGGAAAGAAGAGCCCTTCTTCTTACCACCTCTCTTGGCAGTCCCACCACCACTCGCCTCTGGAGAAAAAATAAGAAAAGGTGTCATTCAAACATAGTTTTGAACTGACAGGGCTATTTCTTGCCTATTTGTTTATTTCTGTGCTCACATGGAACATTTTTCCAACACAGATGACCTCTCTGTTTGAGCCTGAATGAATCTGATATGTCAACTAAGTTTGCATCCACTTTTCAGTGGTACTCAATAACCAGCAGATATGGAGGAAAAAACAGGAGAGAATCATAGAAGCCAAGCCTTTTCATTGGTTGAGATGTTGAAAGTTCCTTTCTGACTCTTTGCAGTAGGGCCTCCATCAGTGCTGGAGTGAATGTATAATCACAATGCAGCCTACTTACTCAGGACTTGGAGGCACAATAGATTTGGCCCTGCAACACTTCAGCCTGGGCTATGACATCACTAGCCTCAATCTAACATCACATTTTGTAATATCAGGAGAACATGTTGGGATTTTTTTGAGCATTACCTGCTTCAGCACTTTGAGCCCCAGAGAAGAGGTAAGCTAGAGTCTTCATTGCAGACTTCTGGTACAGCCCGACCACTGTCTCGTTCAGGGGGTCCTTGTTCTTGTCCAGCCAGCCCGTAATGTTGTAGTCCACGATGCCGGCGTAGTGCACCAGGGAGAAGTGGCCCTCGGTCTTGCCTTTAACCACCTTGGGTTTTTGGAAGTTGGCAGACTTTCCAAGATGCTGTTCATACAGCTTGTTCTTGAAGGAGGTGTCTGTGGCCTTGGGGAACATGCACTCCTCTTCCAGGATGGAGAAGATGCCCATCGGCTGGAAGCAGACCATAACACAAAGTTACAATTCTATATAAGCATTTTTCTTTGTCTATAGAATTAAACAAGGTGCAGTGAATAATTTAGTTCTCACAAAACATAGTTTCCAAAACTTGAAACGGACCTTCTCGATGAGCTCGATGCAGGCGGCCAGGTCCATCCCGAAGTCGATGAACTCCCACTCGATGCCCTCCTTCTTGTACTCCTCCTGCTCCAGCACGAACATGTGGTGGTTGAAGAACTGCTGCAGCTTCTCGTTGGTGAAGTTGATGCACAGCTGCTCCAGGCTGTTGAACTAAATAAACGGATGCGTTTACTTTTCTCTTAGCAAATTGAGCAGTTTGAGATATAGGGCTTCTTAATTTAAAAATGTAGAATAGCCTTTAGATTATGGGTATCAAAATCCTTGGGGGGCTGTGAAATCTACTGTTTTCTCTGCTGCCATTTTTTACAAAATCCTAAATCACCATTGTTATTAATTCTCCTTTCTTGCACTTGCTTAAATTGACTCAGGTGTTTTTCTGAGTTCCTACTTAATCATTCCATGTTTATTCCCATCATCTTCTGCATTTTCTGTTGACTCATTTAACAGCTAATTTGAAACCCATTAGAAGCTGACTGGGAGGAGTCTGTTGTGTGGAAGCCATCATGGTCAGCATTGCAAGGGAGCGATAATTGCCACCCCTACTCTTTGATGTGAAGCGAAAAAAATCAAGATTCCAAATATTATGTACACTATATTAACACACACTCATATTTTTTTAAAAGCCAAAATGTTAACATTAACTAGATATAAATAGTGGAATTAATATGGACTCCTTTTCCTTCATTTTCCATAATTTCTGCCATGCCTAAGTTTTGCATT
Source organism: Lipotes vexillifer (assembly GCF_000442215.2). Classification (NCBI taxonomy): domain Eukaryota; kingdom Metazoa; phylum Chordata; class Mammalia; order Artiodactyla; family Lipotidae; genus Lipotes; species Lipotes vexillifer. The sequence goes on from NW_006785619.1 coordinate 3,227,319, forward strand.
TATAATTAGAAAAAGATAAACTTCTTTAAAACTATAAGCAGGAAAAATGTGTCTTATAATCAAATATGAGTTTTTATCCCATATCACATTGATGAGAATTAAGAGTTCCTTGCATTGAATTTATTAATGCTCACTCTAAATTGCTGACCTTTTCTCAGCTCTTATTATCTGCCTAAGTGTTTCTGAATGGTTTCCCTACCATATATTCAGAGCATATTATGCACTTTGCATTGTGGGATTTTTAAACCCCTCACTACAGCAACCTAATTCCCAGCTCCCTTTGGATCATGTCGCAAGTTAAAGAGTCGTCATTAAGGAGCTTATTTCTCATAGAAGTGGGATTGCCACTACAATAAATGATTAGCTGCCCAGTCACTGTCTTTTACATTTTAGCATAGCTTTTTGACATGGGTAATCAAAGGTTATAATATTCACAGATTTCTTCTTATTGACGTTTCCATTGCTTTCCTGTAAAAAGCCCTTAGCAGCGTACTACCAACTCACGTCAAAGATCTCAAAGCCCGCGATGTCCAAGACCCCGATGAAGTACTGCCTGGGCTGCTTGGTGTCCAGCTGCTGGTTGATGCGGGTGACCATCCACAGGAACATCTTCTCGTAGACGGATCTGGCCAGGGCGCCCACCGAATTGTACACCTTGAAAGACAAAGGTGTATCCCTTGAGGTTCAGAGAGGACCACAAAATGCTTGCATCCCTGGCTGTGAATTTGAATTATGTACCTACCTGCTCTACAGTCTGGCCTTTGGTGACGTACTCATTGCCGACCTTGACCCTGGGGTAGCAGAGGGCTTTGAGCAGGTCAGCAGAGTTCAGACTCTGGAGGTAGGCTGCCTTGTCAGCAACTGAAAGGAAGAAAGGATAGAATGATGTTATTATGGCCCAAAGCAACCCGCTTCCTCAAATAAAAAAAAATTTTTTTTAAGCTACAGGCATTTTGTGCAGTGTTTTCAGAATATCTTTTTGAGTATTCTTACCCATTTTTTTCACTAAGTTCAAGACCTTGGTTACGGGTAGTGTTCCCTAAAGAACTGCAGAAATTGTAGGGACATATGTCTAATACCCATGCCGCACATATCTTATATAGGTATACTTTCAAATGCAATTCTTGGAAATGAATTTGTCTTCCCAGGAAAGCTCAAGGGTAACAAGTTAAGAATGTGATTTTCGGGCTTCCCTGGTGGCGCAGTAGTTAAGAATCCACCTGCCAATGCAGGGGACACAGGTTTGATCCCTGGTCCGGGAAGATCCCACACGCCGTGGAGCAACTAAGCCCTTGAACCACAACTATTGAGCCTGCGTGCCACAACTACTGAAGCCCACGTGCCTAGAGCCCGTGCTCTGCAACTAGAGAAGCCACCGCAATGAGTAGCCCCTGCTCACTGCAACTAGAGAAAGCCCGCACGCAGCAACGGAGACCCAACGCAGCCAAAAATAAATAAATTAAATTTTTTAAAAAAAGAGTGTGATTTTCAAACAAACATGAAGTCAGGTGGATGACTCAGTTGATACCTTCAGTGCCATCTGGCTCCGCTTGCTCCTCACGCTGCTTTTGCTTAAATTTCAAGTTTCCATAATGCATCACAGCCCCCGTGAGCTTGTAGATAGAGATCTTCTCATCATTAGTAAAGCCCAAAATATCAATAGCACTCTGCCAACACAACCAATAGAATAACTGTCAGGTTATGATCCACATGTTTACTATTAATAGTTCACATTTGGATAATTCCTGATTTGTTGGTCAGACTGAGGAAACTACCAGTACTGATGGGAGCAAGGAACTCCTTAGATTGGGTGTCTAGGGAGCTAGTCAACTGGAAGCCAGCACAGAGCATTGGAATCACAGGCGCATACCCTCTGAAGATGCAAAAGGAAACTTAAAATAGAGAATAAGGATAGTAAACTTATTATTTTGAGAGGTGGTATGGATTTAATGCCAGTAGATTATAAAAAAAAATGGTTTAGGGAAATTCAGAAAGGATAGCTCTTTAAAAGACTATCATGGGAAGGTGAGATGTTGCAGGGGCACATCCCAGACTTTGCAGTTGGCTCCAGGTGGCACATCCACGCCCATCTTTGAATCTTCTTTTGGGATTTCTATGAGAAACTGAGTATTTATCTAGCGGGACCGTTGCTCTGACCCCAAATAATCATTCTGATTTTCTTGTGTTCTACTTACATCTGTGGCCATCAGTTCTTCCTGATCATCAATGCTGGGCACGCTGATCTCCCCTTGACTGACGAATGGGAAATCAAATGGGTTGGTGGTAATCAGAAGCATTTCTAAGTACATGGAACAGAGAAAAGGTAAGCAGAAATATCCTCTTCATTAAAATAACAGATTTCTAGGCAAATTCTAAGGCACTAGGATGGAAAAAGCCATGATATGTTATTGCCCGATGAAAAAAAGAGATTACAGAAGAGCATGTAACTGTGATTCCAGTTACTGTATGTATGTCTCTATTTGTAAAGATGTATCTGCAGAAAATGACTGGAATGATATTCATCCAAGTGTTTATAGTGATTATTTTCATAGTGATAGGATTTGGAGGTGTTATTTTCAGTTTTCCCTTTGAATTTTTATAATGAGCACACATAAATTTTTACCAAACTTACAAAGCTGTTTTCAAAATCAAGACAATATGTACAGTTGACAAAATTCCATCGTGGAATACTGAGTTGGACCAGGCATTGCTAGGTGCGGGTGTAGTAATTTTGGAAAGGAATTATGACGTTTCTTACCAATTAGTTCTGGTTTCTTGTTTGATGTGATCTGATAAAAAATATGATAGCTCCTTTCAGCCTTAAGCTGGAAAGTAACTCTAGACTTCTCTAACAGATCTGGAAGGAAATAAATAACAAAGAGGAAAAATGTAAAAATTCATATGAGATGCAAAATTTAGTCAATATTATAGGTCATAAGAAACAAATTATTGTAAGGTATATCCAAGCACTTACATGTTTCAATATCAGCAGAAGCCAGTTTTCCTGTAGTGCCAAAGTGGATTCTAATGAATTTACCCTTGAAAGAAAAATTAACATTACTACTTTGTTTTTGAATCATATCAAATCTTTGAGAAACTCAGAACACTCGAAGTGCTAACATTTTAATATTAAATCAATTCAGAGACAATTTGTTTCAGGTAGAAAAAGGTGTATCTCCTATTTTTTAGGTAAAATAATTTTATCTTTAAAATTTAAAAATTGTAGATAATTGTAAATAGTGAAAGATGAACTCAGATATAGGGTCATATATCTTTTTTTTTTTTTTTTTTTTTTTTGTTGTGGCCTCTCCCGTCGCGGAGCACAGGCTCCGGACGTGCAGGCTCAGCGGCCATGGCTCATGCGCCCAGCCGCTCCGCGGCACGTGGGATCCTCCCGGACCGGGGCACGAACCCATGTCCCCTGAATCGGCAGGCGGACTCTCAACCACTGCGCCACCGGGGAAGCCCGGGTCATATATCTTTTTAGACAGGACTTGGATCCATGTTATTACATGCTCAGAGGAAAAGGAAAGAACCATGGTATAATATAATTAAATTAGAATGGAATGAAAAAGACTCAGAGAATGTATTCACAAACATCCCATAAATTTTGATCAGTGAGCAGTGTCTGTAATAGTGTCCAAGAGACTCACAAAGCGAGAGGAGTTGTCGTTCCTCACGGTCTTGGCGTTGCCAAAGGCCTCGAGCAGGGGGTTGGCACTGATGATTTGATCTTCCAGAGTCCCCTGCAAAGGCAAGAGCAGTCCTCACACGTGGGGCTCGGGAGTTTCTTACTTGACAGCGTGCATCCTGACGTGGCAATCAGACCCACCTGCATTTTGCCACCAGTGCCTTCATCCTTCTTCTTCTCCCCAGTGACCGCAATTGTTGCAAAGTACTGGATGACGCGCTTCGTGTTCACAGTCTTCCCAGCCCCCGATTCTCCGCTGTCAAATAAAAACCAAGTCAGTAGAGGTCCCAAAGCTGGTAGCTATTGCAGTCATGTAAAGAAAGCATCAAATCTACTTACGTGATCAGGATTGACTGATTCTCACGGTCTACAAAAGAGAAATTAAGGATGGTCAATACTGCCTAACATCTTATGGAAAAACCTGAACGAACATTTTGGCCAACCCAATATTTGTAAATGGAGAGTACATAGAATGGCATGGACTTAATATATATTTTTTTGGGGGGGGGTACGCGGGCCTCTCACTGCTGTGGCCTCTCCCGCTGCGGAGCACAGGCTCCGGACGCGCAGGCCCAGCTGCCATGGCTCACGGGCCCAGCCGCTCCGCGGCATGCGGGATCTTCCCGGACCGGGGCACGAACCCGTGTGCCCTGCATCGGCAGGCGGACTCTCAACCACTGCACCACCAGGGAAGCCCCATGGACTTGGTGGCCCTAGGCCTAGCACCTTTGCCAGCACCGCTCTCTCCTGCTCCCTGTGCCCACCCCCGCCACCCCGCACATTAGTGTACAGACTGCCATTGAAACAGAACGCTGCAAAGAAGCAGCAGACTTTCTCTTTTTATACTCCACCACTAAGCACTCACCGAAAGTGGACTTTGGGGTTTTCAGGTGGATTTAGATGACAAGTTAGTAGCATGTTTATTGTAGGTACAAGAAGTAATGAAAAATAGGCATTAGAGATATTTTTAGTGCGTGAGAAGGAGTAAATATGGTAAAGGTGGTAGCTTTGGAAATAATCATGGCCTTAGTCATATTTTTAGGGAAAGTAAAAGTTCATTTTGATGTTTTACTCTCTCTGAAGGGGAAATCTTTCAGCCCTTTCCCCAGGGTAGCTTTGTACCTTAGACTGACCTAGCTGAGACAATATTCTAGGAATAAGATGTACGGTATAACTGTCTTAATACCAGATACACCTTAAAATCTGGAGTGTGTTTAGGTTGGTTCTGGGCAAAGGGCAAAAGCATTTAGGGGACCACCTCAAAGAGTGTGCTGAGACGGGTAGAGTCTCTTTCTCCTATGGTTCTGTTCTAAAAAGATGCACAAAACATCCAACTCACCAGTCAGCATGAACTGATAGGCGTTGTCAGAGATGGAGAAGATGTGGGGCGGGGCCTCCTGGCGCTTTTTGCCTCTGTAGGCAGCCACCACCTCAGGGTTGTACACCGGCAGCCACTTGTAGGGGTTGACGGTGACGCAGAAGAGGCCCGAGTAGGTCTATGCAAGGGAGTAAGAAAGAATAACTAGCCGAACACCTTTCCTGTGATTTGTGCAATTAACTCATTAAATGAATTTTCACTAAAAGGAACACTTTAATTAAGTGCTCTACGTGTCTTCAAGGCATCAGCACGAAAACTAGTTGAAAGGTTCAACAAGACAGCAGACTCCTTGAGGGAAGGGACTATAGCTTAGACTTCTCATTATTCCTTTTGGGATTTGTCACAGTGATTTTCACATAGCAGGAGCTCCAAAGTTTTGGGCTTTTTTAAATGTAGTATAAGACATTTTTTACTGTAGTTTAGAAAATGGGCATATATTTCCTTTGTAGCATTAAGATATTCAAATTCATAAAAACATAAATTTGGTACCTAAGTACTCAACAACATGGAATAGTTAGGTGAATTATGGGAAATCTTCTTAAGATACTGTGATCCAGTCATTTAGAAAGGCACACATGAAGGTATGCAGCAATACTGGGGAAATATTTGTAAAATACTACTGAGTTATAAAGATACAGAACACAAAATGATGTAAATACATTATGATTACAACAGATGGATTTCCAAAATCTTTGACAACTGGTCTAGGATAAGTACCAACCAATCAGAATGGATGCTGACTCTAAACACCAGGTACACTTGTGTAGGTGTTGTCCAGCTGACTAGCAGCAGAGGCTAAACTATACAGAAATGACAGGAATTCCTTGACGGTCCGGTGGTTAGGACTCTGAGCTCCCGTTGTAGGGGGTGCGGGTTTGATCTCTGGTCAGGGAACTAAGATCCTGCAAGCCGTATGGTACGGCCAGAAAACAAAAAACGAAAAAACCCTATACAGAAATGTCAGCCTAACATAATAGATTCAATTAGAAAGCACTACTGAGTTTGTATTATGTGCAAAGCCTCTCTGCAAGGCCCTAAGAATGAAACATAAAGGAGATGTTGTTCCTTGAGGAACTTTCAGTCTATGTAGGAGACAGACACGTAAATGACTGATGGTGGAAAAACATTGTCAGTGTTATTGCAGAGACAGAAACAACAGGACACAACATCCAACTTTGCCTTGGGAAGTTGGAAAGTTTTCATCAAAGAGGCATTCCACACAGAAGGGACCAGAACAGGGACAGAGATACAAATTGTGGTTATTTTGGAGGAGTGAAAATTGGTCTTTAGAAACATTATTTTTAAGTGTTAATACATGAGTTTATATTTTCCTTCTGAATGATTCTGCATCAGGAATGGGGATGAGGGGAGATGTAAGCATGTGGTTGAGATATAAACAGTAGCTGCTCTCGCGTTTGTTCAAGGGCTCTCTGGCAAACCCAGTCCTTGTGGACAATGGCCTTGCCTGGCTTTGGATGAGAAGACAAAGGATTAAGTGCCAGCTGTTGGGTTGTGCATTACAACAGCAATCGTGAACCTTTTAACTAGTTACATTACTAGTGAAAGCGCAATGAGTCACTACTTGTAACCCATTTATACTATAATGGGCTGACAGGGTCCAGTGATAAAGCCCACTTTGGGGGTGGGGGGCACTCACGTAGATCATCCAGGCTGTGTAACGCTCTTTGAGGTTGTACAGCACTCCTGGCTCGTGCAGGTGGGTCATCATGGCCATGTCCTCGATCTTGTCAAACTTGGGAGGGTTCATGGGGAAGACTTGGTCATCTTTCACTGTCAGAGTCTGGTAAACAGGAAGGGTAACTGTTTGTCAACTGAGTGACCAAACAGAATAATCAGGAGAATGTGGTTGGCTCCTGGGACTCTACTCACTGCTCCTCCTTCGGTCTTCACTGTCACTTTCCCACCTTCTCTGCTCTGGATAGTCCCTTTGACAAAGGATTCCTTGGGCTCGACCACAAAGACAGATATCTTGGCGTCAAAGGGCCTATTCTGGGCCTCAATGCGCTCCTTTTCAGACTTTCGGAGGTAAGGAGCGGCCTCCCCAAAAACGGCCATTTCCTGGTCTGAACTCATGGCTGCTGAACTCAGAGGTCCTAAAGGAGATAAAACATTTCATACTAGAGATTCTGGATTGTCATCTATATCCATAAATCTCTATCTTGATGATATTTCATAGGCCCAGTTGAAAATTCCATCAGGCAGGTGCACTGTACTCCATGCTACAGTTATTGAAACAAACATATTACAAGGACTCAAAAGGCATCAGGGGTCACTGTGTACCCAGCATTGTACACAGTGGCTTTTTATCTTCTTTCGTCCTTCAAGAATGACATTCTAATAAGAGGGCTGGGTGGTGGCCTCGCCTGCTGCTAAGGAGCTTGTGATCTTGGGTTGCACTTGATCTTTCTGAGCCTCAGTGTCTCCATCTTTAGAATAGGGATTATAATATTGCCTTTCTGAATCCACAACCCATGAGATAGAGTGAAGACACTTTGAAAAAGAAAAGTTAAAATAATGACTGAGAAAGCAAATTGAAATAGTTGAGGCTACTAGATATAAAATGTCATTTATTATAATGCAAGAGAATTACATTTCCTGCCATATAATGTAAGAGAACTTTATGTTCTCCGTGAGATGTTCAGCTAGAAGTGCTCACGTTCAGTGGATTTGGCGGGGGGTCGGATTATAATTTTGTTTACTATTTTTTTTTTAGCTGGGTGCTCAGTAGAGTTTCTCTAACATAATTTCTTTGCCTATTAAATCCAGTTAATCAGTTTAACCCAGTTAAACTAATTGAGGATAAAAGCCACAGCAGACATTATCCTCATTCTTCCACATTAAAGTCTCCCTCTACTATTCCACATTTCCTTCCGAAAGAGGCAGGCTCCAGCTGCCCCATTCTGTGTTGTCAGCAGGCTGCCGGTGGCATCAGTAGAATGAAAGGTTTAGCAGAGGATGCCACTTCAGTCATTACGTGATCAAATTACTTGAAACTCATTTTAATCATCTTCCCACCAGTCTCTCTCTTTAGAAATGCAGTGTGTAGTAGTGGGGCAGACTAATATCTTTACTATCTATGTGACAAAAATTTCATAGTGTTTTGGTTTCATACAGCACTCAGCACTGGATAAAGTAACTTTTTAAAAGTCTTTAAAGAAGCATTTTCCTAGGTACTTCTTACTTGTTAGATATCATGTTTGCTAAATGAATTCTAAAAGCAGGACACATTTTTATCAAATTTGAGATTTTTAGCCAGGGAATCTTAGTGCAGATTTTTTTTCCTACAGAAACAAAATAATATGCTATTAACAACTATTCTCTTGCAAAAGTATCGTCCCACCAGTGCCTGAGTCCTAAGACTAGGTGCATTGCTCTAAAAGGCAAGTCCTCCGTCTCCTTCTCCCACACCTTTTCTGAAATATAGTTGTTAAGTTATATTTACTGAGACAATCACTTGCTCAAGGGTTGCTAAATGACACAAATCTGTTCTAGAGGTTCTCGCCTTCTCCTCCAGGGACTGGTTGGTCCCAATCTTACCTTGTTAGCAAGTGAGAAGATGCAGCCTGGAAGTGAGACAGTTCTGTAAAAGAAAAGGAAAAAGTACTTGATTAGTTAACCAAAAAGAAAACAAAGCAAAACAAAAATCCCATTTGTGGCATTACTTGCTGTTGTAAACAGAAGGCAACAAAAGTCATGGATGTAAAATGTGCAGTATCAGGAAGAGCAGTACCCCAGCCAGCAGCTGCAGCTGACACTGGGCAGTGTAGCTCGCCAGTGTTCCTCTTGAAAGTCCGGTCCGGTTCCCACTTACCTTGGAGCTTTTTAAAGCAGGACGAGTCAGCCTCATTCCAAGGGCTCCTTTATATGGATAGCTATGGAAACAATGCAGCTGCTGCTTCTTTCTTAAGTCAAAAGGAATTGTTTGGCAAAAAAAGTCTTGGCAGTCTTGTATCCCTGCATAAATCTCATTCATGTTAAGAATGGTTGGATATAATTAGAAATATTTTTCTTATTGAGTATGTGGATAAATCTCTTATGGATAATTTGAGAAGATGATCTGAAAGGAAGGTTCACGCTGGTGGTTAAAGGCAGTGGCTGGGCAGCCAGAATACCTGGCTTCTCTCATAAATTCCTCCTGGCCTTGCTGGGCATGCCTTTTGGGGTTGTGTTGCATCACTTTACATACTTAACAGACTAAATGATAGAAATAAAGGACAAATATTTATTTTAATTTTGTGAGGGTTAATTTTTACCTGTCGATCATTTTCTTCCAGCCCTGCAAAATTAAGCTATGTGCCTTGAGCGGTTTAAAAAGAAAGTCCTCCCTTCCAGTATTCTTGTAGTTTTGGGAATACCCTTACTCTCTCACTGTTTTGCTTTTGCCCAAGCTAGTCCTTACACAGCACACTATTTCCTGTTCACCGACTCATTTGACTTGCCTGCAAAAAGAAAGGCTGAATATTTAAAGGTGCTTTTAGGGAGTACTTTTCAATATTTTTCAGTGTGAGCACACTGGAGAAAAAAATGATAACCTTCGTGTAGCGTGCTAGAAAAACGTGGGCGTGATTTGGTTATGTATATAAATAAAGGCCGTGGTGAGAACATGTCTTTATGTAACATGAATATAATATACATAGCATTAAGGAATATATTAAATACTGAATGTGAAAATACTGAAAACTTCCAATTTTCTTTTTTTAATCTTTTAAGGAGAAATTTCACCTAGGTGCCATGAACAAAACTTATTTATATCTGACTTTGTACTTGAAGTAATGACAACGTTTCCTGATCAGAAATTTTTAAAGAGGGCATAGAGTATGTGCATTCTTAATAATTACCACTGTGGAGAAACTTTGCCCAAGAAGGCTGTAAAAATCTAAAACCGTATATATATGTTTTACGACTGTTGAAGTTGTATTTTAAAAATTTATAGTTTTTCCTTCATTGACAAGTATAATGCTGAAATTTGTAGGATAATGAGAATAAATTTTGAATCCTCTTGAACTCTTTTTTATATCAAATATTTCAAAAGATGATGAAGCCCCAATCTTTAAAACGTCCACGCGTTAGAGGATTCATCCCGCATCTAGGTTGGTCACTCCTGGAAGGGCACATCGACCACAAATACACAGAAGTGTCTGATAGAGTCAAAGGCCCAAATCTGGAGCTACCACTCTGAGCTGTTTCCACTAAGACAACCCACTTGGCCTTCCTATACCCCTGCGCGGGCTGGCTGCGCTCTGGCTGCACACCTTGTTCCAGGCATCCTGGAACATCAGCCCTCCCAGAAACACCAGGGGTCTCTTGCCTACAGCTGGCGGCATCACACTGTCAGCTGGCTTCTGAAGTACATGCCTTCTCGGTTCCACTCAGCACATGCTTAATGCCACCACTGTGCTTGCCTGCTTTGAGGATTGTAGAGTACGCTGTCACGTCAAACTCTAACTCAGCCCAGGCTACCCTCTGAGGAGCCCCTGGCTAACTTCTCACAGCTAGAGAGCACCTCCCAAGGCACTGGCCTCTCTGCCCATCAGCCACCCTGTGACTGATGGGATCAACATTGCCTGGCACCTCGGTAACCTTTTTGATGCTAAGATTCACTGGCTGGCAGCTCTGCTTTGAGGTGAGCTGTGGTTTTATTTCCCCATACTAAGCAGCCATTTTTACTGCTCAGACCAATATTTTGATATGTCTTGTTCTATTCCTGATGCCCGTGGGCATTTTCTCTCTGCTTTATTAAACATTTCCTGTCTTACGTTGTTTACAAAATTTCCTCCATTTTTAAGTCATGTCATGGTTACATATTCTGCTTCCTCGGTTTGTAAACTCCTTTGGCAGATACCATATTTACTCACAGAAGTGTCTAACACACACACACACACACACACACACACACACACACACACACATATATATATGGAGCACAGGCTCTGGACGCGCAGGCCCAGCGGCCATGGCTCACGGGCCCAGCCTCTCTGCGGCATGTGGGATCCTCCCGGACCGGGGCACGAACCCGCGTCCCCTGCATCGGCAGGCGGATTCTCAACCACTGCTCCACCAGGGAAGCCCTAACATATATATTTTAATGTAAAGAAGAAAATGCAAAGCCTCATTGCCATTGGTTGAGAAATACTTCTAATTGTTCCCTTTGCTATGTGGCTCATGACTTGTCCCTGGTAGATGTTCTCTGCGAACTAGGGCTTAGGGAATATGTCAGCCAGGATAATCTGCTTTTCCATTCCGCAAACAAGTCAAAGATCTTGATTTCACCAGTATTTTGGCCACTGTTCTAATGTGTCAGGAGCTTTTGACTTTTTGTTGCTTACCCCTTGGGATATGTATCACACTTAGGAATAGTGACAACTCAGGAATAGAAGGAATTCAAGAGTGAATACTTAAAGAAGGTCCCAAGGGAATGGCAGCCACTGACTGTCTTCAGAAGGTTATAATTTAGCTGGGAAACTAAAAAAGCATAATGAAGTGGCTTGGGTCACCTTCTAAACAGTGTGATTGCAGGTTTAAAACTACAGTGTACAAGTTATTTGCAGGGAAGGAGCCGTATTTTAGGCATCTGTTTGATCTTCATCAACACCTAGAATGGTGCAAACATATAGAAAGTGCCCCCCGATTCCAGCTTACAAATTCCCGGTGTTCCAAGTTTCTTTAACCTGATCATTCTTGTTCCCAGCCACAAATTGGAATCTGGATTTGACTTGAATACACACAAGCTGGGTATCCTTGGGTATTGACTAAACCTCCCCAGGAGACTCCACTTCCTGATCTGTAAAATGGATAATGAAGTGATACCTCATAAAGGTGTTTGAAGAATAAATAATACAATGCCTTAAACCTTAGAACAGTGTCTGGCACCCGTTATTAATTCCATAGACACTAACAGTTGTGATTTCTCTGCCCCCATCTTTTGTTCCGTCTTACTGTGAACTCTGTGTTGCAGTGAAATAGCTTCCTTTCTGATGCACGTGTGAAACGAGACATGCTTGTGGCACCGGTGATTTCAGCTACCCAGCAAACACTTGCAGAACATTCCCGCATGCCAGGCTGCCACCATGGAATGTCTGCCTCCCTTCTGTGTCATTCACATATCTCATGTATAATCAAAATCCTGCTCAGGACTTACCCAGACATTTTTTGCAGGTATCCTACCTGCTAGAGGAAGGGTAGTTTGGCCTGGAAAGAGACAAGCTGTTACATTAAGATAGTTGTGAAGAAGTGAGAGTCCCGTCTAGAGAGTTGGCGGTAGAAATGAAAAGAAAGAATGCTCAAGAAACTGGTTAACTGGTGCTTTCCTGGGGGAGGAGAAATTAACGTTTGGTAGCAGTGTCGAAGGGAGACTGAGGTTTCACACTATACCTTTCATACCTTTTGAATTTTTGTGCTGGGTGCATGTTTAATTGCTTTAGAAATAAAAAGTGATGATTTGTCAAAAGAGGATCCCTCTAAAAAATGTAATAAAGAACGGATGTAATTGAAAGAAGTGCAACCACAGAATTAAAGAGAGAAGAGACAGAGGAGTCGAGATCCAAGAGGTAAGTGCTCAGTGGCCACGTCTCTCTCTTTTCTGTAGACTAGACTCCGTCAGTCAGCATGTTGAAAACTATGGACGTTGAGGTTGTTTTCTAGGAATGTGTTGGCTTTCTGGTGCAGATTGGTCCCTTTGTACTAGCAACCCACATGTGTAAAGTCCCATCAGTAGAAATCTGCACTTGCAAGTGTCTAGTCATGGAATTCCCTGAGAATTTGCTTTATAAAGAAAAAAGAAAATGGCTATCAAGAGGCCATTGTGGGAGTGCTCATAATTCAAAGTTATTGAGAGAGATGGTGAGGGTCATTCAAAAGCCATTTATAATTTGATTTTGTCATGTATTACATGGCTCTTTTTGGTAGTTGCGGATTGAGTTTTGAAATAATACATTACTTAGTCCTAATTTAAAATAGGTGTTTGTATCTGTGAGCATTGGTGGGTAGAATTGTTCAGGAAGTTGCGGGAACTGTGCTGTGCTAAAACGCAGGAATCCAAAGGCTTGTATGTAAAGCATCCTATTAAGCGCTTAGCAGAGAAGAAGGTGGGCTATATTTGGTGCCTGACACCCAGCAGTTCCACCAGCACAGAGCATGTAATCTGTGTGTGGATAAGGGAGTTTGGTGACCCTTTGTGGAGAAATTTCAGAGAAGAATAACTAACTCCCTTAAGACTAAACCAACGTTTGTTTGTTTTCCTAATGACAAAAGTAATATCGGTATGTGGACATTCTAGAAATTTGGAAAAAGAACAACAAAAGAATGACAGTCAAGATAATTTCTTAATGGTGGAATTAGAGAAAAATGTATTCACTTCTGCACATCTCAACATTCACTTACCAACTTGTATCAGGTTAATTTAATTATGCAATTAAGAGGTGTAATAAGTATGTTTTGGTCTCAATTATTCTCCTGTTTATCAAATAGTAGACATCAATTCATGTTAGTCAAATGATTAAAAATCAACGAACATTGTTTTGGTAATGCCACTATGTTCATAGCATTTTATGGCCTGTAAACATCTTATGGGCATTATCTTACTTTTGTCTTTCAAAGCTCTGGCATGTGGATGGGGCAGATAAACTCTCCTCATTTTATATTTGAAGAACCACGATTCAGAGGGTGCATGAAATGGCTTGCCTAAGCAGAGTGGAGCTCAGATCAAGATTTCCTGCTCCACTCTCCATTGCTTTTAATGCCTAATATATGTAACTCTGCTGTTCATTCTAGAAGTGCTCTGACTCCTTTAGGTGGACTATTAGGACGTAAGTCAGTAAACTGCTAGCCTTCACCAGACATCTTACAACATTCTGGGGAGGGTAAGAGGATATACTAATATAAATTTACCAGTAGTTATTCTGGAACGCAGACAGTTTTAAGTGTGCACCCCCAGAGGAGATGGGATGGAATAGTCCTTGCCCCCAACCCTTCGCTACCCTGTTCTCTCAGTCACCTGGAAGTTAGTGCACTGACTGTAACAGTACACACACGTTTCTTTAGTGCAGGGATGGGATCTGGTCGAGGAATGAGGGAAGGCTTCATAGAATTGACATCTGAGATGGTCCAGGAAGGAGTGGGTAGGATTTGACAGGTGGAGATCCAGGAAGAAAGAAATTCTGGGTGCCAGAACGGAAACAGAAGGAACAAAGGCGGGAAGAGGGGAAGCCTGAAGTCTGTCGGAGGAAGAGGGAGCTGTCTTGTCTGATGACAGCCGAACAGATGTGTAAGGGAGACATCGAGGGAGACAAACTGAGACTGGATTTGTCAGAAGCTGTTTCTGTGACTAACCCATTCAGAATGAAATGTCTTTTAATCCCAAACTGTAAAGGAGGCTGACCAGAGCACCTGCTGCAGGAGCTTTCTGCCTTTGTCCCCAGACCACTGATCCCCTGCCACCCTGTTTCCTTATTTTTCATTCAGTTCTGCACTCTGGTTGGTTTTCCATCCCCCATATCCATACTCACCACAATAGCCTTTCACTGTTGGGCTCCTCTTCTGCCCTTGATCTGCCCTTGCTCTGCCCTTGCTCTCTTCCTCCCTGGACCATGCTTGCTTATACTGTCAGGACACCTAACTCCTCACCCTCTCCCTTGACTAGGGACGGCCCTTTCGCCCACTGAGGCCTCTCAGAGCTGGAAACAGCTGTGACTACTACCCAGCTCCTACGCTGTCTTCCCAAACCCACTCACAGCATGTGACGACAAGGGGCCTTGAAGGCTAGACGCAAGAGTTTGACTTGAATAAAAGAGATATTTAGTCCCCCAAGTATGGGGCTATTAACCAAAACAATACTCCATGAATCTAGAATGCTGTACCATTGAGTACTAAAATCATCTCACACATGGTTTAAAGTAAAATCTACCCAATGTTTCTCTGAGAAAGTTTTATTTTATTTGACTGTGAGAAGATTTTTAAAGTCAGTTTTTAGGAATGGAAAACATATTCAATTAACCCAATCTTGTTTTCCTTTGTACCAGTTGCAAGGAAAAAAGCTCAATCAAAATAATTTTTATTCTGTCCTACCAAGATCATCCCCCTCAAAAAAAAAAAAGTCCCCAAAAAAGAAAATTTAAGAAAGAGGGGGAGTTTGGGCTGGGAACAGAATTCTCATAGTCAGAGGAGGAAAGATTCCTGCTCTTTCTGTGAACTGGACATTTCAAGGAGAACCTAATGTGATTCAGCTTCCTCAAAACTGCTGCTTTTTGTTGCTTTTGGCTTGTCCCAGTTGAGCAACTGGTCCAGTGGACAGGCGTTGATGAAAACAAGGCTGAGCTCCAAGGCTAAGGAGTATTTTTAGGTCTTGAGGTAGAAGGTTCTTTTATTTGAAGGAAAGGATGATAATGTCATCCAAAGCACTAGTCTTGTGCAGAAGCTGGCACTTGGCAGGACTCGGGAAGCCTACTTCAAAAGGAATGCAGCCAAAGGCCTAGCATTGAGAGACCGAATGCTGTGGAGGAGGCCCAGTTGTTCTTCTGGCCTATCCAAAAAACTTGACGGCAGATGTTTGAGTGGATTTTCTCATTCTTTGTCCCTTTTATAAACTGTCAATGAACACAGGCATTTGCTCTGTTTTGATTGCCCCATGGGAGACTGAAGCCTCATGTTCTGTATTTTTCCCCATTGAGCAATGAGAATAAACATAACCATTGAGACCCCCAAGATACATCGTATCCTCATGGAAAGTGTTAGCTGGCCAATCTTGAACAATCCTGAAAGTAAAAATTATATGAAGAAACAATGGATTGAAGATTGGATGCCTGTGTGTGTACACATGTGGGTGTATTGTGTGTTTATATGTACCCAGCATGCATGCATGTGCTTAATAAAAAGTGCCCTGTGCGGTCAGGAAAAAGGCAGGAATGACAGCTGTTCAAGACTCATCACAGGGTAGCTGGGTGTTTAGATAGGCCTTCTCCCTTGAGGTCTTACTAGAACAAATGATTCTAACAGCATTCAGGAAAATCAATAATTTAGGTGAAATAAGGAAATTGAGCTTCTAGGAACTGTCTTCAGTTGAATCTTCTGATTTTTGTTGAGCTACTCAGGACCCGTGGGCAAAGGCTTATGAGCAAAAATTCTTTATCTGCAGACTGCTTTTAACAATCTCTGGTATTGTGGGGAAGTTCTTCCAAAGGTGCCATAGACCAGCTTTACTCAAATGTGTCCTGAGTCCAGCACGACTGAAGAGAAAGGGACTTTGTGGTCACATAAGCTTGGGACACACCGCCTTCCATGCCCTTCTCCTGAAGAGTGACTGTGCACATTGGCACGGATGAAGGCTCTTAGCATTAGTGTGACTTTATTGTTCTAAGTTTTTCATATACTTATTTAGCTATGGGACTTTTTTCTTTCCCACTTTGTACTTGCACCATACTGCTAATGGCAGAAAGTATTTACACAACACATAGCTGTTCCTGAACTTGATTTTTCTGTGTGTATGTCATTAATTACATCAGAGGTAATCAAAGTGGAGTCTGTGTGGACAGACCGCTCGCTGTATGTGGTCAGAGTCACCTGGGAGCTAATTAGAAATGCAGACTTGGGCCCCCTCCCCTGAGACCTACTGAAACAGAATCTCTGCAGGTGGGGCCCAGGAATCTATATTTTCATAAACTCTCCTTGGATTCTTATCTGTACTAAAGTTTGAGAAGCCCCAGGGCAGCTGTTCAGTCAGAACTGAGGCCGACAATTACGTGTCTTAATGACAACCAATCTGCCATACCTTATGGATTCTCTCCTTGGCTTTTAAGCCCTCACCCAACCAGTCCAAACTTAGTTTACTTTTATCCCCAGCTCCACACCCTGCTTCCCTGTCTTCTGTGTGTACTCTGTTCTCACAGCCACCAAGCCTTGCTAATGCTGTCTTCACCTATTTTTATGCCATAGACCCCTTCTCAGACTGTTTTTAAATGCATACAGTCAAATACGTAAAATTTCGAAAGAAACTTATACTAAAGTTATACTGAAATAGTTATCAAAATATTTTGAAAGCTGTGTTGCTAAAAGAAGCAAATATATTTGCACTTCATATAAGATCTAGAGGCAGATCTGTAACTTATAATTTCAAAGTGGTGATGTCTATAATATCTTGTAGATATTTTGAAATATCTACAACCACTGAAGTATGGTATGAAAATATCTATAAATTCTTTTGGTGACAAAGTCACACGTACTGCTACTAGTAGTGCGGTTTGTCACCATAGTTGAAGGAAATGGGCTCTAAGTTAATTTTCCATGATTAACTTGCCAATTTCTGACTACCTCTCCAAACACCACTTAGTTTTCAAGACCCAGCAGATTTTTTCACCCATTCCAACCTCCACTGAGAACACATATTTCTGGAGTTTTTGTGTAAATAAAACAATAACACCCAGCAAGGCACTGCAGCTGTTCATAAAATTCGACTTTGTGTTTTATCTCTCCCATCTCAGTGTAGGTTTCTTGGAAGCAGGGACCAGACTTGTGCTTCTTTTGAAATTCCTTGATCAGCGGCAACCAACCTGGTGATGGGCAGATGTACTCCAGTGGTTCCCAAACCTGGGCACACATCAGAATTATGTGCAGATGCTTGGGTCCTGTGCCCTAGGCCGGTGGTTGTCAAAGTGTGGTCCCCAGACCAGCAGCAGCAGCATCACCTGGAAATTTGTTAGAAATGCAGATTTTTGAACCCTACTCCAAAACCTCCTGAATCAGAAACTCTGGAGGTGGAGGGGACAGCAGTCTGATTTTGATTTGCACTAAAGTTTGAGAATCACTGCCCTAGGGATTCTGATTCAGCAAGTATGGGGTGGAATTCAGGAAACTGTATGAAAAAAGTACCATCATTCAGTAAACTCCATGAGGTAAAGGGTACGGTTTAGTTTTGCTCACCATTCTTTCTCCAGTACCTGTCTCAGTGCCTGACATATGGTCAGGACTCAAAATTATTTGTCAAATAAAAGAAAGAAATGTGATGTTTTTGAAGCCCACTAATTAGGTAATGAACAGCTGTATGTCTTAGTGTCTGGGGACTCTTATAGAAATTAGGTCAAGCAAGCCTTCTGGAAGATGAATATTCTCTCCCTGCCATTTATTGCAGGGCAACACCAACTGTTTAATAAATAAATGAAGCACTTGTGGCTCATCTAATAGTTCTAGCTACTGATTTAAGTTGTGGGAGAATTTTGAGAAACAAGACTTAAAAAGTAAAAGTGTTCAGCAAGTTAAATTAAATTTTGCATTTTTTCTTTCTATCAGGAGAACTTGCCATGTTGAGCTTGTTACCAAAGCAAACTGGGTCCATCGCCTGACGTGCAACAAAGCCACTCTTCTGACACCAGACTGTGATGAAGGTAAGGACAGCACTTACTGCAGGCACCAAGCAAGGAGGATGCGCAGCTCGTGCTCAAAGACCTGAACTCCCTGATGACTTTCAGGAAAGGGTTTTTAAAGACAGTGTGAAGGAGGGGGTCGCAGGTGTGTGATCAGCTCATGCACAGTTCTCTTATTGGTTGATGGTGAGGTAACAGGGTGATGTTTCAGGAATCTCAGTCAACCTTCTGGTTCCAACCTTTCTGAGGTCTGTGTGCTAGTGGTCAGCAGTTTTCATCCGGTGGGAGTTTGGTTTCTGTAAAAACAACATATATGGCTCAGGATTTTATCTATAGCCCTTGAGGAGGAACTAAGATTCCTTGACTTTGTTTTATGGCTAAACTATTATCGTTTTGTCTTACTTGACTGCTTTCCTTTGTTTTTGCATTTTGTCACTTCTCTGATTAAATTTGCTCTCTGGAACTCAGGGAAGGCCTAGGAGGCTAAAGGTTTTCTACAAACAAGAGGTGAGGGACAGAGGGTGGGGGCTTTTCCCCAGGAAGGCCCCATACGGTCCTGCTCGTTTCAAACTCTGGGGTTTTCTGATCTTTCTGACTACAGTGAGTATGATATGAACTCTTATACCCTATAGAATGAAGGAGGAAAATCCTTCTGCATTCCACCTTCAGATATAGGTAGAATAAACTAAAGCTACAAAGGGGTATAATTTCCAGAAAAACCATAATTTACATTCAAATAAAAGGTTGTCAGAGAGTATACTTTGCTCTTTAAATAGTGTGTCACTGATGTGTTGATCCTACTCTGTGCAAATCATTGTTTAAGACCAATCAGGGAAATCTGAAATGTATTCCTACTCTCCAAGAGCTCAAACCCAGGAGAGAAGGTGGAGCAGGAATACAACTAGAATCCCTCCTCATCCTCAGTAGTGCTCGACAGAGCCCTTATCCAGTGTATTGTTTTTTTTCTTTATCTGTTCACTTGTTTGTGAGGTTATTGTCTAGTGTCTTTACACTAGAATGTAAGCTCCAAGAATCTCATCCACCACTGTATCCGACCAGCAGTTAGGGTATTTCCTGGAGCCTGGTGGACACAATAACTATTTCTTTAGTGAAATGCTTATACAGAAAATACAAAGTTAAATGTGTGAGTTACCACTTTTCAAGTGTTAGATCCCACATTTGGGTCTTTATTTTCACCAAACTCTGGATTCACATGGCTCTGTGAGGTTCAAGTCTTGGTTCTGAAATTTACTGCCATGTGGCCTTGACCACATTTACTTAACTTCTGACAGTTTCTGTTGCTTCCTTCGCTGTAATACTGTGAGGACTAAAGGACATAATGCAGATAAGGCTCTTAGCACAATGCATGGTAATTATTAGCGGTTATGTAAGCAGAACATTTTAAGCTTTGTCTTCTTAAATTCAACCCTAACTAGAAATTATAACTGAAGACAGAAACTACAGACCCTGGGTGGCAGTTTTAAACAAAAAAGTGAAGGGGATGGGGGGCTGTGAGAAAATGAGCTCTCACCTGGTCATCACATGCCATCAGAAGAAACAGATTAGCACATATTTACATAAGATTTAAGATAAATCAGTAGTCCCTCTGCATTGTCCTGCTGA
>NW_006785619.1:3247390-3253954 GCF_000442215.2 Lipotes vexillifer
TCTCTCTAAGTCTCTTTATTAAGATGAGCAAAGAGATTTCCTGTAATATTTAAAAATGTGTTTTGCTAGTTCCAAGGATCTTTGACTCATAATTGTGAAGCTATGAATGTTTTTATAAGAAACTATATACATTACAAAAATTTTTTTTCTTGGTGCAGCCGCTGTGGAGAACAGTATGGAGGTTCCTTAAAAAGTAAAAATAGAGCTACCATATGATCTAGCAATCCCCCTCCTGGTCATATATCTGGAAAAGATGAAAATTCTAATTCAAAAAGAATTATAGGGCTTCCCTGGTGGCTCAGTGGTTGAGAGTCCGCCTGCCGATGCAGGGGACGCGGGTTCGTGACCCGGTGCGGGAAGATCCCACATGCCGCGGAGCGGCTGGGCCCGTGAGCCATGGCCGCTGAGCCTGCGCGTCCGGAGCCTGTGCTCCGCAACGGGAGAGGCCGCAACAGTGAGAGGCCCGCGTACCGCAAAAAAAAAAAAAAAAAAAAAAAAAAGAATTATATATACAATGGAATGTTAGCCATAGAAAAGAATGAAATTATGCCATTTGCAGCAACATGGATGGACCTAGAGATGATCATACTTAAGTAAGTCAGACAGAGAAAGACAAATATCATATATCACTTACACGTGGAATCTAAAAAAATTATACAAATGAACTTATTTACAAAACAGAAACAGACTCACAGACATAGAAAACAGTGGTTACCAAAGGGGAAAGGGTGGGGAGGGAGGGATAAATTAGGAGTTTGGGATTAGCAGATACAAACTACTATATATAAAATAAACAACAGGGACCTACTGTATAGCACAGGGAACTATATTCAGTATCTTGCAATAACCTGTAATGGAAAAGACTCTGAAAAAAATTAATATCTATCTATCTGAATCACTGTGCTGTACATCAGAAACTAACTCAATGTTGTAAATCAACTATACTTCAATTAAAAAAAAATTAAAAGTTTTTTTCTTGTCATTGTTTGTAGAAAGCTGACTTAGCTCACTTCAAGTGGTAAGCTGTGTCATAAGAGGAAATTTTACTCAATGACCTTGTGATAATTAAACTCACCATGACTTCCAAATATGACTGCCGTTTACTCCAGCAATATTAAAGGACTTTAAGATTAGGAGGGCAGCTAAAGGAATTCCCTCCTGAGGCAAGGTGTTTTACACATAAAATTAAAGTGACTGAGAATAAGTTTAAAACACAAGGCAGGGCTGAATTTACCTTGAGAGTATTATTGTTTATTCTCTTGAAGTAATTTCAAGTTCTAGTCTTATTATTTGAGGCTTCAGTAATTCTACCAAAGGGAGTTTTTATGTGTCTGCATAAATATATGTGTTTGCATAAATATATGTGTTATATAATCACTAAATAGCGTTTTTCAGAGCCATGTTTTTCAAACTGTTTCTTTCCATTGCTGAGGTGAGATGGACCTTTCTGTGTGTTTTTCCAAAGAAGCTGCAAAGTCCCTGCTGGTGTGTTCTGTGAGGTGCACCTTCTGGTGGTGCAGGTGCCTCACCTATGCCGGGGCACCCACCTGGGATGGCCGTGAGACCTGGTGAGAGAACTGTCAGATCATGGAGCTCTGCAAGCTTCTAGTTTCTCGTCTGTCAAGTCAGGATAATAACACCTGTCCTTCTTTAAGGGTCACATACACAGTTGTGTGCAGAGGGTTTTGTAAATGGCAAAACACTGTATAGCACTGTATGTACGTATATGTGCATGCATATGTATGTACATACGTGTATACATACATATTACATATATGTAAACTATTAAATATACACATGTAAGTTATTTCTGCCAATGTTCTTTAATGGTTTGCTTTTATAAATCCCTTGGGAGGTGCTCATCAGGGGATTTCTGTGGGTCTAGAACTTGCTGTTCACTCTCTAAACCTCAGTTAGTAACACTGAATATGACTGGTCCTCATCTTTAAGAGCACAAGATAGAGCATTCCTTTCACAGTTTAACACTACCTTGGTTTTCTTTCTTTTGCTTTTCTTTTTCTTTTTCTTTTTGCGGTATGCAGGCCTCTCACTGCTGTGTCCTCTCCCGTTGCGGAGCACAGGCTCCGGACGTGCAGGCCCAGTGGCCACGGCTCATGGGCCTAGCCGCTCTGCGGCATGCGGGACCCTCCCGGACCGGGGCACGAACCCGCGTCTCCCGCATCAGCAGGCGGACCCTCAACCACTGCGCCACCAGGGAAACCCCTTGCTTTTCTTTTTCTTGCGAAAAGTATTGGGAAATGCAAATTAGTAAGCACTTACTAACCCTGGATCTTCGCAAGAAGAGTCTTCTTATTCCTTGACAACTACCTCTTACTGGGGGAACTGGGCCTTGGATGGCAAAGGGACAGGTATGGCCTGAGCAAAAAGCCCTGCTGGCCAGGAAGGATCCGGCTGTCACTTGGCACAAATGTCCCTTCTCTTGTGACAGCCTCTCTCAAACTTGAAGAGCCTGTCTCCAGAGGCTCTTCTCTCAGACCTCTTTCCTCCTGCAGCTGCATGCTGGTGAAGTTAGTTGTTTCAACAGTAAATAATACATCGCTCTCTGTAGCAATAAGCTGTTTAAAATGAAGTGTGCAGAGTAAACACGAACCAGCCGTCCCCTCTGTCCCGTCTATCCCCCGTTACTTGGAGCACGCCCTCCAGACCAGTTGACATGCAGCTTCAATATAAAGACATTTTTCTGTACATTTTGCTCTACGTTTTCCAGATCTTTTCACATCAGAGTATATGTCGATACACCTATTCCGTAGCATGAATGTATATCGTTTAACTTCTGATGGATATTTCTTTGTCTTCTTTCTCACTGTTTCTCTTTGCCGTTACAAATGATGCTCCCAGCAGACATTCTTGTACACACACACACACACACACACAGATTTCTGAAGAACATTTATAATCTTGTTTCATATAATTTGTTATTTAATATAGCTAAATTTTATTTTAATACATAATGTGATGTAACTGTACTTTGAAAGAAATAGGTATCCATTCGTTCCCAATCATTTATTGAATAGACCATCTTGTTCCTGTTGGTCTAAGACGTTAACTTTATCCTGAGCTAAATTTGCACATATACCTGCTTCTGACTCCTCTGGTGATTTATTTGTCTTTCTACAGATCTATTTGTGTGTACCAACCATACTTTCCATGTCATACAGTGAGGATAATCTTATAGGAAGTTTTCAAATCTGGTGGGCCAGGTCTTCAAACACTGTTCTCAAAATGTTTTCATTATTTTTGTTCATTTTTTTTCTTCTGGCTGAGCTTTGGTGTTAGCTTCTCAAGTTCCATTTTAAAAATTACATTGGAAAAATTTAAAAATTAACATATAGTAGAACTAACTTTGGGGGGAATGTACAGTTCTGTGAGTGTTGACGTGTGTAGACTTGTGTAGGGAGCACCACAGCCAGGATACAGAACAATTTTATCAGCCATTTTATTGTCAGATCCTCCTCCAGCCATAGCCCCTGACAACCACTGTCGGTTCTCTGTCACTATAATTTTGTCTTTTTGAGGATGTTATATACATGGAATCATATAGGATGTAGCCTTCTGAGACTGATCTCTCACTCAGCATAGTGCCTTTGAGATTTACCCAAGTTCCTGAGTTATTGTTAAGTAGTATTCCATGACATGGATGTACCCCAGCTTATTCATTCTCCTCTGCTGAAGGACATTTAGGTTGTTTGCAGTTTGGGGACACTATAAAGAGAACTATCTGAGACATTCATGTACAGATTTTTGTGTGAACATAAATTTTCACTTTTCTTGGCTAAATACCAAGATGTGGGATTGCTGGGTTGCATGCTGAGTTTATGTTTAGTTGGAAAAGCTGCCAGGGTCTTTTCCCCAGCGGCAGTCCTATTTTGCATACCCACCAGCGATGTATGAGAGTACAAGTTCTTTCGTATCCTCGTCAGCAGTTGGTGTTGTCAGTACTTTTTATTTCAGTCATTCTGATCAATGTGTAGTGGTATCTCATCATGGTTTTAGTTTGCATTTCTCTGATGATTAATGTTGTTGAACATCTTTTCTTGTGCTTATTGACCATCCTCATATCCTCTTTGGTGAAAGTGTTCGAATCTTCTGCTCATTTTAAATTTATTTATTCATTTATTTTTGGCTGTGTTGGGTCTTCGTTTCTGTGCGAGGGCTGTCTCCAGTTGCGGTGAGCGGGTGCCACTCTTCATCGCAGTGCACAGGCGTCTCGCTGTCGCGACCTCTCCCGTTGTGGAGCACAGGCTCTAGACTTGCAGGCTCAGTAGTTGTGGCTCGCAGGCCTAGCCGCTCTGCAGCATGTGGGATCTTTGCAGACCCAGGCTCGAACCCGTGTCCCCTGCATTGGCAGGCGGATTCCTAACCACTGCGCCACCAGGGAAGCCCTGCTCATTTTAAAAATGGTGTTTTTTTCCCTTACTTTGAGTTTTGAGAGTTCTTTATATATTCTGGATACAAATCCTTTTTGTGTAGTATATATGATTTAGGTTTTATATTGGAACTTTGATTGGCAATGTATTTAATTTATAGATTAATTTAGGAAGCACTGGGATCTTTACAATGTAGCATCTTTATATCCAGGAACATGATAGTATTTTTTAAATGATTCAAGTCTTTTATGTCCTATGAAGTTTTATAGTTTTATTCATATGCATCTTGCTCATTTTTAGTAGTTTTATTCCTAGATATTTTGGAGTTTTTGTTGATACTTGAGTGAGATTTGTCTTCCATTATATTTACTAATTCATGTATAGTTGATGAATGTAGTTGAAAAGAAAGCTGTTGTTTTTTGTGTGTTGATCTTGTGTCATAACTACTTACTAAAGGGTCTTACTAGTTGTTTTCTTTAGGCAGGTTCCCAGAGACAACTCCTTCCCTCTCACTTCCTGTCCTTCCCTTATGTAAACTAGGGACGGGAGTGGAGTGGGGTGTTGGTCCTGTGAATTCTGCTGAAATGACAGATGCTGGCCATCACTGAGGGTCAGGAACTGGCCCCAGTTGCTGTGAGGTACTTAATGCCATTGTTCTCAGCTGTGGGGTTCAAGAGCTAATCGCATCAGACAAACAATAAACACATTTTATCAGTTCATATTTATTCAGCTCAAGTAACAGACTAGTTAAGTGACATTTACTTTTTAAAATGTGTTTTCTTTTTCTCACGTAACAAGAAATCTGGAGGTAGGCCACTGCTGGTGTTGGTTCACTGCTTCAGTCATACCATCGGGAATCCAGACTCCTTTAGACTTTTTAAAAAATAAACCTTTTACTTTGGAATAATTTTAGATTCACGGGAAAATCACAAAGAAAGTACAGAGTTCTCATATACTCTTCCCCCAGTTTCTCATAACATTAATGTCTTGTATAACTAGAGAACATTTGTCAAAAGTAAGAAATCGGTACATTTCTATTAACTAAACTACAGGCTTTTTTGGAATTTGGAATTTCATCGGTTTTCCCAATAATGTGTTAGTCCTGTTCCAGAATCCAGTCCAGGCTACCACACTGCATTTGGGCTTCATGCCTCCTTAGGATCCTCTTGTCTCTTTCTAAGTCTTCACTTGTTTTTCATGACCTTGACACCCTTAGAAGAATACTAGTCAGTTTGCAGAATGTTCCTCAATATGGTTTGGCTGGTGTTTTCTCATACTTAGCCTTGAATTTTTGGTTTGGGGGACGATGCCACTGAGGTGGAGTGCCCTTCTCACTGCATCAGGTCAGGGGGTACATGATATCAACATGATTAATCCCTGGTGATGTTAGCCTTGTGATTGTCAACTGATAGTGTTGCACTTGATCACAGGAGTAGTGTCTGCTAAATCGTTCAGTCTTTGTATTATGGGGAATTTGAAACATACACAGAAGTAGAGAGAAGCTGCATGTATGTCTGTCTTCAATAGTTATCTATTTATGATTGATCTTGTTTCATCTATACCTATACTCACTTTCCCAGCAGCCCCCACTGGGCTATTTTGAAGCAAGTTATAGACATCACAGTATTAATGTATAAATATTTCAGTATGGATCACTAAAAGATAAGAACTTCTAGAAAAATAGCCACAATATCATTAACATTTCTTAAAAATGTAACTATAACTTTGAAGCTGTTTCTGTTTTCCCACTCTGCCCTCCTTGGCATGTGGTTCTTTATCTTGCTGTTTAACAGTTGCAAGAGAGCTGCTCTGGCTTCAGCCAGCACATCAAAATTCAAGGCCAGACACTGGGAGGCAGAGTAGCAAGAAATCAGCTTTCCCAGACCCCTCCTTCCCTCACTTGCACCAGCAGACTTCCGAATGTGTTTCATTGGCCAGAACTATGTCACGTGGCTACCACAGTAACAAAGGAAGTTGGAAAAGC
This sequence comes from Lipotes vexillifer, assembly GCF_000442215.2. NCBI lineage: Eukaryota > Metazoa > Chordata > Mammalia > Artiodactyla > Lipotidae > Lipotes > Lipotes vexillifer. The sequence continues at coordinate 3,253,763 of NW_006785619.1, forward strand.
AAGCGTTTGGCTTTCCAACCTCTGTAATAGAGGATTACATGGAATAATAAGGTAGGGTATGGTTGTTAAGTAAGCCATCATACAGTGTCTTTCACACTAATTTGGGAAGAGAACAATTTCACTTGGTACCTCTCTCCATTCTCTGAAACTAGCCATTAGGACTGGACGAGGACAGAGTGGAGTTGGCAGCAG
>NW_006785619.1:3253964-3269873 GCF_000442215.2 Lipotes vexillifer
CTGAGCTTGCTGAGCCATGGCCATGATCATGTTACTGCCCCTGGCTTGATGCGGCCTTCAGGCTGGGACATGGCTGAGTCTATTAGTGGAGGCTGGAGCCGCATGGGGCTGGAGCCAGGCAACCTACTTGAAGAAGTAGGTGACATTTAAAGAATGTCATTCCATAGGACATAAAATTGGGGCATTTCTAGATTACTGAATAGACTAAAGTAAGTATGTGCACTACCAAAGTAGTGAGTCTGTAAGAAAAGTTTAATTTTTTTTTTTTTTTTTTTTTTTTTTTTGGTGGTACGCTGGCCTCTCACTGTTGTGGCCTCTCCCGTTGCGGAGCACAGGCTCCGGACGTGCAGGCTCAGTGGCCATGGCTCACGGGCCCAGCCACTGTGCGGCATGTGGGATCTTCCTGGACGGGGGCACGAACCCGCGTCCCCTGCATTGGCAGGCGGACTCTCAACCACTGCGCCACCAGGGAAGCCCAGAAAAGTTTAATTTTGATGACTTTAGCAAGAATTTTGCAAAAAAAAATTAGAAAAAAGCTACCAATTTTCAGTGAATCTAAGGTATACCATTGTTTTATATATTTCTAGGAAAGAAAACATGCTGCCAATAAACTATGCTGTGCCATTGAGTGTAAGGCACATCCTGACTTCAGAAATGTTGAAATGTGGGGAATCATATCTTAGTATTGATCAAATATGCTACTTAAGATTTACACAAGTAAATTTTGAGTTTTATATCATAATATTTAAACTTTGTAAAAATTGAGGCATAATTGGATCAATGGAATTTCACCTATGTAACTAACATGGAGATTAAGATGTAACACTTTTTCACCATCTCAGAAAGTTTCCTTGTGTGCCTTCCCAGTCAGTCCCAATCACAAAGGTGGCCACTTTCTGATTTTTTTTCACCACAAATTAGTTTTGTTTGTTCTGGGACTTAACGTAAATGGAATCCTTCAGTTTGTACTCTTGTGTCTGGCTTCTTAATTCAGCGTAATGTTTTTGAGATTTATCCATCTCTGTAAAAATATAATAGTTGCTTATCTATTCTGTTGATGGACATTTGGGTTGTCTCCTTTTTTAAAAAAAACTATTGTAGTAAAAGCTTCTATGAGCATATGTCTACAAATCTCTGTACAGAGTTGAATTTTTATTTCTTTTGTGTAAATACCTAGAGTGGAATTACTAGATTGTAGGTTGGTGTATGTTTAACTTCATAATAAAGTACCAAACAGCTTTTCAAAGTGGTTTTACCTTTTTATGCTCTTAACTGCAAGGTATAAGAGCTCCAATTTCTCCATATCCCCCAAACACTAGAAATTTTTAGTCTTTTAAATTTTAACTAAATAGTAGGTATAGAGAAGTATCTCATTATGGTTTTAATCTGCATTTCCCTGATGGCTAATGAAGTTGAGTATATTTTCACGTGCTTCTTGACCACTTGGATATCTTCTCTTGGGAAGTTCTCATTCAGATCTTTCATCTGTTTTTTAAAATTGAGTGATTTGTTTTTTTCTTAATGAATTGTAGGAATTCTTAATCTCTTCTGGGTATTGAGTTCTTTCTCATCTATACATTTTGCAAGGAACAATCACTTAAATGAAGGAAAACCATTAGAGCTGAAGCAAGTTGTGAAACTGAAGTCAAACTAACATTTACTGAATGGCTACCAGAGAGTAGGCTCTTCATGGCCAATATTTCCCCTAATCCTCACTATGCAGGGGGAGAATTATTTTCTTCACTTCTGCTCTATGATCCTGGAACATAGAAAGGTTCAGTAACTTGCTCAATGCTGCCCAGCTTTAAAGACTGGGATTCAAAAAGTTCTGTGTGAATCCTTCCTTTAAAAATACTTCTTGTGGGGGCTTCCCTGGTGGCGCAGTGGTTGAGAGTCCGCCTGCCAATGCAGGGGACACGGGTTCGTGCCCTGGTCCAGGAGGATCCCACATACCGCGGAGCGGCTGTGCCCGTGAGCCACGGCCGTTGAGCCTGAGCGTCTGGAGCCTGTGCTCCGCAACGGGAGAGGCCACAACAGTGAGAGGTCCGTGTAAGACTCAGTGTGCTCACTGCCATGGCCCAGGTTCAATCCCTGATCGGGGAACTAGGATTCCCACAAGCTGTGCGGCAAGGCCAAGAAAAAGAAAAAAAAAAAAAACCCACAATAAAATAAAGATCTTTAAAACAAAACAAAACAAAACTTCTTAAAAAGGAGTAGACTTGCATTAGGTGGCCTCTATTTCCCCTTTTATCTTGAATTATTTAGAAGGGACATTTCATTTTTTCAGTGCCTGGACCTCTAGAATCCTTTTCTGTCCCTGAATTAGGGCTAGTATTCTTCACAGAATCAGATTATGCGCAATGGTGGATTTATAAAAAACAGCAACGATCCAGGATAAGGAGAACCAAGGAAAAAAATAGAAAGAGGAATTTGAAGCAAGTTGAAAAGACAGTTTTTATATGCAGAGAATACTGAGGCAGAAGGTCAAGATGAAAGAGCAAATCAAAGCCAGGTCAGAAGTTGGAAGCCGGCAAGTCTCCAAAAGCTGGAGGTCAAGACAGAGCAGGGCTATAAAGTCAGGGAGGAGAAACAGATGCTCAGGGATAAAAGGGCCGTGAAATTCACAAGAAACCTGCCTGAATCATGTAGTTTTCCTGCTATAACAAGATCAACCGTAAGCCTCCTAAAATGTGACTATCCCAGATCTAGAAGCTCAAGGGGGTCCTTCAGTTCAAGAACCTGCCGTAACTGGCAGGTCCCATCAACATAGATGCCGGTGAAAACCTCTAGCCGTGTTCAGTTGGGACTCTTAGCTGTCAACTTATAGAAGAAATGCAAATCTAATTTGGCATTAATTTATGCCAACAAAAAAAATGTGTTGGTCTGTATTATTCAGAAATTTAAGGGAGTGAATCTGACTTCAGGCATGGTTCAGTTTTGGGATTCAAATGATGCCTCCAGGAATGTCCCTTTTTCTTGCTTTCTTGGCTATGCTTTTCTCTGTATTGGCTTCATACCTAGACAGTCTCCCACTCTGTGGTGGGAAATGTAGCCAGAGACAGTGCTAGCTTTCTACTGTCCTTCTGGTTAGAGAGCTCAGAGGAAAAAGAAAACCTTTGCCCAGGAGTCCCAGTACCAATTTTGATTGGCTGGCTCATGTCACCTTTTCTTCCTTAAGTAAGGTTACCAGATAAAATATAGGACTCTCATTTAAAACTTAATTTCAGATAAACAAAGAATCATTTAAAAAGTATTTTAAAACTCCTCTGTAATATTTGAGACATGCTTCTACCAAACGATTAATCCTTTATTTTTCTGAAATTCAGACTTAAGTGAGCATTGTATATTTTTATTTGCTAAACTTGGCAACCCTGTCCCTACCCCAGTCACTTGTGACCAAGGGGATGGTGGACTCCTGAATCTTGGGAGTTGAGTTAGTTGCTGAATCATGGGGATTAGGAATGGGGGGAGGGTTAGTTGCCTAAAGAGATTCAGGGCAGACAAAAAGCTCGTGTCCACTCTACCTCCTCTTCCTTCCTGGACTCCCAGTTACGTGTAGACTTTGCCAGGATACCCATCTCACGTTAAAACTGAGATCATCATCTTCACCTTCTTTTTGATAAAACTGCCAATAACTAACAACAACTGTCACTGTTCCTCTGGTTCCTAGTTGCAGAATTTTAAAGTTTATGTTCTTTGTTTCCTGATTCATCTTTGGTACCTAAATCCATAGTGTGAAAGCCCAGTAACTACTTATACCTGTCTTACCAAAGGAAGTCTTACATTGCAATATCTGACTCAGCTACAGTCTAGTGCTAGCTCAGAGTTGCTCAGAGCAGTCCCCTTGGCAGTCAGTATGAACCTGGGAATTCAGATGCAGCACATTTGTTGATTTGAGACATCATTCTGCTTTTTATAAAAATTTTAAAAATTATTATTTTGTGAAATAATGTATTGTGTCATAGGAGCAAAATTTAGACCTTAGCTGGGGTGGGGAATGAATTCAAGAATTTTTCCTATTTGTCAGGATTACTATTACAGCACTTTTACATCACCTTGTCATCTTCTCTCACCTGTGAACCTCAACCATCTGTATGCATATCTGATAACCTTCAGAAGACATTCTTTTATGTCCCGTTATGTCAGTTTATATCATTGGCAACTGTTCCTTCAAAATTGTCAGAATTCTTAGTAAATTGGGTTTACTCCCTTGGAAAAATTCATGTGATAGTTGCTGAAAAACCAGGCTATTTTATGGAAAAGTTCTTTCCTCTGGGAGCTATTGGATTTGAATGAGCCATATGTCTTCTTTTGAGCAGGTCACCCAAGAAATGGGTTGACCTTCGAAGGAAATTTCACAATAATCTTCCTCTGGCTAATCTTTGGCAATCAAAACTAATAAAATCAAGAGCTAGGGAAGCGCTGACTCACCCTTTGAAATCTTAGGTTTATGTTGAGATTAGAGACCGTATAGGAATTTGAAGCTTCGTATTAGTCTACGGGCTGGTGCTTTGATAAAAAAGCAAGCAACAACAACCAAAAGCCCATGTAGGTGACAAAGATGGAAGATAAAATAGACCAATATCAAGAAAAATGGCATTCTGAGTTTTGATCTCAGGGAACTAGGCCTTTGTGTTTCAGGAATGAGAGAAATGACATATTTCAAACCCAAGTTAATGTTTTCCTTTTAGTTAAATTGTTCATGACTGAATGGTCTTTGTATATGTGAAGAAAATGATTCCTTCTCTCCCTTATGTTCTATTGAAAACAGTGGGACAATTATTATCATTATTATTTTTGACTGCACCGCGCAGCATGTGGGATCTTAGTTCCCCAACCAGGGATCAAACCTGAGCCCCCTGCACTGGAAGTCTGAACCACTAGACTGCCAGGGCAATCCCATAATTAATTCTTCATACTGATTAATCTGATAATACAAATTCTTAAATGTGTGGAACCCAAACTTAGAGCTTCTTGTAAAGATCAGACATTCAAAAGAAGTGTAATTCATCAAGGATTCCCCTTTGGGGGAAAAATGCTTAAAAGGTCAGTCAGCTCTAATTAGATAAGTACAGTGGTCATAGGATCTAAAATATTAGATTTTAGAAGGTAGATTCGATTCAATTCGATCAGAGGTGGAACAGTTGAGAGGGTCTAAGGAACGATTAACGCTTGATAGTGGAGTGACCGTGCCAATCGCAAAAAGGATTTAAAAGGACACATTTCAGGTCCATCAGTGGGAAATGGTGGAGACAGCATGGGGAAAAGGGGTTGGGCCCCTTTTACAAATATTTTCTTTAATAGAGGGACCTTGTGGAGGAAGAGTGACCTACAGCTTGTGTGGGAAAAGGGGAATCTGGTGAATTCACTATGACCTTAAGTGCCTAGAGGAACTCATGACCGTGGTTCAGGAAGCAACATGATTATATGACAGACATTTCCTATAAATTCAGTGAGTAAAATCTGCTGTTCCAAGGTTTCTATGAAATAAATTTAAGGCATGTGATAAATATTTTATTTAAAAAATATATTGGTAATGTTTTATTGAAATTAGCACTATTTTCCACACCCTTTCTGGGTATATCAGGTTTAAATAAAGTATCTTTCAGAGAAAGAATAACTAGTATAATTAATAGTCACTTGCTATCTAGGTAAAGCCTTTTTTGGAATAATTCCCCAAAATTGAGAGAGTAAATGACCCTACTGGGAAACAAGCCTGTTAGCAGGACATGTGATTTCCAAGTCTTTGTTTCCAACAAAATTAAAGAAAAACTCTTAACTGACCTACCAACCGATCATTAAAAATAGTTTTTTATAGACCACTGTGTGATTTTAGGTATATAACTTGTGCACATAATAATAAAATATTAATTTCTATGATGAAATTCCTTTTCTTCTGTTTATATGAATGAAGCTTCAGCACTTGCATAAAAAGAAAAAAAAATAACAAAATATTTAATTCTGGAAACTGTTTCTCAAAATTAGTAATACTTATCCATGGATTTATGACCTCATTAAAATATAAAAAAGCCACATCCATGTCATTAAAAAATACCTTTCCAATACAACTTTACTATTTATGTTTGGTCATTATTTATCAAACCCTTTCACATATTTAGATTTTTTTGATCAAATTTTTACTAACAATAATTGTAGTAATAGCAATGCAGAAAAACCTTACAGTCACAACAAATCTCAAATAATAGACGTATTTTATTGCACAGATGAATAATAGTTTACTTAATAATAGCAAAAAGAACATTACATTGTGATCAAATTCTGGGGAAGAAATAGGATAGATGTATTTCTATTTTTAAGTGATAAAAAGAACAGTGGAAAATTTGGCCTGTTATAGAAGAGCTCATTCGTCTATTTTAGATGTTGGAAACCACTTGCCATTGTATTTAGATTCGGTTGTGTACACATAAAAGAATGAATTAACAATTTTATTTTAAAATCTCAAAAGTTACACAAGAATATTTCTTTTGAGGGGAATTCCCTGTGGTCCAGTGGTTAAGACTCTGGGCTCCCAATGCAGGGGGCACAGGTTCAATCCCTGGTTGGGGAACTAAGATCCCGCATGCCGGACTTCCCCGGTGGTCCAGTGGTTAAGACTCCGTGCTTCCACTACAGGGGCACAGGTTCGATCCCTAGTCGGGGAAGTTCCCCATGTCGTGGGGTGTGGCCAAAAAAAAAAAAAAGATTTCTTTTGCAATCATCTAAAACTGATAATGAAAGGTTTTAGATGTCAACCTAAAAATGTGTGAGGGGACACATAGTTTTTCAAAATTCTTTGAGTTGTACATCAGCAACAACAAAAAATTGATCATGGCTTCAGCTTTGGCTCAGTCCATGTGCCCCATCCATCCCTGGAGGTAGCAGGAGGGGAATCACCTTCCCTGGAGCTGTCTAGATACCCAAACAGAAACCGGAGAATATTGGGATGGGTCAAAAGAGATTGGCTGATTCAGAGGCAAGCAATCAAAAGTATAAGGGCGGGGACAGTTGCAAGGTCAATAGAGTCAATGTGGGAATATGTGCTTGTTTGAAGGCGGAAGGGAAGAACCAGTGGTGAAATGGGCTCTAGAGGTCCAGTTGAGGCATCCTGGGGGAGGAGAGGAAGGGAAGGGATTTAGACAGAGAGAGACAGCAGGTGTGTGGCTTTGTAAATAGGTTGTAGCAGCTAACTCTGACGTCCGTGAACTTGAACTGTGTGATAGCTGCTTGGGCACAGCTGGTTATGGCTGAGCAGAGTCTCCTGGGGATCGCTGTGGCAACAGAGCAGTTTTCTTCTGCAAGGTCTAGCCATAGCCCTACCCCCAAGTAACATGAGAGCAAAACCCAGCTGTTGGATTATTATTAAATGGATATTCTTCAAAGGGTCTAAACTTCCAGTTGTAAGATGAGTAAGTTCTGGGGATCTAATGTGCAGATTATAGTTCATGATTCTGTATCATCTACTTGAAAGTTGCTAAGGGAGTAGATTTTGTATGTTCTCCCCACAGAAAAGAAATGGTAATTATGTGACAGGATGGAGAGGTTAGCTAAGGTTATGGAAGTAATCATTTTAGGGTACATAAATGTAACAAATCAACACATTGTATACCTTAAACTTATACAATGTTATATGCCAATTGTATCTCAATAAAGCTGGGGGAAAAAGATACTGTTGTTTATTATGCTTGTACATGCCCCCACAAATAAAAATGGACTTCCAGGGCATAAGATTGGGTCCCTGAACTTACCCTTTCTCGGTTTCAAGCAGCCACCATGGGAATTCCCTGGCAGTCCAGTGGTTAGGACTCCATGCTTCCACTGCAGGGATGGGCACGGCTTCGATCCCTGGTCAGGGAACTAAGATCCTGCATGCTGCGCCACGCGGCCAAAAAAAAAAAAAAAAAACAACAACACTCCATTACAATAGTTTGACCAGATAGGGCTGCTGGTAAATCATATCCATGGAGCTGTCTAGGTCTCTTGTATCTTTATGTGAAGATAGCATGTTTACTTTTAAAAACTCAATATAATACAAATACAAAACTTTTGTATTTGTATACAAAACTTTTGTATATTTGTATTATATTGTATTTGTATATAATTTATATTGAAGTATAACACAGATACAAATCATAAGATTATAGCTTGATGAAATTTTACAAACTGAATACACCAGGTGGTGAGCATCCAGGTAAAAACAGAACATCACCTGCACCCCACATCCCCTTCTCTGCGTTAATCTGTTAGTGTTTAAACTCAGCTTAGACCTGAGGCTACAAAAACAGAAAACAAATAGGAGTAGTCTGCCTTTGAAATAACATAATGGCAGTTTTAGAGTAAACTGTTAACTTGGTTCTGTGAGTATTTCACTGCTGGAAAACTCTGATTTCAGAAACGCTTTGCTCCTAAAAACCACGTCTTTAAGCAAAAATCTGCATTGCTCATAGACATAATTTTCTTCTTTTGGCACATCAGCAGAATCTGTCAAATGAACTGGTAGATTGGTGAGAAGTAGAGGGTGTGAGTTTTTATTAAGTAAATGATGAATGAGCAAAGAAGCAAAATGTTGGCCCAAAAGTGGGGACTCGACCTTAATAATTTGATTTAAGATACTACTTTATAAATGTGCTCTGTGAGCGAAGCGTACCTATTAATAGCTTTGTAAGGTGATTATTTTCTAAGGGTGATTATTATTGGAGAAACCAGTTTTCTTTTCACCTCATTTTATACCAGTAATAATGTCAATAGGATCTAGTTCCCAGTATCTTATAGTTTTATAGAGCATCAATATGTTCATTTTCATTATTCTGATTCTTTCCTTTTTTGTTTTGTATCTGTGCAGATCTGATATCCATCTATCTTCATTCATTTCAATCAGCATGTTTGTTTATGTAAATGGAGGGTGGGGCGTGTGCTTATCGGTATGGTACCTGTCTTTTAAAACATCGGTGGATAGCTACAGTTTTATAGTTTCTTTCTTTTTTTCTGGATAGGGTAGAAAAAGCAGTTGAGGGTTGGAATGGGAAAGGGCAGGATTGAAAGGGAAGAGATAGGAGGCTGAAAGGTCATGGGAGTTGTTTCTGCTGAAGGCTTTGTTAAACCAGGGGACCATATGGCCAAACAGGTAGACAGGACACTTCCCCAGTGTCCTGCAAAAAAAAAAAAAAAAAAGCAGCAACCTCCATTACAATAGTTTGACCAGATAGGGCTGCTGGTAAATCATATCCATGGAGCTGTCTAGGTCTCTTGTATCTTTATGTGAAGATAGCATGTTTACTTTTAAAAACTCAATATAATACAAATACAAAACTTTTGTATTTGTATACAAAACTTTTGTATATTTGTATTATATTGTATTTGTATATAATTTATATTGAAGTATAACACAGATACAAATCATAAGATTATAGCTTGATGAAATTTTACAAACTGAATACACCAGGTGGTGAGCATCCAGGTAAAAACAGAACATCACCTGCACCCCACATCCCCTTCTCTGCGTTAATCTGTTAGTGTTTAAACTCAGCTTAGACCTGAGGCTACAAAAACAGAAAACAAATAGGAGTAGTCTGCCTTTGAAATAACATAATGGCAGTTTTAGAGTAAACTGTTAACTTGGTTCTGTGAGTATTTCACTGCTGGAAAACTCTGATTTCAGAAACGCTTTGCTCCTAAAAACCACGTCTTTAAGCAAAAATCTGCATTGCTCATAGACATAATTTTCTTCTTTTGGCACATCAGCAGAATCTGTCAAATGAACTGGTAGATTGGTGAGAAGTAGAGGGTGTGAGTTTTTATTAAGTAAATGATGAATGAGCAAAGAAGCAAAATGTTGGCCCAAAAGTGGGGACTCGACCTTAATAATTTGATTTAAGATACTACTTTATAAATGTGCTCTGTGAGCGAAGCGTACCTATTAATAGCTTTGTAAGGTGATTATTTTCTAAGGGTGATTATTATTGGAGAAACCAGTTTTCTTTTCACCTCATTTTATACCAGTAATAATGTCAATAGGATCTAGTTCCCAGTATCTTATAGTTTTATAGAGCATCAATATGTTCATTTTCATTATTCTGATTCTTTCCTTTTTTGTTTTGTATCTGTGCAGATCTGATATCCATCTATCTTCATTCATTTCAATCAGCATGTTTGTTTATGTAAATGGAGGGTGGGGCGTGTGCTTATCGGTATGGTACCTGTCTTTTAAAACATCGGTGGATAGCTACAGTTTTATAGTTTCTTTCTTTTTTTCTGGATAGGGTAGAAAAAGCAGTTGAGGGTTGGAATGGGAAAGGGCAGGATTGAAAGGGAAGAGATAGGAGGCTGAAAGGTCATGGGAGTTGTTTCTGCTGAAGGCTTTGTTAAACCAGGGGACCATATGGCCAAACAGGTAGACAGGACACTTCCCCAGTGTCCTGGGCTCCCTTAACCCTGCCTGGCCTCTGCTGGGACTGGGGACTAGGAGGCAGATGCCATTGGCTGGTGCTTTCCTGTTCCCTTTCCTCTAACGGTGCACTGGCTCCTGGGGCTAGGCCAGCTCTGTGTATATGTACGTTTATTCATAAGTGCACATCCTCATCCTAGCACATCTCGTTATCAGAAAAGTAGCAAACATTGACATTTGTTTGTTTGACTTTCAGCAGTAGCCAAAGAAGTCTGGTGAGTGTCAGTTTTTTTCTTTTTTGGTAGTTAGAATATTTAACATGAGGGTAGCCTCTTAATAATTTTTTCAGTGTACAATACAGTACTGTTAGCTATAGACACGGTGGTGTACAGCAGATCTCTAGAACGTATTCATCTTGCATGACTGAAACGTTGTACCTGTTGAACAGTAACTCCCCATATCCCCCTCCTCGCAGCCCCCTGGCAACCACCATTTTGCTTTCTGCTTGTATGAGTTTGACTACTTTAGGTTCATCATACAAGAGGAATCATGCAGTATTTATCCTTTTGCGACTTATTTCAGTCAGCATGATGTCCTCAAGGTTTATCCATGTTGTAGTGTGTGTCACAGTTTCCTTCTTTTTTAAGGCTGACTAATATTCCGTTGTATGAATAAAACACATTTTCTTTATCCATTTATCCATTGATGTACATTTAGGTTGTTTCTACATCTTGGCTATTGTGAATAACACTGCGATGAACATGCGAGTGTAAATACAATCTTTGAGGTCCTGACTTCACTTTTTGAGGAACCTCCATACTGTTTTCCATAGCAACTGCACCCTTTGTGAATATGTGATATGTTTACTTAAGTTACTTAAGTAACTATCTCATTGCAGTATGGTCACCATGGTTACAATTTCCACTTCTCAAGAAATACCTATGCCAGTAGATGGGACTTTCTAATCATTTAACTTTTGATGAGAAAGGAACTCGAATATAAGAAAGGAACTTGGAAATTGGGAAGATCTTGCTTTTGATTCTCAAAAAAATGAGTTTTTTTCTATCAAGGGTAGTTACCACTAGCTTTTCCTTTTTCCTTCCCATAGTGGTTTAAATTCAGCAGTTTAGGTTTATGACTTTTTGGCTTCATTTAAATTTCCACTTAAAGTAATTGAAATGTAATAGACGGCCCTTGACACTCTGCCACTTTCTGTCAAAAGGGACTACTGAAAATACAGCCTTTCAAGGGGGAAAGTTTGAGCCCACAGTAATAGTGAGATTGTATCAACACTCTGTGAAACAAAAACAGTGATTTGGAAGCTCAGAATTGTAGGTAACTGACAAGTTGAGGTCAAGAAAGTCACAAATGTGCTCCTGTTAATGGAAAAGTGTGAGGGTGACTGGTGATTGGAGACCAAGTAAAATATAGAGGGAGGAGTTAAGGCAGCAGGGTGAGAAGTGAGAGGGAGGAGGCTGTAGGAGCTGAGGACCAGTGCTGGTTTTAGGAGCAAGGACACTGGTAGTGGGAGAGTAGGGCTTGCAGGGTGGAAAGGGGTGGAGGAGGACAGGACAAAATTAGAGAGAGTGAAGGAAGATGAGAGGTGGTCCCTGGAATATGAGAGAAGACCTCATGATACTGTAGAAGGAGGGATGGAAAGGGGGCTGAAGCGAAGGATGGCAGGGCAGAGAGAAAAGGGGGAAGGGGGCAGAGAAATTAGTTTCCAGCACACTCACCAGCATTCTACCTGCCTGTAGAATTATGGCCTTGAAATAGCTCCCATGGAAAGCTAGAGTATCTAGAAGGTACTTGGATACGGAGCATCTGTCAGTTTACTGAGCTTCGGGAAAGGCAAGAGCTTGACTTCCTGACTTGTGAATAAACATTTACTCTATTAAGAAAAATTAAGGGACTCTATCTCATCCAAAGCAAAGTGAGTCTATTTTTTTTTTTGATCAGCTTAAAGAAATCTTTTCATGTGTCAAGTGTTCCAGAAGTAGCACATAGGAATATTGGTATTAAATATTTTGCTAACATCTAGTAATAATTATGTCAGACACCTACCTTAATAGAAAAAACCATGCCTTATGCAGAGATTCCTTCTTTACTAATCAGTTCCTCAAAATAAAAGGGTTTAGCCAAAGAATTAAAATATGAAATGTCCTCACTGTTACGTCCCTGAAGGAATGAAATATGTTCATATGCAGGAGAAATGCCTCAATATAAGACATGAGATATGTCTGCTAATAATGAAAGAATACTATCTATCCTTATTTCTTCTGGGGCTTTACGATGCCCAGGCACGTCCAGAGCCTAGAGTGCTAAGTAGCGTGTTGCCCTTGGGAGGCTCATGATCAACCCAATGAAAGATGACTTGTGTTGAAAGACAAGCCACCTTCCTCTGGAACTTGTAAATTTGAGCTGGGGATACATTTGTCACAGAGCAACCTTGAAATAAACAGGGTGGCTGCTCACCCAGAAAAAGCATTTTCATTTGCTGAGGGGTTGGATTAGGTGATCTTTCTGGCCTTAGTGCAGCTCTAGTCCTCTGTGGCCCATTCTTCTGCCTTTTAAATATGCCTGTGGTGAGGGGTTCTCAACTCGTGCTGCTGGTGGTATAAACTGGGGTGGTATCTCTAAGAGGGCAACTTGGGAGTATCTGTTAACACTTAAAATGCACAAATCCTTTGGCCAAGCAGTTCTGCTTCTAGAAATTTAACTTGTATGCTTAGTCATACAGGTGCATCAATATATACACAGAAGACTCATTGTAGCAATGTTTGTAACAGAAAAAAAAAAAAAAGGTGGAAGAAACCTATATACCCATCAATGGCAGACTGAATGATTATGTCATGAATACCCATTCAATGAAATACTAATCAGTGTTAAAAAGTATAAGATAAATTTATACGTGTTCTTACCTCTGTGAAGGCATATATTTTTGTCTTTTACCCCTCCAACCCTTAAAACAGTACCCGGAACATAATAGGTGCTTGTAATTTTTTTTAAGTGACTAAAGGAATGATGGATGAGTTTTAAAATGAATTTAAATTTAAAATGAAAGATACCTGTTATAAATGCCCAAAGAGCGCTCTGTAGTTCCCAGGGCATTTCACAATTGGATCCTTGGACTTTTCCAGTTGTAATTGCAGGAGGTGTGACTATTTTACACTACTGTAGCCTTGCAGAGTAGAGGGTTTTGTTTAGTAGTGATTTAGGCTTCATCCCAAATGCCGGTGACATCCCCTGGAGTTGTAGACAGGGAAAGAACTGTTGAAGAGCCGTGCAAACACTGTTCACCATTCAGAGTGTTCCACAAACAAGATGCTTATGGCCACAGGTGGCTTTAACTATGCTCGAAAACTGAATAGCAAAGAAATTGCCAGCTGTTCCATTTAAAAACATTTTACTTGATTCCTTGTTAGTTTTAACACAAACTCAGCAAAGTTCACTCCTTAAATGAGACAGAATATTTCAAAAGAATGTATTTTTGCAATGAGCATGATGAAGTTTCGTATCAAGGAGTTTGAAGTGTTAAAAAGAATCATCAGGCCCCAAATGGAGTCATGCTAAGCCCCACCAAGACTTAATACCTAACCTATAATAATTGCAGTTTCAGCCAGGAGTAGAATTTTAAACCAGTCAACCTGGAATTTCCTGATCAACACTAGTGAGGTAATCTACTAGAGAAGACCGCCTGTCTTCCCCTAAGGGAAGATGAGCTTGCCTTTAATCTCTTCGTCCCTCCTTCCTTCTGCCTATGAAAGGCTTCCATTTTGTACAGCTCCTGGAGCACCCTTCTCTTTGTTAGATGGGTTCAGGACTCTTGAAAAAGCCAATTAGATCTTTAAATTTACTTGGTTGAATTTTGTTTTTTAATGAAGATACATACTTAGTGAAAAGAAAATAATTTAAAATGTTCTTTTCCTGAATTAATAATATAAGAGACTTAAAAATCCTGCCATGAACCTAATTGTTACTTATTTTGAAAGGTTGGGAAGCATGATTTCCTTCCCCTTTGCTGTTTTAGTTCTTGGCCTCATGTTCATTTTTAGTTTCTGTTCTGTCCATTTCAATAGAACACCTGGGGATACACTCTTAGAGGCATTTGAAATGTATAGGGCCACACTCCCACGTCCTTTATAGAAGAAATCATAAAGCCTAATAAATATAGCCACACCTGTTGGTTAAAGATACATGTTACAGAAAATAAAACTGCCGCTTGTTTTCCCTTGCGTGTTCATGAGAAAATTTAAGGACTTATTTCAAAAGAATTGCTGAAAATGTGGAAACTTGCTGAGATGCTTGCTGGGTGCTGGGTTTACAAATGCACTCCCTCAGCACCCTCACTGCAGTGGATAAGCCAGTCTTGGCAGCCTCTCGTGGCCACTGAGACTCATATGACTGTCGTGTAGTCCGACTTAGAAATTTAGAAGAATACAGCTTTGGATTGGCACCTCTAGGACTGTCAGAACCATGGTATTGCCTTCTACGGCCTTCTCGTTTGGGGAGACAGGATTGAAGGAGATTAGCCACTTCACTGCTTACAATTAGCTAAATCCTGCTTCCATCTCTCCACCTTTCTAATGGACTAAAGGAGGAATGTGAAGAAATGTATTGGAAATTTGGACTCATATAAATGGAGCCGAAGGCCCCATTGTCAGTTTATTCTATGGTAACAGTCCCTTTTTTCTTTTTTTTCCCCCAACTTTTTATGTCTTTAAAATATCTAACGGACTTTATTTTTTCACCTAATATCCCTTTCCTGTTCCAGGATCCCATCCAGCACACCACATTTCACTGAGCTGTCCATGGCTCTTTAGGCTCCTCTTAGCGGGGGCAGTTCCTCAGACCTCCCTTGCTTTTGATGACCTGGACAGTTTTAAGGAGTACTGCTCTGGTGTTTTACAGGCTAGTCCTCTAGTGTCTGATGTCTTCCTATGATTAGGTGGGTTATTGGTTTGGGCATTAAGATCACAGAGGTAGAATGCCATTTTCTGTTAACATTGACTTTGATCACCTGACTTAGATAGTATTAGCCAGGTGCTTCACTCTAAACTTACTGTTTTTTTCCCTTTCTGTGCTGTATTCTTTGGAAAGAAGTCACCATGGGCAGCCCACACTCAAGGAGTGGGGAGTTATGCTCCCCCTTCTTGAGGGCAGAGTATCTGTATAATTTACTTGGAATTCTTCTGCTTAGGAAACTTGCCTCTTCTCCCCCTTTATTAATTTAATCAATCATTTATTTACATCAGTATAGATTCATAGATACTTATTTTACACTTTGAGTTATAATCCAATTATACTCTCCTTTTGGTCATATTGTTCCAGATTTGGCCATTGGGAGCTCTTTTAGTTGTCTTCTGTGCACCTTTGACATACTCCCATTATTGTGTATGTGTGTGGGTGTAGTGTCTGTGTGTGTGTGTTTTATTTGTTTGTTTCATCACTTCCTTACTTTTTAGCACCACGAGATGCTCCAGGCTCATTCTGTATTTCCCTCCTAATTCTTCATTCTGCTCTTTCCC
>NW_006785619.1:3269937-3288324 GCF_000442215.2 Lipotes vexillifer
TCTTTCCCTGATAAATCCTGGTTCCTTCTTTTGGAGAATGGTATTAGAATCAAATATGTAGGCTTAAGCTGTGCTTGTTGCTATTAGGGTGTCACTTCTTTTAGGCCTTTGCAGCTGAGAGAGCAAAGAAATATATGTGTAACTACTAACCTGTGTATATACACATATCTATATGTAACCATCCATCTGTTGAGCTAAACATGAGTTCATCCTGATGAACTTTACCACAGGGCTCATTCTAGCCTCTTTCCTTTGCTTATCTGTAAACTGTCAGTCCAAGAAGAGAAACCTGGCTTCCAACATTGGCCGTTTACTTAATTGTTCAACTTCAATATACATGTATAGCAGTGTCAGAATTATCACCCTGTACCCCCATGAAACAACTTTATCAACTAGAGCACTGTGCTTATGTTCAGGTCCTTTTGCTTTTGGTCTTGTAGACTCCATTCATTTCCAAATTACTTAGGTCAGCATTTTTTAGCCTGACTCCCTTCAGTGAGCTTCTTTCATACATTTGAAATATAGTTATAGTCTCTTACAGTCTGCATTCCTTACTGGGATCCCCTGACCTCCTAAATGTTTTTTTTCAAATTGCATACATCAAAATTCACTCTTTGTGCTGTAAGTTCTGTGGGTTCTGACAAATGCATAATGTCGAAAATGTAGGGTATCATAAAGAATAGTTTCACTGAATAAGTCAGGCAGAGAAAGACAAATGTTGTATGATATCACTTATATGAATCTAAAAAATGCAACAAACCAGTGAATATAACAAAAAAGAAGCAGAGTCACAGATACAGAGAACAAGCTAGTGGTTCCCAGTGGGGAGGGGGAGGGGGCCAATACAGAGGTGGGAGAGTGGGACGTACAAACTATTGGGTGTAAAATAGGCTACAAGGATGTATTATGCAGCACAGGGAATATAGCTAATATTTTGTAATAACTGTAAATAAAAACTCTTGAAGTAAAACTAAAAAAAAAAGTGTATAGCAGATACTGTGGGAAAAAAAGAATTATTTCACTGGCTTAAACATCCCCTGTGATTCACCTATTCATGATTCTCCCTTTCCCTGAGCTCCTGGCAACCACTGATCTTTTTACTGTTTCTGTAGTTTTGCCTTTTACAGAATTCAGTATACGTAATTGGAATCTTACAGTATGTAGCCTTTTTGAACTTTTTTTTTTTCACATAGCAATATGCATTTAAGGTTCCTTCATGTCTTTGTGGTTTGATAGCTCATTTGTTTTTATCACTCAATATTATTCCATTTCATGGATGTACCACGCAGTTTGTTTATCCATTCACTTAATGAAAGACAATTTGACTGCTTCCAGTTTTTGGTGATTTCATACAGCTCTTATAGACATTTATGTGCAGGCTTTTGTGTGGACATAAGTTTTCAAGTCAGTTGGGTAAATCAGTTTCTTTTTGACATGAAACTCACAGAGAAGTGTGAATGTTTTTAATCTAACAATGATAGGAGAGAAGTCACTTCCCGGTGGCTTATGACTCTTTCTTTCTGTCTAACTTCTTGAAGTGGCCATGTGATCAACATTTATCCTCTTCTAGCCACCATCACCCTTAGTTTTAACTAAAAGCAGCTGTACCAAGGCATTCCACATATGGTTAGGACTGGGTAGTTTTCAATAATATCTGTTTGAGCGTGAGTACCTCAAGTATGAACATAAGGATGGACAAATTTAGCTCTTTCCTAGCTACATCACCTCCCACCCCAAGCAAAACTTGCCCGATGCAAGAAGCATCCAATGAGGAATTCTCCAGTGGAAATGCACTGGCCTATCCTGGCTTCCAGTTAAAGGGGTGGAGGCCTGAGTTCTGCCACCGTGTCAAGCTCACCTTTGTCCGTGTTCCCTTTCCCTGTAGTCTCCTGGGTAGTGTTTTCATCGTACCAACACCCAGGGTTTCCTCTAATAATAGCTCCCTGTTGTGGCTGGGGAAAGAGAGTTGCAATTCTTAACCTTCATTGAACTGTGATGGTTGCCTGATGCTGCGTACTGGAGAGATGAGACCTCTCCGTGCTCAAAGGCAGAAGCCACAAGCAACAGGGTACCAAGAATTCAAGAAGAGAGTCATATGGGAACCCAAAGACGAGCACTTCCACACCGGGAGGGGGGGGGGCTGCATTTGCAGGCTCAGCGTCTCTTTCTCTTCTAGTACCCCTGCTCTTGTGGTAGCTAGTGGTCTGCTGTGGTGACGGGAGAAGGTGTCATTGGGAATGGCTTGTGCAGTGATGAGCTGGCTTATAACCTATATAAGCCTCTGTCAAAATATACTCCTTCAATGTGTACTTGAGACGTCCATCGCCTGTTCCCGGGATGTCAGCAGTGTCATATTGCAAGAAAAGTTTCCAAAAATTCTGGGTGTCAGACTGATCTATATACTACCTTGGGGCCCCACAGAGGTATAACTACTAAGGAAAGGATGGAATTCCTTTCAGTTCTACTATGAAATCTTTGATTCCATGTCCCCATCAGATTATGAT
The DNA here is from genome assembly GCF_000442215.2 of Lipotes vexillifer. Taxonomy (NCBI): domain Eukaryota; kingdom Metazoa; phylum Chordata; class Mammalia; order Artiodactyla; family Lipotidae; genus Lipotes; species Lipotes vexillifer. Next base: position 3,272,442 of record NW_006785619.1, read on the forward strand.
TTGTATTCTACATTTACAAGCACACAATTTGCCTTATTTTTAATATATATATTTATACTGGTAATTAAAAGCCTCTTTAGGGGTTCATGCCATGAGGTGCATATTTGGCAGACATCAACATCCTTTTTCTTTAGGAAATTGTGACTGGCCCTATATACAGATTAACTAAGATATTAACCTAAAAACAGAACGTCAACTTCTAACTTACCAACAGTGACACCATTTAACTGTTTAAATAATTGTTAGTAATATGAAGCATATCATACATATAAAAGCATATACAAAGTATATGCATAGTTTAAATAATAATAATAAGTTTTCTTTACACTGAAGTTGTGGTCTTTCATTATGTAGAAGGACCTCACACATGTCACGCTGGGATCTACAGAGGCTTCCTGACTCTCCAGCGACAGGATTGGTGCCTGTCTACTGATTCTTGATCCAGTGGGCTTTCACTGTTCAGCTGTAGAATGCTATTACATCTTCTTTTTTTTTTCCTTCCAGTTTTACTGAGATATAATTGGCACACAGCACCGAATAAGTTTTAGGTGCACAATATAATGATTTGACTTACATACGCCATGAAGTGGTTACCACAGTAACTTTAGTGAACATCCATCATCTCATATAGAGACAAAAAAAGAAAAAAAAATTTTTCCTTGTGATGAGAACTCTTAGGATTTGCTCTCCTAACAAATTTCATATATAACACACTGCAGTGTTAATTTTATTCATCATGTTGTACATTACACCCCTAGGACTTATTTATCTTATAACTGGCAGTTGTAGTTTTTGACCACCTTCATTCAATTCCCCATCTCCTGCCTCTGGTAACCACAAATCTGATCTCTTTTTCTATGAATAGTATATCTTAAAGAGTAAATATTTGACATTAGTTTTGAACAAGGACCATCTTTCAAGTCAAAGTAGGTGCCTAATGATTATCTACAACCATCCTCTATTACTTTTCAGTTGATATAAAAGTTTGTTCCCTTTTTCTAGACCCTCAAAGTAGCAAAGACCCAAAGATTTCGATCTCATTGCATAATGAGGGAAGTGAGTGAATAGAAATAATTTCTTTTCTTTTTTTTAATAAATTTATTTATTTATATTTTGTTTTATTTTTGGCTGTGTTGGGTCTTCGTTGCTGCGCGTGGGCCTTTCTCTGGTTGCGGTGGCGGGCTTCTCATTGCAGTGGCTTCTTTTGTTGCCTAGCACGGGCTCTAGACACATGGGCTTCAGTAGTTGTGGCACTTGGGCTCAGTAGTTGTGGCTCGCGGGCTCTAGAGCGCAGGCTCAGTAGTTGCAGTGCCCGGGCTTAGTTGCTCCATGGCATATGGGATCTTCCCGGACACGAACCCGTGTCCCCTGCATTGGCAGGCAGATTCTTAACCACTGCGCCACCAGGGAAGCCCATAGAAATAATTTCTAAATACTAGAAGTGATGATCTTGTGGCTTTTAAATAGTGATAGATTCTATTAAAGTGCTACTTAGAATCCTCTATATTCTGGTGCTACTCAAAGGTGGTCCACAGACCAGCAGTATCCACATCACCTGGGAGCTTGTTAGACATGCTTTTGGCCCTGCTGGATCAGAATCTGCATTTAGCAACGTCCCCATATGATTCACATGCACAGTAAAGTGTGCTTCCTAGCCCAGTGTCCAGGATGCATAGTAGGATGTTCACCCAGTTCACATTTAGGGCACAGAAAATCATTCCCCAAATTCTGGAGTCTCATGAGGAAATAAGAATGGGGTTTTCTACAATGGTTTTATCTCCTAACATACTGTTCCTTACATACACATATTAATGTATACCTTATACCCTTTTACTTATCCACCTGAAGCTGTCCTGAGATTAAACATCTAAGAGTAGGAGCCAGTCTTGTCTCTGCAGGCCTTTGGGGCAGAGGGAAAGCCTATGAAATTGCAGATTACGTCAAATAAGCTGAAGTCAACTTCATTCAGTGTCATTGTTAAATGACAGTTTTGAGGACACAGTGATAAAATAAGGAGGCCTATTGAGTCAGCAGTGCAAGCCTCAAAAATGAAATGCTATACAGTATAACAGGGAGTATGAATCTCTAAAATTAATTCTTAGGTCTGCATTTTTGATTGTCAATCACATGTCAAACCCTGAGCTGTAAGTCATGCGTTTGATGGGTTGTCAGCAGATTGACTTGAAGTAACACTTGAAATACATTTCAAGATCTCAAGTATACTTTGAACAAGATGCTAAGGTGGGATAAAGAAAGCAACTTTGATCTCCGTACTCCAGGGTTTCTCAGCCTCTGCACTGTTGACACGGTCACTCTTTGTTATGGAGGCTCACCTGTGTGTGCACTGTAGTACGTTCAGCAGCGTCCCTGGCCTTTCTCCCACTAGATGCCAGTAGCGTTTACCCTCTTCTGAGATGTGACAGCCAAAAATGTCCCTAGCCATTTCCAAATGTCCCCTGGGGGGCAAAATAGCCCCCAGTTGAGAACCACTGCTCTGTGCCAAGGTAAATATTCACAACAAGGGTGGTGTCTGTTCTTAAGAGTTCTGCTGAGATCATAGCCACAATATATCAGACAATGAGGCTTCTGCATAGTGCCCGGAAATATCTGGAAGGTTGAATTCGGAGGATGAGGTCACTTAGCTAATAGGCTTGCAATCTGATAACATCAGCGTTCATGGATGGTCTTTCTACCTTTGACATGCAGGTATAGTTTGTATAGCAGTTTCTTGCAGAAGGTCTGTGGGAACCTCTATAGTCTTTGGAATTTGGAGATCTGGGAGACAGCTGTAAACCAGGTCAGGGCATTGCTTGGATATGCAGAGCAAGTGATTCTAAAGAGCAGAATGGTGACTCTTTCAGAGCTTTGCAAGCATGGTAACCCTTGGTCTCGTCCTCCTTGACCATAGCCCTGGACTCCTGGTAACCCTTATAATTTCTTAGTTCAGGCTGGCTGCTATAACAAAATACCATAAACAGGTGGCTTATAGACAACAGAAATTTATTTCTCACAGCTCTGGAGGCTAGAGGTCCAAGATCAAATCACCAGCAGATTCAGTGTCTGGTGAGAACCCATTTCCTGGCTCATAGACAGCTGTCTTCTTTCTGTGGCCTCACATGGCAGAAGGGGTGAGAAAGCTCTCTGGGGTCTCTCTTATTAGGGCACTAATCCCATTCATGAGGGTTCCACCCTCATGACCTACTCACCTCCCAAAGGCCCTTCCTCCAAATACTATCACGTTTTATCACAAGGGGATTAGTTTTCAACATAAGAATTTTGGAGAGGGTACAAATATTCAGTCTCTACAGGGAGATAAAGTCAGAAAGCTAACTCATTCCCAGCTGTTTTTAAGCAAAGCTCTCCTGTCAGGGATGCTGTAGAAAGAGCACAGTGTTGGATTAGAATTGAACCCAATCATTACTCTAAAATCCTCCCCGATTCTAAGATTCTATGTCCAGTCCAAATATCCTCTCTTTGATAGAGCTGTAGAGTTGGCTGGTAACAGCAACAGCCCCTAAAATGGCCTCTAGGACTTTGGCCTTCTTAAAACAGAGCTGCCCTGGCCACTGGAATTCACGTAAGCGACAACTCAGAGGCAGTTTCTTCTGTTGTCTTCTCACCAGCCCTGGCTTTCTTCTTAGATCTTAGTTGGGTCACAGAGATCATCCCTCTAGTCCCTTTGTTCCACCCCAGACCCCTCCAATTCTTCCAAGTTCACAGCTACTCCCTACTTCATTTACCTGCCTGCTGCTTTTGCTCCTTGCCTGCCACCTGCCCAAGACCCATCTCGGTTTTCATTTCCCCGAGACCCCACTCGCACTCCTTCCCAAGCCGCTTGTGTGGAAGGAGACTCTGACCACCACTGCCCCATCCTCCCATCCTGGTTGTACGGCCAAGCCTCCTGGTGCCCCAGCTGTGAACACTGATGTCATTGTCTTCCTTCCCAGAGCTCTGTGCCTCGAAGTTGCGGACTGCTCCCAACTGCATCTCTTCACCCTCACCGCACTTGTCCATCTTTTTAAATTGTGGCTTTCATCATTTGCATGAAAATAGGGAAAAATTACATCCCTCTAATGGATGGTATGTACGGTTGGTCCTCATTTTTTGATGATTCTATATTTGCTAGTTTGCCCAGTTGCTAAAATTTATTTGTACCCCACCCCTCAAATCAGTGCTCATGAACTTTTGTGGTCATTTGTGGACATGCTCAGGGTGGTGAAAAATTTGAGTCGACAAACTTGCACATTCTCAGCTGAGGGAGGAGGGCAAGGCGACGCCCTCCTTTCTTGCTTCAGCTCAGAGTGTAAGGAAGTGTCTTTTTCAGGGTCTATTTGGTGACGCAGTTTTTGCATTTTTACGACTTTGTTGGTGATTTTGCTGTTTAAAATGGGCCCCAAGCATAATGATAGCATTCTGTGTCATGTTCCAAAGTACAAGAAGGCTGTGATGTGCCTTATGGAGAAAATATGTGTGTTAGATAAGCTTCCTTCAGGCATCAGTTGTAGAGCTCTTAGCTGTGATTTCAATGTTGATGAATCAACAGTGTATATTAGATAAGGTGTCTTTAAACAAAAACACACATAAAACAGTGCTCTGTATTGATCAGTTGATGAAAACGTGACCAGAAGCTTGCAGGAGCAAAACCCTGTATTTCCTCTTTGCGCAATCATTCAGTATTCACTAATTCAGTATTCACAGCAGCAACTTTATAGTACGTAACTACCACGAATGATGAGAATGAACTGCATGTGTGTGTATATATATATATATATATATATATATGTTCACTTGAAGGATATGCAAACAACTAGTAGCGCTGAGTGACTGCTCCAGAAAGCAAAACCAGGCAGCTGCGGGACACTGGCGGGAGGAGACGTTTTACTGTAATACCTTTTGTATTTTGTGCCCTATAATTATACCCATCAAGAAACTAAATTAAAACGTTTTAAAAGCAAATAATAAAATGAAAACAATACAGTTTAATCATTTTTCTCTTCGATTTCAGGAAACAAAGCAACTCCTACCAAAAATCCAATCACTCAGGCTCCCTCCCTGGTCTTCAAGGCCCTGCGTAAGCCACTCCCATGCTCTGCCTTCCCAGCTCTGCTTCTCACCACCCCCTTCCTGAATGTCGCAGGTCATCCATCTGGTCTACGCATTGCTCAGTACTTCAGTGCCTTTGCCGTTGCTCACTCTGTACTTAGAAGAAACACTTCTGTCCCCTCTACCTAGCAACACTTTGCTTTTCCTTCAAAGTGTTTGATGACTTTCCTGATCACTCCCCCCAAAGAGATCTTTCTCTTTTCCTTTCTGGAACCCCTTAGAGTTCACTGCCATACAGGGCAAGAACGTTTTGAGACGGCCTCAGGCAAAGCATTGTATCACTAGGATCTATGCTCTTTGCAGGGAAATAGAATGAAGGACCTTGTCCTCCTTCAGAGCACTAGTGTCAGCTAGCAGTGGCCCTCACTCCTGGCTGAACATCAGACCTGCCTGGCAATCTAAAAAATACAGATGGGTGAGTTCCCTGGTGGCCTAAAGGTTAGGACTCGAGGCTTACACTGCCGAGGCCCAGGTTTGATCCCTGGTCAGGGAGCATCCCGCAAGCTGCGTGGTACGGCCAATAAATAAATAAATAAACAAACAAGTAAATAAATAATTAAAAACAAAAAACAGAAAAAAAAAAAAAAGAAAAAACAGATGGGGAGACCATTCTGACCTAAGTAGTCTGGAGTGGGACTCAGGAGCCAGGACTTTTATAAAGCTTTCCAGATGATTCTAATATGCAGCCAGGGTTGAGACTGAACAAAAGAGAAGTACAAGGCCCAGGCAGTTTCTCTAGTTTGATGATTTTAAAGTCTGGTCCCCATACCAGCAGCATTAGCATCGCCTGGGAACATCTTAGAAATGCACATTCGCAGGCCCCACCCCAGACTCACTGAATCAGAAACTCTGGGGTGAGGCAATCGTGTTTTAAACCCTCTGGATGATTCTGATGTATAGTAAGATGTGAGAACCACTGCTCTTGCAACAGACAATTCACTGAAAAGGAAATACATATAGTGAATAAACAAATTAAAAAGCACTCAACCTCACAATTAGGTAAGTAGAAATGAAAACAACAAGGAGATACACTTTGTGTCTTTCAGATTAGTAAAAATTTAAAAGATTGATAAAAATCTAACGTGGCAGTAGGAGCCAGGAAACATATTCTCGTATTCCACTAGAAGCATAAACCAATATAACATATTTGGGAGGGGGGTTGGCAGTTGAATTTAAAATTTAAAATATGCATATCTCACGACCAAGCAATTCCTCTTCCCAGCCTCTCTGCTAGAGAAACACTTGAATCAGTGCATAGATAGACACATACAAAGACATTCATAGTGCTGTTGTTGGCAATGGGAGAAAGCTGGAAACAACTTAAACGTTCATCAGTAGAGGAATGTCTAAGTACCCCAGCACAGCTACTGGGGAATACTATGCAGCAGGTGAAAAGGATGGGGTGGCTCTGTATGTACACATATGGAACTCACCCTGAGACATTGTGGAACACAAAGGCAAGTTTCAGAAATATATATAAAATATGGTACCATTTAAGTTAGGAAAAACACAGCCACATGCTCTAAATCTTCTCTGTGAGTGCATAATTACGAAAGTGCATAGAAAAGTAGGGCAATTATTTCCTCCGTAGGGGGCAAAAGTAAGGGGAACAGATCTCGAATGGAAGTGTGAAAGAGACTTCCAACTTATCGGTAATTTTTAAATTTCCGGGCTTCCGTGGTGGCACAGTGGTTAAGAATGGCCTGCCAGTGCAGGGGACACAGGTTCAAGCCCCGGTCCTGGAAGATCCCACGAGCCACGGAGCAACTAAGCCTGTGAGCCACAACTACTGAGACTGCATGCCACAACTACTGAAGCCTGTGCACCTAGAGCCCGTGCTCTGCAACAAGAGAAGCCACCACAATGAGAAGCCCCTGCTCGCTGCAACTAGAGAAAGCCCGCGTGCAGCAGCAAAGACCCAACACAGCCAAAAATAAATAAATAAAATAATTTATTAAAAAGAAAATTTCTTATAAGATTTATGTATGCAAATGTTTCTTGACCAATGAAAAGCAATTTTTGAGAGTGAAAAAAATATCTGTGGAAATAATATACTAATTTGAGGTTCTTAATCTTTTTTGGTCATGACTTACGAGAATTTGATGAAAGTTTTCCCCCTAACTTCCACAAAGGTACAAAAGTTTTTGTTTAATTTCAGGGAATTTCTAGATACCCTGAAGCCCACTCATAGACCTCTCAGGCCTCCTGGACCTCAGGCTGAGAGTTTCTGGCCTGCATGATCTTTGAGGATCCTACTTTGCTTTCTGCTCTGGGCTCCATGACCCCTCTTTGGCATCTGTGTCCCGGAGGAGTCATAATGTCTGACAGCTATTTTTATGAGTGTCAGCAGCCCTTCTTAGGCAGTTTAAATTTCCACAGAAGGTAGATTTTCGCTGACGTCTGAATACTTGGAAAGGAGCAGGTGATCCTTGAGGAGTGAGTGAATATAGCATATGGTTTGCTGAGCCACAGACAGAAGCTGATCTGTGTCAGGGAAGCTTCAAGTGCTCTGCATTTGCTCTTGGAGATCATCAGGTTCTTTTTATAAGTCCTGCCGTGTCATTCTGCCATTACATACACACAGACCCTTTTACAGTGTTTTCCACTTGCCTGTAAAAATAGATTTTGTTTTTTGCTTCTATGCTTTTAAAGGAGAAAGGGTCGGGAAAAGGGTATCTATCTTTTCACTCTTCCTAAAATTTTAATCAGTTTTCCTTCCACTATTTCAAAATGGTTGCAGAAGGAAGGTTTTTTTTTGTTTTTTTTTTTTGTTATTTCTGAGATATACATTTTTAAAAAATTAATTATTTTTGGCTGCGTTGGGTCTTGGTTGCTGCACGCGGGCTTTCTCTGGTTGCGGCGAGCAGGGGTTACCCTTCGTTGCGGTGAGCGGGCTTCTCATTGCGGTGGCTTCTCTTGTTGCGGAGCATGGGCTCTAGGTGCACGGGCTTCAGTAGTTGTGGCGCACGGCCCAGTAGTTGTGGCTCGCGGGCTCTAGAGCACAGCCTCAGTAGTTGTGGTGCACGGGCTTAGTTGCTCCGCGGCATGTGGGATCTTCCCGGACCAGGACTTCAACGGTGTCCCCTGCATTGGCAGGTGGATTCTTAACCACTGTGCCACCAGGGAAGTCCCTGAGATACACATTTTAAAATAATAACTAGAAGTATGGCTTAAAACATTATACCAGAACATATAAGATTTTTAGAAATTTCATGTAATGTCTGAAACATTTATATTAACATATTTCCATACAAATAACCCGAAGAAAGTTTAGTATTGGTTGGTTTTTTGTTTGTTTGTTTTTTTATACTGCAGGTTCTTATTAGTCATCAATTTTATACACATCAGTGTGTACATGTCAGTCCCTATAGCCCAATTCAGCACACCACCATCCCCACCCCACCGCGCTTTTCCCCCCGTGGTGTCCATACGTTTGTTCTATACATCTGTGTCTCAACTTCTGCCCTGCAAACTGGTTCATCTGTACCATTTTTCTAGGTTCCACATAACATGCATTAATAAACGATATTTGTTTTTCTCTTTCTGACTCACTTCACGCTGTATGACAGTCTCTAGATCCATCCACGTCTCAACAAATGACTCAATTTTGTTCTTTTTTATGGCTGAGTAATATTCCATTGTATATATGTACCACAACTTCTTTATCCATTCATCTGTCGGTGGGCATTTAGGTTGTTTCCATGACCTGGCTATTGTAAAGAGTGCTGCAGTGAACATTGGGGTGCATGTGTCTTTTTGAATTATGGTTTTCTCTGGGTATATGCCCAGTAGTGGGATTGCTGGATCATATGGTAATTCTATTTTTAGTTTTTTAAGGAACCTCCATACTGTTCTCCATAGTGGCTGTATCAATTTACATTCCCACCAACAGTGCAAGAGGGTTCCCTTTTCTCCACACCCTCTCCAGCATTTGTTGTTTGTAGATTTTCTGATGATGCCCATTCTAAGTGGTGTGAGATGATACCTCATTGTAGTTTTGATTTGCATTTCTCTAATAATTAGTGATGTTGAGCAGCTTTTCATGTGCTTCTTGGCCATCTGTATGTCTTCTTTGGAGAAATGTCTATTTAGGTCTTCTGCCCATTTTTGGATTGGGTTGTTTGTTTCTTTAATATTGAACTGCATGAGCTGTTTATATATTATGGAGATTAATCCTTTGCCCACTGATTCATTTGCGAATATTTTCTCCCATTCTGAGGGTTGTTTTTTCATCTTGTTTATGGTTTCCTTTGCTGTGCAAAAGCTTTGAAGTTTCATTAGGTCCTATTTGTTTATTTTTGTTTTTATTTCCATTACTCAATGAGGTGGATCAAAAAAGATCTTGCTGTGATTTATGTCAAAGAGTGTTCTTCTATGTTTTCCTCTAAGAGTTTTATAGTGTCCAATCTTACATTTAGGTTTTTAATCCATTTTGAGTTTATTTGTGTGTATGGTGTTAGGGAGTGTTCTAATTTCATTCTTTTACATGTAGCTGTCCAGTTTTCCCAGCACCACTTACTGAGGAGACTGTCTTTTTTCCATTGTATATATTTGCCTCCTTTGTCATAGATTAGTTGATCATAGGTGTGTGGGTTTATCTCTGGGCTTTCTATCATGTTCCATTGATCTATGTTTCTGTTTTCATGCCAGTACCATATTGTCTTGATTACTGTAGCTTTGTAGTATAGTCTGAAGTCAGGGAGTCTGACTCCTCCAGCTTCGTTTTTTTCCCTCAAGACTGCTTTGGCTATTTGGAGTCATTTGTGTCTCCATACAAATTTTAAGATGATTTGTTCTATTGTAAAAAATGTGATATTGTAAAAAATGCCATTGGTAATTTGATAGAGATTGCATTGAATCTGTAGATTGCTTTGGGTAGTGTAGTCATTTTCACAGTATTGATTATTCCAATCCAAGAACATGGTATCTCTCTCCATCTGTTGGTATCATCTTTAATTTCTTTCATCAGTGTCTTATAGTTTGCTGCATACAGGTCTTTTGTTTCCCTAGGTAGGTTTATTCCTAGGTATCTTATTCTTTTTGTTGCAGTGGTAAATGGGAGTGTTTCCATAACTTCTCTTTCAGATTTTTCATCATTGGTGTATAGGAATGCAGGAGATTTCTGTGCATTAATTTTGTATCCTGCAACTTTACCAAATTCATTGATTAGCTCTAGTAGTTTTCTGGTGGCATTTTTAGGATTTTCTATGTATGGTATCATGTCATCTGCAAACAGTGACAGTTTTGCTTCTTCTTTTCCAGTCTGTATTCCTTTTATTTCTTTTTCTTCTCTGATTGCCGTGGCTAGGACTTCCAAAACTATGTTGAATAATAGTGGTGAATAATAAGAGTGGACATCCTTGTCTCGTTCCTGATCTTAGAGGAAATGCTTTCAGTTTTCCACCATTGTGAATGATGTTTGCTGTGGGTTTGTCATATATGGCCTTTATTATGTTGAGGTTCCCTCTTTGCCCACTTTCTGGAGAGTAGTTATCAGAAATGGGTGTTGAATTTTGTCAAAAGCTCTTTCTGCATCTATTGATATGATCATTTGGTTTTTATTCTTTAATTTGTTAATATGGTGTATCACATTAATTGATTTGCGTATATTGAAGAATCCTTGCATTCCTGGAATAAACCCCACTTGATCATGGTGTATGATCCTTTTAATGTGTTGTTGGATTCTGTTTCCTAGTATTTTGTTGAGTATTTTTGCGTCTATATTCATCAGTGAAATTGGTCTGTAATTTTCTTTTTTGGTAGTATCTTTGTCTGGTTTTGGTATCCGGGTGATGGTGGCCTCATAGAATGAGCTTGGGAGTGTTCCTTCCTCTGCAATATTTCGGAAGAGTTTGAGAAGGATAGGTGTTAGCTCTTCTCTAAATGTTTGATAGGGTTCACCTGCAAAGCCATCTGGTCCTGGACTTTTGTTTGTTGGAAGATTTTTAATCACAGTTTCAATTTCATTACTTGTGATTGGTCTGTTCATATTTTTTGTTTCTTCCTGGTTCAGTCTTGGAAGGTTATACTGTTCTAAGAATTTGTCCATTTCTTCCAGGTTGTCCGTTTTATTGGTATAGAGTTGCTTGTAGTAGTCTCTTACGATGCTTTGTATTTCTGCGGTGTGTGTTGTAACTTCTCCTTTTTCATTTCTAATTTTATTGATTTGAGTCCTCTCCACCTTTTTCTTTATGAGTCTGGCTAATGGTTTATCAATTTTGTTTATCTTCTCAAAGAACCAGCTTTTAGTTTTATTGATCTTTGCTATTGTTTTCTTTGTTTCCATTTCATTTATTTTTGCTGTGATCTTTATGATTTCTTTCCTTCTGCTAACTTTGGGTTTTGTTGGTTCTTCTTTCTCTAGTTCCTCTAGGTGTAAGGTTAGATTGTTTATTTGAGATTTTTCTTGTTTCTTGAGGTAGGCTTGTATAGCTATAAACTTCCCTCTTAGAACTGCTTTTGCTGCATCCCATAGATTTTGGATGGCTGTGTTTTCATTGTCATTTGTCTCTAGGTATTTTTTGATTTCCTCTTTGATTTCTTCAGTGATCTCTTGGTTATTTAGTAACGTATTGTTTAGCCTCCATGTGTTTGTGTTTTTTACGTTTTTTTCCCTGTAATTCCTTTCTAATCTCATAGCGTTGTGGTCAGAAAAGATGCTTGATATGATTTCAATTTTCTTAAATTTACTGAAGCTTGATTTGTGACCCATGATGTGATCTGTCCTGGAGAATGTTCCATGTGCACTTGAGAAGAAAGTGTAATCTGCTGTTTTTGGATGGAATGTCCTATAAATATCAATTAAATCTATCTGGTCTATTGTGTCATTTAAAGCTTCTGTTTTCTTATTTATTTTCATTTTGGATGATCTGTCCATTGGTGTACGTGAGGTGTTAAAATCCCCCACTATTATCGTGTTGCTGTTGAATTCCTCTTTTATAGCTGTTAGCAGTTGCCTTATGTATTGAGGTGCTCCTATGTTGGGTGCATATATACTTATAATTGTTATATCTTCTTCTTGGATTGATCCCTTGATCTTTATGTAATGTCCTTCCTTGTCTCTTGTAACATTCTTTATTTTAAAGTCTGTTTTATCTGATATGAGCATTGCTACTCCAGCTTCCTTTTGTTTTCCATTTGCATGCAATATCTTTTTCCATCCCCTCACTTTCAGTCTGTATGTGTCCCTAGGTCTGAAGTGGGTCCCTTGTAGACAGCAGATAGATGGATCTTGTTTTTGTATCCATTCAGCAAGCCTGTGTCTTTTGGTTGGAGCATTTAATCCATTCACATTCAAGGTAATTATGGATATGTATGTTCCTATGCCCATTTTCTTAATTGTTTTGGGTTTGTTTTTGTAGGTCCTTTTCTTCTCTTGTGTTTCCCACTTAGAGAAGTTCCTTTAGCATTTGTTGTAGAGGTGGTTTGGTGGTGCTGAATTCTCTTAGCTTTTGTTTGTCTGTAAAGCTTTTGATTTCTCCATGGAATCTGAACGAGATCCTTGCCAGGTAGAGTAATCTTGGTTGTAGGTTCTTCCGTTTCATCACTTTAAGTATATCATGCCACTCCCTTCTGGCTTGCAGAGTTTCTGCTGAGAAATCAGCTGTTAACCTTATGGGAGTTCCCTATGTATGTTATTGTCATTTTTCCCTTGCTGCTTTCAATAATTTTTCTTTGTCTTTAATTTTTGCCAATTTGATTACTATGTGTCTCGGCGTGTTTCTCCTTGGGTTTATCCTGTATGGGACTCTCTGCACTTCCTGGACTTGGGTGGCTATTTCCTTTCCCATGTTAGGGAAGTTTTCGACTGTAATCTCTTCAGATATTTTCTCTGGTCCTTTCTCTCTCTCTTCTCCTTCTGGGACCCTATAATGCGAATGTTGTTGCGTTTAATGTCCCAGAGGTCTCTTAGGCTGTCTTCATTTCTTTTCATTCTTTTTTCTTTATTCTGTTCCGCAGCAGTGAACTCCAGCATTCCATCTTCTAGGTCACTTATCCGTTCTTCTGCCTCAGGTATTCTGGTATTGATTCCTTCTAGTGTAGTTTTCATTTCCGTTATTGTATTGTTCATCTCTGTTTGTTTGTTCTTTAATTCTTCTAGGTCTTTCTTAAACATTTCTTGCATCTTCTCGATCTTTGCCTCCATTGTTTTTCCAAGGTCCTGGATCATCTTCACTATCATTATTCTGAATTCTTTTTCTGGAAGGTTGCGTATCTCCACTTCATTTAGTTGTTTTTCTGGGGTTTTATCTTGTTCCTTCATCTGGCACGTAGCCCTCTGCCTTTTCATCTTGTCTGTCTTTCTGTGACTATGGTTTTTTCCACAGGCTGCAGGATTGTAGTTCTTCTTGCTTCTGCTCTCTGCCCTCTGGTGGATGAGGCTATCTAAGAGGCTTGATGGGCGGGACTGGTGGTGGGTAGAGCTTAGGTTACTCTGGTGGGCAGAGCTCAGTAAAACTTTAATCTACTTGACTGTTGATGGGTGGGGCTGGGTTCCCTCCCTGTTGGTTTTTTGGCCTGAGGCAACCCAACACTGGAGCCTCCCTGGGCTCTTTGGTGGGGCTAATGGCAGACTCTGGGAGGGCTCACGCCAAGGAGTACTTCCCAGAACTTCTGTTGTCAGTGTCCTTGTCCCCACGGTGAGCACAGCACCCCCACCCCCGCCTCTGCAGGAGACCCTCCAACACTAGCAGGTAGGTCTGGTTCAGTCTCCCCTGGGGTCACTGCTCCTTCCCCTGGGTCCCGATGCACACACTACCCTGTGTGTGCCCTCCAAGAGTGGAGTCTCTGTTTCCCCCAGTCCTGTCGAAGTCCTGCAATCAATTCCCACTAGGCTTCAACGTCTGATTCTCTAGGAATTCCTCCTCCCGTTGCTGGAACCCCAGGTTGGGAAGCCTGACGTGGGGCTCAGAACCTTCACTCCAGTGGGTGGACTTCTGTGGTATAAATGTTCTCCAGTCTGTGAGTCACCCACCCAGCAGTTATGGGATTTGATTTTCCTGTGATTGCGCCCCTCCTACCATCTCATTGTGGCTTCTCCTTTGTCTTTGGACGTGGGGTATCTTTTTTGGTGAGTTCCAGTGTCTTCCTGTCGTTGATTGTCCAGCAGCTAGTTGTGGTTCTGGTGTTCTCGCAAGAGTGCATGAGAGCACGTCCTTCTACTCCACCATCTTGGTTCCTCTCAGAAGGAAGGTTTTTATTTGCCCTTTTTTTAGTGTCCTTTAAGCTGTGTTAAATGGCGGAGTCAGTTCTCAGAAAAGAAAGCTCCCTGGTCGCCTACTTCTTGTTAATAAGTCCAGGAGCTGCCGGTAGGTTTAGAGTCCTTATGTACTGAGTCTGACCCTCAGTGTGCTCTGTGTGCCTTTGCCATGAATGCCTTCCACATGGGTTCTCTGGGGAGCACTTTGAACATTCCCTTTGCCCAGTGCAGATCCCTACCTCTCCACATACCACGGCAGGTTTGGGAGAGCCCTGGAGAAGCCGGCTGTGGCTGGATTTATTCATCCTTTCCTTAGCTTCTCATTGATTTACTGGCATTCTAAGTAGGAAACGAGAGGCCTAAACACTGTGTAGACTTTTCTAAGAAATGTGACTTTTTAAGGTCACTCCTTTAAAACGACAACAACAGCAATAGCAATGCCCTGTGGGCTTTATTCAGTAGGGATGCAGCTGAATATTCTTGAGTCCCTTCTCCTCTTGGAGAATGCTTTCTGCACCTGGCATTGAAGCCTCTCCATGGGCTGGTCTGACCTGTCTTCTCAGGCTCCCTGCTTGCTTCCATGAACTCTTGGGTCCAGCCACTCTTTTTTTTTTTTAACTTTATTTTTTCTTCCACTTTTATTGAGATATAATTGACATACAGCACTGTATAAGTTTAAGGAGTACAGCATAATGATTTGATTTATATACATCATGAAGTGATTATCACAATAAGTTTAGTGAAGATCATCACATATAGATGCAAAATGAAATAAACAGAAAAAAATTCTTTTTCTTGTGGAGAACTCTTAGGGTTTACTCTCTTAACAACTTTCATATATAACATACAGCAACATGAATTATATTTATCATGTTGTACTTTACATCTCTAGTACTTATTTATCTTATACCTGGAAGTTTGTGCCTTTTGACTGCCTTCATCCAATTGCCCCTTCCTCCAACCTCTGCCTCTGGGAACCACAAATCTGATCTCTTTTTATATGAGTGAGTTTGTTTGTTTTTCTTTTTCTTTTTAAAATTTACTTTATTTTTGGCTGCATTGGGTCTTTGTTGCTGCACGAGGGCTTTCTCTAGTTAGGTGAGCAAGGGCTACGCTTCGTTGCAGTGCGCGGGCTTCTCATTGCGGTGGCTTCTCTTGTTGCAGAGCATGGGCTTCAGTAGTTGTGGCTCGTGGGCTCTAGAGCACAGCCAGCCATTCTTTAAAAAACCCCTTCCTGCTTCTGAGTCTTTGCTTATGCCCTTCTGACCCTCCCTCATATGGCCCCAGATGCGTCTATCTTTTCTTTATTCATTGTGACCCAGATCCCAATCTAAGTTTTTCACAGAGCGTTTGCAGATGAACCCAGATGACCGTTCTCATTCTCCTTTGAATGTTTACAAAACTTCCTCTTTTCTACTCACAAGGGACTTCTCTGTGGAATGTTTGTTGTGTTGTAGCTGCTGCTTGACAAATATGTGTTGTCCGGTAAGATGCTTGGGAGGGTTTCTGTGAGAAGAAAGCATTTGAGTTGAAGTCTGCGTGATCAAAGGTACCAGCCATGCAAGAACCAGAGAAAGAGTG
>NW_006785619.1:3288414-3290786 GCF_000442215.2 Lipotes vexillifer
TTCCCTACAGCATGTAGCACATAGTAAGGCAATCAGCTGCATCACTGTCATCTCCATGAGGGTAGATTTCACACCTGTCTCACTTTCCATGACCAGGACAGCGATTGGCACATACCAGACACTCAAGCTGATGGAGGAATGGATGGCTGCTCATTGAGTAACTGAATGACTTATCTCTGGTCTGATGGCAACTTTGCATCAAAGCCAGAATGGACCAAAGATCTCCTTCACTCCTAAATCTGGGCCGTGCTGAGCCATCTCCCTTTAGCTCTCTGTCTGGGTGGTTTAGTGTCACTGTGCAATCAGTGAAATAAGAACAGGGCACTTACTTCCTTTTTGGAGGAAAATTGTCCACATGAGTGAGATCTCACCTACCAAAGGTTTGGGACTTTTGGAAGCTGCTCAATAAATTCGGGCAATTCCTACAGTATGGCTCAGCCAGTGCACAGCCAGAAGTCGCCATATATATGAAGTTTTACCCCAGCGGCCGTGGGAATATGCTGTGACCAGTCCCTGTAGTTGCCCCTGTAGGATTCCAAAGCTCGCACCTCTTTCAAGCTTTTGGAATGTGGATAAAGCATTCCATCGTGTTAGCAGGGCACTCTTACCTGCCTTGCTGCTCAGTTTATTGTTGTAGTCGTTCCAAGGCTCCTTTCTGTCCCTTGTCTTGCATTCTCTCAAGGAGAAGCCTCTGCTACAGTCATTCAAAGTAATCCCTAGTAGAGTGTTGTTTTTAGCATATTGAGGAGACCATCCATTCATAGAAGCAATACTGTAGTAAGAGCCGTTTCCAAGAGCATCTGGTCTAATAAAGAATATAATCAAAAGCTTTGTTAATAATCAGCCTCCCTGATACCTTCTCTCTCAAACAACAGTAGCAACCACAACATTTGAAACTATAGGGCTACATCAGCATTCGGTATAAGGAGTGTAAACTACTCTAAACATCTTTGAAATGCTAAGTGCAGTTCATTCTTCCAGTGTTCTACTTTTCAGTATTACTGTATAGGATTATAAAATAGTAGAGATAGTGGCCACTTGTTCAAATAGGGAAGTGGGTGAAGTGCTTTGATGCTCTTCGTCCAGTGTATCAAGACACACCAGTTCACCCTACCAAGGGGTCAGATGTTTTCTAAACAGCAAAAGTAGGTACCTTTGGAGCGATATTTTTTAGAAAAACTTCTTAGCCCACTCCTATTTGCAAACCCATTCTGCTGCTATTACCACTGCCGATGGCCAGCCAGACCTGAATACAAGTGCAGAGGCCATCTGTAGGCTCACGGCCTATCCTGTGATTCACAAGCCAAGCTAAACTCATGGCTCAGCTTTATTTTTGCACAGCAACAGATGAGCCGGGCTGAGTATTTCTCAGCCACAACCTAGTTGTTTTCACCATTCAACTTGAAACGTCAGGTCTGACACTGACCTGGTATGGTGGTCAGAGTTTCATATTGTATGTATACTAATATATAACTGATGAGGGTGGGAAGAAGAGACAGGATAGAATGGCAGGGTCCCTTTTACCACCTCACAATTACTATCTAAGAGGACAATGCCTGGGATACAGTTTGACCTTAGACAGAAAAGTGGTAGCACTGGATCTACCATGTAGAGGTGAAAGACAAAGGGTCTTCACTGAGTCCAGTTCTGGACACTATGAAACAGGTAAACTGCTAGTAAAACCTGAAGGGCTCTCCCACACATTTTTGCCCATAATATTATTGGGACCCAGAGAGCAGGATTGAAGAGGTAAGACCATGGACCTTGGTGTGTGTCAGACGAGTTGTTTTTCTTCTTGGCTCCAAAACTCACTATAACTGTGGTTTTAGAAAACTGTTAACACTCCCTAAACCTCAGTTTCATTATCTGTAAAAGAGGGGTAAGAAAAGCACCTCCTTAGCAAGGAACGTAAGGAGCAAGTTGGAGAATATATAACACAATCAACAAATGCTGTTGACTGGGGCACTGTGTGTACTCAGCAGATGCTGAGTTCATGATAATCCAAGATGAATATACTACCTGGTAAGTAACATATGCTGGATGATAACGTTTCCTTGATCGGGTCAGCGCAGAAGCCTGGGGTCGGGTAGATCAACTGAAGTTAGATGACCCCCACCACTTGGTTTTTGAGAACAGCCCCACGGGGATTTACAGCTTCGGCCCCATCTCTCAGCCGGATTTGCAGTGTCAGGCGGACACTGAGCAGGCTCATTCTGTGCTCAGGTTTCTTTCCCTGTGGGGATCGAGGAGGGGGAGCCCAAGCCTTGGATCAGGAAGACATTCTTGCCGCTCCCTGTGTGAAATGATAATGCCAAGGGTGCCTGGCGCCAAGCAAGGAAATGTGTCCTCCCTCCAAGGCTCCTTGACCCTAC
>NW_006785619.1:3291003-3294112 GCF_000442215.2 Lipotes vexillifer
CCTGGGGACTTCTTGAAAACCTGTGTTTCTCTCCCCTTTTTTCTTTGTTTAATTAGCTGTGTTGTACAGTGGGGTACGGGATGCATTTCTGCTTCCTGGCAGTGATTTTTACCTTAAACAATTTTTTAATAGACTTTTTTTTTTGGAGCAATTTTATGTTCATAGCCAATTGGGCAGAAAGCACAGAGAATGCCCATATACTCCCTACCCCTCAAACACACACAGCCTCCCCACTAGAGGGTACCTTTGTGACAGTCAGTGAACCTCCAGTGACATGTCATTATCACCCAGATTCCATAGTTTACTTTAGGGTTCACTCTTGGTGTTATACCTTCTATAGGAGTTGTTGGCTTTTTACCCCAGAAATTGTCCCAGGAAAGCCTATTCCAATCATTTGGGGCAAGGCTGGTGATGCCAGTCTATTTTCAGATAACCTGTTTTGGAGAAGAACATTTAAGATTGAGTAGAAGTAGAAAAGAAAGAAAGATATTATGGAAGGAAGGAGAGAGAGAGAAGAGAAAGGACCTTCCACTTACCCAGGCAAGTCCCACCCCCAATCCCTGAAGCTCATCACCAACAGAGGTTAATGATTGTTCTTACCTAACATGTCCATACTTTCCCCTGTTTCCTAAATCTGTGTCTAGCATCTCACAGTGTCTCTGGGCCTCCTCTTCCTGGAGAGAATTCTACCTTCGAATCTTCCTTGAAGCTTTTTCCTGCACATCCTCCAGGGCTCCATGATGGGGGCCCCAAACTGTGAAAGGGGAAAGTTTTATTTTGAAATAGAAGGCTCAGAAATGGACGGGGGCAATTCTGCAGAGTCTTTTTCAGCACATAAGATAACTTATTTTAATTGCTCTTGTAAAGTTCTTTTAAGGAAGTCTAAGTCAGCCTCCTGCACTGACATGAAACTTTGTGGGAAGTTGGCTGCCCCCGGAACCCCAGGCAACGCTGAGATGTCCTTCCAAACAGGGACCCAGACAGCTGAAGGTCTCCAGTTACCCAAGATGTGAGTGACATGGACACTTGGGCAGTTGGAGAAAGGGAAGGAGTAGGGCAAGGGAGCTGGTGGAGAGGAGGACAGAGGAGAAAGAAGGGCAGTGACAAGAGGGTGGGAGTGAGGAAGGAGGGAAGCAGGGCCGGCTGAGCCATGGCGGTCAAGCAGCCTGGGGGAAGAGAGTGAAACATCCTCTTACGACACCCCCTGCTGGACTTCGGGGGACAAGGGTGGTGCCCTGCCTTGAACCTGAGGGTATGATTGGTGGTTTACCAACCCAAATCACGCCTGGCCGTCATCATTAAGGTGCCCTCATGGCAAGCGACTATTGTAAACGAAGCTGGCCATCTTTGAGCTGGCAAGTGGAGTTTGTCCTAAACCTTTGATTCAGTATTTAAAGATGTATTAAGACTTTTTCAAACAGTGAGTTAAAATGCACACCCATTTCAATCTTTTTATTTTACCTCATTTCTGCTCTTTTGCCCTTCCTGTATTCTTCTAAAATGATTATGGGTGGCATTGGCAGTGATAAAAATTAATTATTTCCCATTATAAACATTGAATTGGTTTGAAAAAATTCACAAAATAATTTGTAAGATTTTATAGAGAGAGGGGAGATAAAACAAAATTTTAACCTTGGTTAATGTGTGAGACGGAGGTGGAATTGGAAAAAGAGATGGGCCTTACCAACTTTTTAAACTGTCTCTATATTGTTCGACCTGTTAAAATGAGTGTATGTTACTTTTGTCATTTTTTTTTTTAAGTAAACTCAAAATATAAAAATTTTGCCATGTGTTTTTTTTTAAAACCTGCTTCATTAAGTGAAAACCTTTTAATTCACTCACTCTTTTTAATTGTATAACATTTTGTTAATTAAATGGTATTAACTATTTAGCAAATCCTTTCGGCCAATTTTTTTTTTTGAACAAACTTATTTATTTATTTATTTTTGGCTGCATTGGGTCTTCGTTGCTGTGTGCGGGCCTTTAGTTGCGGCAAGCAGGGGCTACTCTTTGTTGCGGTGTGCGGGCTTCTCATTGCGGTGGCTTCTCGTTGCGGAGCACGGGATCTAGATGTGGGGGCTTCAGTAGTTGTGGCACATGGGCTCATCAGTTGTGGCTCTCGGGCTCTAGAGCGCAGGTTCAGTAGTTGTGGCGCACGGGCTTAGTTGCTCCACGGCATGTGGGATCTTCCCGGACCAGGGCTCGAATTCGTGTCTCCTGCATTGGCAGGCGGATTCTTAACCACTGCGCCACCAGGGAGGCCCCTTTCTGCCAATTTTATATGTCAGCCCCCTGACAAAAGTTGAGTTTGGCATTTGTTCCTTATATGGGCCATATAGGCCTTTCTGTCATGAGCAAATGTTCAGTGTATGAATTCATATGTGTGCATGTACTTCAGAGCTTCAGTAGCTTAAATAACTTTTTTTCAACTATGAAGTTTCAGGCTGACAGAAAAGTCTGGAAAATAACAAATATCCATGATCCATCATTTAGATTTAACAAATGTTTTTCCATATTTGCTTCAGATCCTTAAAAATAATTACAGTAGGGACTTCCCTGTCCCTAAAAACAAAAAACAAAACCCTCAAATAACTAGCTCACCCTGAAGCTGAACTAAAGAGGAGACTGGTGAATAAGTTACTTTTTCTTTCTTTTCTCCCAGAATATTGCACATCAGTTTGGAATATATTAAAGAAGACACCAAGGTCAATGAGCTTATTCAAAAAGAAGATAAGTCTTGGTAAGTAGGATGATGAATTTAAAATCCTGAGTTGTTATGAACCAGACTGAAGGATGGCCCTGTGGTGTTACTTTACGGGCATCCCATGATGGTATTTTCCCCTCCTTCTAGATCAGTTTCTGAGTGTGGGCATCATCAGATTCCAGGTGATGGATAGGCAGCTTCATTTTAATAGGCTCTTGGTTCCAAGTGACCTGTGGCCTTTCCAGGAGAGGTAAAATAAATCCTCTGGTCGTTGCCCGCTTCCTGCCTTATACCAACCCTGTCATGAATCAGGACTCCCAATCTGAGTGCACCAAGGCCTGACCCACGAGGACCAGCTGCTGCCTGGTACCTTTGCTCACCTGAGGTTTCTTCAGCCCCCCCCCC
>NW_006785619.1:3294122-3294682 GCF_000442215.2 Lipotes vexillifer
CCACCATATGAGCACCTGCTGTGAAGGTGTACAGCACCTGTTCCAGACCTTCCGGAGGCTTCCCAGTGCTGCCAATAACTCAGCCCTCTGGGTCCCAAAGAGTGCCACATGCCCTAGGTGTGCTGCAGCGTGGACTCAGGTGGCCTATGGCTAAATGTGTTGCATTATAATTATTAATTTCCAGGCATATTTCACAAATTTTATTGCTGAGGACAAGGCTAAAATAAGCATTTAAATTTAAAAATCGTTAGTTTTAAAGAAAAATGTTAAGTACATAAAAGTGCATGTGTCTGTCGCAAATACTATGAAGAGCATACACAGGTAACTAGATTTAAGAGACATCGCCTGGCCAAATAATAGTCTGGAGTAAGGGCTATAAGCCCCTGAATTTCCATGGGCATCACACTCGTGTGCGTGTTGATTTGGGCCTGTCTCTTCAGTTCTTTGAGTCTCTTTTTACCCAGCAGGAAAATATGGGAGTTGGACTAATTTGTGATTCTCAGCCTGGTCTTTACCTTTGAATCCCCTGGGCAGTTTTTTTTTTTTTTTTTTTTTTTTTT
>NW_006785619.1:3295144-3296556 GCF_000442215.2 Lipotes vexillifer
CCCGTGTCCCCTGCATCGGCAGGCGGACTCTCAACCACTGCGCCACCAGGGAAGCCCACCTGGGCAGATTTTTTGAGCACTGATCCTGGCATCCTCTCCACACCCACTCATTTGGCATCTCTAGCTCAGTGTTGTCTATGAGGTTCTCCAGGTAGTTGTAGGCAGGCAAGACTGAGACCCACTAGGTATGATGATGTATGAGGTTCCTCCCAGGTCTAGGATTAATTGATTTTCTGATCCCACGGATAGAAAAGAAATACAAAGTAAGTGCTGATTCAGTAACAGTAGAGGACACCCATTGTCCCCTCAGGCTCAGCCACAGCAAGTGGGATTTTTAGCCACTGTCCAGGCCTGGGTCACCACTGGGCTGGAAGGTCCCTGAGAGCAGGGCAATGCTGCTTTCTTTTCTCTCCTTTCTCTGGGTTTCACCAGTTCCTACCACAGCACTTGGTGTGGAGGAGGCAGTTAATAGATGTCGTATGAAGGACTGAGAAACTGAAGTTCAGGAATGCGACTTTATCAGGGCCTCGAGGATTGGTCACATGGTCAGAGATGAGTAACCACACGCACAAGAGATGATTTTTGTCCCAGAATTCCAGTCTATCAGTTTCTCAAGGGATCTCTCCTGGATCCAGGAAGTAGCACCAGCCTTTGTCCCAGTGTGGTCTCTTCCTGGTGAATGGGATCAGAAGGTTACTTGGTGAGCACAGAACCAAAGTTGGACCTTCTTATGTGCCTTTTCTCTCCAGTTCTGATGACCCAGTGGCCTGGCCTCCATTTCTTTAAGGCTATTTTTGTGTAAAGGGTCAGGATCAATCATCCAGAATCAGAGTGCCTGTTGGAGCTGCTGGTGACACACTGATAGGTTTTCTTCTTCTATTTTCCCTTTTCGAATACTCATGCAGACCCCCCACCCCACCGTTTACACTCGTTCGTTACCACAACACCATCTCCTAAGTGTCGGATTGTTTTGCGTTGAGCTGGGCTGCTTGCTCATGACATACTTGGGACAGGCTCTTTAATCTCCTCAGTATGGTTGCTCAGATCACTCTGCAAGACAGGTTACTTCTGGAAAGCTGTCCTGAGACAGCTAATCCCATCCTTCTCGCAGGCTTGACTTACGGGGGTGGCATGTGCTGACCTTACGTTTTGAGAGCTGTCGTAGTTTGAGGACTGCAGGGCTTCATCCACCTTCTACAATTACCACGACTAAAAATACTTTTGAGGGTGAAGAGTCTTCAAGGGAACTTTGCAACCTGGCCTGTCCTCCTTGTATCTTGATGCCATATTATAAGGCAATAGCCTTGTTACTGTGCTAAGCTGCATATGACCTGCTAGAGCAATATTTCAGGTGATAGTTGATTGTACGCCAGCCTTTACACTGAGCTTTCTGATCATTTTGCCTTTTCCCT
>NW_006785619.1:3296617-3309377 GCF_000442215.2 Lipotes vexillifer
TTCCCTACAAATGTACCCAGTAGTCATGTTGCTGTGATGTTCTTGATTGCTGTAGTACCACCATTTGGCCTCAATATGCAGAATTAGCCACCTTCCCTGTGCCTCATGCCAAGGCTTCACTTTTCTCACACAAATGTGAGCTTCCATACATGTGTGTCAGCCATGGTCCCCTACATGCCACCTCCCTCTCCCACCACCGATAGTATAATTTGGGAGCTTCCAGATAAACCTAAGACCAGAAGAACAAAGATGTATTTGTGTTCATAGGTGCTGGAATTTTCTAGAGAAAAGTATGAAGCATGCTACTGCAGGTCCAAACTGAACTCTGGGTATGTTTACACATGTTTGTTTGCCATTGATTCTGTTACTGAAAAGAACTTGGGTCAGCTCTCCTGACGTGCAGCAAACCCAATCTACTGCCACTGGGTTGTGCTGAAGGAAAGTACAGGGTGCCGAGCAAGGAGAGTGGGCAGCTCATGGTCAAAGGACCTGAACTCCCCGAAAAGGCTTTCAGGGAAGGGTTTTTAAAGACAGTGTGAGGGAGAGGGTTGCAGGTGTGTGACCGGCTTGTGCATAATTCTCTGATTGGTTGATGATGAGGTAACAGGAAGATGTTTTGGGAATCTCAGTCTTCTGGTTGCAACCGGTCTGGGGTCTAGGTGCTGGTGGTCAGCCCGCAGTGAATTTCTTCCACCTGGTGGGGGTTTCAGTATCTGCAAAACTGCTCAGGGACACGGCTCAGGATGTTATCTACAGCCCTTGAGGAGGAACTAAAGATCCTTGGCTTTGTTTTATGGCTAAACTATTATTGTTTTATCTTGCTTGACTGCTTTCCTTTGTTTCTGCTCTTTTCACTTCTCTGATTAAATTCATTCTTTCAGACTCGGGGAAGGCCTAGGAGGCTAAAGCTTTTCTACAAACAAGAGGTGGGGGACATGGGGGAGCGTGTCCCTGGGAAGGCCCCGCAGGGTGCTGCTCGGTTTCAATTTGATGAGCTGTGTGAGTGTCGCTCAGAGTCACTCACATGCCAGTCAGTTGCCAATCCTGGATTTCAGGCATATATTTGTCAGGCTCCACCACTGGCCGCCCCTGCTTTTTAGTGTGCTTGAATAAGAGCAAGTGCTTCCACCATACAGAAATGCTAGAGTAACTTTAAGGACTTGCTCTTGTATTAAGGAAGCTCTTCCTTAAAAATAATTTCCGTTTTTCTTCCTGCACTCACAGTCTAATTGCACTATAGGGTGTGCGTGTGTGGTGTGGGGGTGTGTGTGTGTGTAGGTACTTGCACATGAATAGAACATTTACGGAAGGATATATAAGAAACTGGAAGCAGTGATTACTTCAGGGAAGAGTACTGATGAACTGGGGTAGGAAGAGATATCATTTTTTATTTTTAACCTTTTGTACTATTTTAGACTTCTTTATTCATTAAATCAGACATTATATCTGAATGATCGTATGACCTCCTGAGTCCCTCCTCTAAGAGTCTTAATCCTCTTACAGGGTGTATTTTGTCCTTTCCTTCTCCAATCTCTTTACTAAATTCAGTTCTGTTGCCTATATAGAAACACCTCATTTTTCCAGCATTGCCTGAGAATGAAATTTTCCACACTGTGAATTCTCCTGGTAAATGGTTCTAATTCCTTTATATTGTTGAAGTTTGGAGCAGTTACTAATGGAATATTTATAAGTTGTATTACATACCTTCCTATCCTCTTTTTAAACAGCTTTATTGAGATACATTTCACATACCACAGCATTCACTGAACGTTAAAAGTTCAGTGGTATTTAGCATATTCACAGAGAAGTGCAACCATCACCACAGTCTAATTTTAGAACATTTCAACACTCCAGAAAGAAACCCCATACCCACTAAGCTCCTGGTAATCTAGTTCTGTCTCTATGGATTTGCCTATTGGACATTTCACATAAGTGAAATCATATAATATGTGATCTTTTGTTCCTGTCCTCTTAAACTGAGCAGAGTTAACAGTATTTTACCTTTTCCTGATAATTTAGGCTTATTATTATTGACAGTATGCTTATGATGACGTCAAGAAATACCGAGGCAGGGAGGCTGCTTGCCTTTGCGTTCCATGGTCCATTAGGATGTACATGACTCTCTCTGTTGCCCAGGCCATTAGGCGACTTCTTGAATACCTTGTCTTTTTAACTCTTGTTTTAACCATCATTTCTGATTCTCCCATTTTTGCAAAGTTGGACCGTTAGTACCTAAAACTAGATGAGACCCACAGTCTCACGCCTTCTCTTGACCCAGGCTTATAACATAACTCCAGTGTGAACCTCTTTCGTGTGTTTCTCTCCTTCTGGAGTGATTAAACAGGCTGACACCTCCCCTTCTTTCACTGCTATCTTGAGCATCTTGT
This sequence comes from Lipotes vexillifer, assembly GCF_000442215.2. NCBI lineage: Eukaryota > Metazoa > Chordata > Mammalia > Artiodactyla > Lipotidae > Lipotes > Lipotes vexillifer. The sequence goes on from NW_006785619.1 coordinate 3,299,005, forward strand.
ATCATTCAGTCAGCTAAATTCCACCTTAGCAATAAATCCCCCACAAGTATTTTATGATCTCTCTGGTTTCAGCGGTGTTAAACCCTTTGACTCCTTGTATGTTTCCTCTCCCTTTTCTTCAAATAGTCTGTAGCCCTCATGTCAAGAACTTTATCCACTTCCCTTTCTCTAAAATTGCCTAGTTGTAAAAGAACACCTTCCTTTACTTCCCTTAAGAGCATGCATAATCAAAACATTCTTGAACGAAAACCTCCAGGCAGGGTGGGGTAGAGCAGCCCCTAAGTCAGTGGGGCACATGTCTGCGGAAGTCCAAGAGCATTCGCATGTTTGACAGGGAGAGAGGATATTTGACATCTGAACTGACCTGGGCAGTAGAGTCTCTGTAAGTATTTTCTTTATCTTTCGGTAGGATGGCGTGAGGAGGGGGAGTTTAACTTGGGGCACTGTTTCTGGTCTGGGTCAGACTCTTACAGGGCTGTTTGGGGCTTGAGTCAGGGTGGCAGGGAGGGAGTTGTCACCATTCTGAATTTAGCCAGAGGAGCATGACAGTCTGACCAGGAGTATGTCACAGGAATTTGAGATTTCGTGGCTTCTTTTGCTCGTTGTCAGGATAAGCCCAGAAGTCTGGGGCACCCTTGCTGACAGCAGTTCTGAGTCACATTGAATCTGGAGACCCAAGAAAATTCAGTCTATGTCAGGGAAACCAACCTTTCATCGGGCCTGACTTGGGCAGGGAAAGGATGACAAGTCGAAGAGTGCCTGGCACAGAGCAGACTCAGGAAATATCTGCTGAACGACTGAGTCTCAGGTGTCAAGTCTGAGCAGTTGGTAGCGACTTTCTGACATGAGATGCTGAGAAAGATCTTCAGGCTAGGTTCGGTGGGAAAGGCTGTAATTTAGGACTGATCTGCCAGGGGTGCAGGTGAGCAAATGGAGAGAAGTCAATGTGCGTGTTAAGTCCTAGCATGGGAAGAACAGAATCCGAGCTTGAAAGCACTGAGGAGACCCTGAATTGCGGGGTGGCCACCAGAACGGAGTCTGGGTGCATCCAGCTATGGATGATCTGATAGCAGGGTACCCTGCTGATCTCAGACCTGGACAGAGAGGACACGGTGGCTCAACCCAAGATAAGCAGAGTCCAGGCACTCCCCAGGCCGCTGTGCTTGGTGGGTTATCATTTGACGGACCAGGAAGCAAATCCCTCCATAAGTCACCCAGCACTGCCCTCTGGCAGTAAACGCCACCAAACGCCCACTGGCTTAAAAAGATTCCTTTGGGAGCTTCTTTTATTTACAACCTCTTAGTGGATGCTCTCAGCGTTTGGGCTTTGGCACTTATTTTACTAACCTACGTGAACCCAATCCTGCTGTGATGTGAGTATAATAATCAGGAAAAATAATGTAATTCACGCCTGTCTGGTTCCACCAATGGTCTGAGATAATTCAGTTAGCCCTTAAGAGCTCCCACTTAGTAAACACTTAGTATGTGCTTACAGGCATTGTGCTAGGCCCTTAACTTGTGTCATACTAGTTTGTAATCTCTAGGAAGGGTGCTCTAATATTCACATGTTACAGATGAATAAACTGAGCCTAAAGGGGAGGCCTCGCTCTTGCTGCAAGTATATGACCTTCAGTTCTGGCTGCTTCCAACCTCTGAACCACGGAAGCCACACACACCCCTGCCCCACCCGCCCTGCCCCCAGCACAGGAATGAGAGGGGAATGGAGTGGCTGGGGGCACTTGTATTTTACGTTTAGCTAACATATTTTTATAATGAATATGTATTACTTCTCTCTATATATTTTAAAATTTAGACTGAATTCTGGGTGTCCCGTGATGAAGGGATGTTGCCAGTCTAGCAAATCCAGACGAGGACCGCCAGGAAGGAGGGGCAGGAAAAGTAATGGGGCTCCTTCACCTTGAGAGGCAGGGATCCAAAGGAGTTTGGCAGCTGTTTTACGACCCCTGAAGAGCCGGGGTTGGGGGGTAGGTTTATTCTGTGTGTGTCTCCAGGGTGCAGACCCAGGGCCAGGGGAGCAGAGTTCTCAAGGCAGGTTTCAGCTGCGTGTCAAAGCACGTTGCTAACCTGTAGGGCGTGCCCCACGCGTGAAAATGGTGGCTCTTGGAGGTGAGACACCTTTGCAAGGGCTTTGACTGGAGGCCACTGGGAAGTTTATGCAGGAGACTCATTGGTGAGGCAGGGGAGACTCTTTAGAAGGTGGGCTCTCAGTCCAAAAGCCTCTGCTGTCTGTCTGCCCCTCCCATCTGCCCTCTTACCACTGGGCAGCAGTGTGCGCTCTCGCCTATAGATGGCAGCCTAGGCTCAGTAGGGGCCCAGCCTGCTCCAGGCAGGGATTCTCACCCTTGGCCTGGTATCTTCTCGCCTGAGAGGGCTTACAGACTCCTGATGCCTGGAGAGTGAGAGGTGGGAGAGGGGAGAAGGGCTGCACCCACAGAGTGCGATTTAATTGCTTTTGGGTGTGGCCTGGGTCTGGGGATTTTTAGAGCTCCCAGGTAGTTCTAGAGGGAGTGACTGAGTGCTTTGACTCTGCCATTTCTGTGGGTTCAGTGGCCGGTTTGGTTCACATTCTGTGCTTTCACTGTACTCTGCAAGGGGTGCCTGGGTGCCCATGAGAAGAGGTGTCACCAGAAGCTATAAAAAATAGAACTCATTACGGGAGAGAAAATTAAAAGATCCCCCCCGCCCAAAACAAGAGGGAGAGAGGAAACAGGAGCCCACACAGTGCACAGGAGGGAGTGATAGGCATTTGATTCCCTCAGGAAATGAATTCAGCCAGGCCATGCAGAGGGCAGGGAACCCTCTGGAAGGCAGGTCTGGGGGCTGGAGACTGGGCTTTGGCTTGTGGCCAGGCGGTGGCATTTGTGGGATTCAGGACTCTATGGGGACTTGGCAGAAGTGGATTCACAGGGAGTTTGAGGGGCCTCCTGAGGCAGACCTTAGCCTGGGAGGAACGGGGCTCCTGCCATGATGGTGAACTGACCCCGGCGTCTGCCCTAAGATCTGCCCCAGCCTGGCGTCGGGATCCACAGAGAAGGCGCCCTCCGTCCATAGCAGCAGATGCAGCTATTTCCATAGCGCCCCAGGATACTGGGGCATAAGCCACGCTGCTGTGGCCCAGGCTGGGACTAGGGTGAGGCGAGTGAGTGCACAATTTGAGGAGGCAACAAAGGACTCGATCATTAATGAGATTAATAGTATTTCAGTGCAATATTTTAGAAATCAAAATTAATGCAAAAGAATGCATGATGAACAAAATAGCAACATTTTAAATTAAGACGGGATGGGATTCGTGGGTTTTCTTTTGCCTTGGTTCCACTGTGGCCCGGCTTTGCTCTGGGCTCTACTGAAGCGCAGGCAAAGGGCAGGGGGGGAGTCTTCTCCCACTTTCCACCTGCACTTTGCCAGAGCCACCCATCAGCTTTGGCCCCGGAGAACTTTAGGTCTTTAGTCCTGCTGGGGACTGTGGTGGCCGGCAGAGCAGTGGTGCCACCTAGCGGGGACTCCAGGTAGAGCACCAGAGAGGCCCAGATGCTGTCCACAAGAGGGTTTGTCAGGCATGTGGAAAACATGGCTTGGGGACTTGCACTGGTGGCAGTGGAAGCGGGTCAGCCGGGGGCATGGGAACAGATGGACCAGGAGGTGGGGAAGTGTGAGGCAGTGTTGCTGAGATGCTGTTAGTTCTTCCATGCTGGGTACCCCTAGGGGAGGGTATTCCCATTACACAGCACCAGGAATCTGAATTTTAAAATAGCTGCTTTAAGAGTTTACCTTTAGGGAGATCATTAGAATGAACAGGGGAGGCTTGAATGCAGATCCCCAGGCTCTAGCCCAACCTACTGAATCAGACTCTCCAGGCAGAACTCTAAATTCTGTGTGTTTTAAAAAGTACATCAGGCAGCCTGGTGTCCAGCTCGGTTAGGAACCTTGGGGTCGTGCGGATCGTTCGTTTTCCGGGTAAGGACCCGAAACCTGGAGAGTGAGCTGACCAAGATGATGAAAGAAACTGCAAGCAACGTTAAGACTGGAACTCATACTACCCAAAGCCATCTACAGATTCAGTGCAATCCCTATCAAACTACCAATGACATTTTTCACAGAACTAGGACCAAAAATTGCACAATTTGTATGGAAACACAAAAGACCCTGAACAGCCAAAGCAATCTGGAGAAAGAAAAACGGAGCTACGAGGAATCGGGCTCCCTGACTTCAGACTGTACTACAAAGCTACAGTAATCAAGACAGTATCAAGACTGGCACAAAAACAGAAATATAGATCAGTGGAACAGGATAGAAAGCCCAGAGATAAACCCACGCACCTGTGGTCACCTTATCTTTGATAAAGCAGGCAAGAATATACAGTGCAGAAAAGACAGCCTCTTCAGTAAGTGGTGCTGGGAAAACTGGACAGCTACATGTAAAAGAATGAAATTAGAACACTCCCTAACGCCACACACAAAAATAAACTCAGAATGGATTAAAGACCTAAACGTAAGGTGAGACACCATCAAACTCTTAGAGGAAAACATAGGCAGAACACTCTATGACATAAATCACAGCAAGATACTTTTTGACCCCCCCCCAGAGAAATGGAAATAAAAGCAAAAATAAACAAATGGGACCTAATGAAACTTAAAATCTTTTGCACAGCAAAGGAAACCATAAACAAGATGAAAGGACAACCCTCAGAATGGGAGAAAGTATTTGCAAATGAAGCAACTGACAAAGGATTAATCTCCAAAATCTACAAGAAGCTCATGCAGCTCAATGTCAAAAAAACAAACAACCCAATCCAAAAATGGGCAGAAGACCTAAATAGACATTTCTCCAAAGAAGACACACAGACTGCCAACAAACACATGAAAGGATGCTCAACATCACTAATTATTAGAGAAATGCAAATCAAAACTACAATGAGGTATCATCTCACACTGGTCAGAATGGCCATCATCAAAAAATCTACAAACAATAAATGCTGGAGAGGGTGTGGAGAAAAGGGAACCTTCTTGCACTGTTGGTGGGAGTGTAAATTGATACAGCCACTATGGAGAACAGTATGGAGGTTCCTTAAAAAACTAAAAATAGAACTACCATATGACCCAGCAATCCCACTACTGGGCATATACCCTGAGAAAACCATAATTTAAAAAGAATCATGTAGCACAATATTCACTGCAGCTCTATTTACAATAGCCAGGACATGGAAGCAACCCAAGTGTCCATCGACAGATGAATGGATAAAGAAGATGTGGCACACGTATACAATGGAATGTTACTCAGCTATGAAAAGAAACGAAATTGAGTTATTTGTAGTGAGGTGGATGGACCTAGAGTCTGTCATACAGAGTGAAGTAAGTCAGGAAGAGAAAAACAAATACCGTATGCTAACACATATATATGGAATCTAAAAAAAAAAAAAAAAGGTTTTGAAGAACCTAGGGACAGGACAGGAATAAAGACACAGCCATAGAGAATGGACTTGAGGATATGGGGAGGAGGAAGGGTGAACTGTGACAAAGTGAGAGAGAGGCATGGACATATATACACTACCAAACGTAAAATAGCTAGCCAGTGGGAAGCAGCCGCATAGCACGGGGAGATCAGCTCGATGCTTTGTGACCACCTAGAGGGGTGGGATAGGGTGCGAGGGAGGGAGACGCAACAGGGAGGAGATATGGGGATATATGTATACGCATAGCTGATTCACTTTGTTACACAGCAGCGACTAACACACCATGTGAAGCAATTCTACTCCAATAGAGACGTTAAAAGAAAAAAAAGGCGAACTGGAATTTTCTTACTCCTAGTTCTGACCCTAGTACTTCCAGTGACTAAGCTCGTGTGTGTGTGTGTGTGTGTGTGTGCGCGCGCGCGCGCGCGCGCGCGCGCAGTGAGTGCGCGTGTGTGTGTTTGAAATACAAGGTACGGGGATAGGAACTGTGATACAAAGATGAGCAACTCCTCCTTAGGGAGAACAGAGGGAATAAAAACGTACCCCCGGAAATGTGTGCCAGGTCTCAGGTCATGACTGCTGGTGGGTGCAGAGGACCAAGAGGCCCCGAGATAGGTTAGGGTTTCAACATGTGGACGTGGCCCTGGGGGAGGTGGCTGGGTGGGAGGAGCACGTTTGTGGGCATGTGGGGCATAGGCAGGGCGTGTGTGCTCAGCTGGTAGGCAGAGGGGAACACTGATGGTGTCTGGGCAGAGCAGTGACAGACTGGAGTTGTGTTTCAGATAGGAGGACTTGGGAGGACGAAGCCCTATGGAGTAATTTGCGTGGACTTGGCTGTGGCTTTGGTTGCCTTGAACCCTATCTTTTGGCCAGATGACTTGTGGCCTGAGTGAACCTCCGATCCCACATCTTCACCTCACCAGCCTTCAAAACCCAGGAGGGGTTTCCATGCAACCATGAAAGGCAGGAAGAGACAAAATTGCTTCTTCCTTTGCTGTAATGATTAATATTCAAACTGTCTTTTTATCTCAGGAGCTCAGGATGATTTAAAACATGGAACTACTATTAATATTTCCTTTCAGAGATGGCTTGGGCCACAAAAACGGCCCGTGTTCATCTTTAACCCCATATTTCAGAGGATGAAATGACGGTAGTAGACTGCTCAGGATTACAAGGCAGGACAGGTCGAGCGAGCGTGAACTGAGTGTCAGCACCGAGCCACTCAGGCAGCGGAAATGTCCCTGGGACCAGAGTTGGGAATTCGAATCCCAGCTGTAGAGCTGTTTGGGGTCCAGAGGTTTGGGGGTCCCTCATGGCTGACAGGACTGATTGTAGGCTTGGGGGCAGCCCCGTTGGTGCTGCCACTCTGACCCCTCCCTAGGGAGACACGGACGAAGGGGGAGAAGCAGGTGGCAGAAGACACTCTATTCAAGGCCCCTCCGATTGCATCAGGGCCAGCTGATCCTCCCGGGGGACCTCCCAGCGCCTGTGCTGCCGTGTCCCTCAGAGCCACTCAAAAGGCGAGAATGGGCCCCGTGGGCTGCACGCTCTTGGCCGTGGGAGGTTGATTGTGGCCACGTCACACTGACTCAGTCAGTGTATGTCTATTGGTCACTCGTGACACTACACCTAAGACCCTCTGTGGTCTGGATTTACTGCGGGACTGAAGGCAAGTCACTTAAACAGAGAAAAACTCGTGTCCTTTAGTCTCCTTTCCAAAAGGGACCACCCCGTCTTCACTGCCTCACGGGCTGCTGTGGGAATGATCTGGGGAAGCGCATTTTAGAACAGAGCCTAAATGGTGCCTGGTCCCAGGCACGTTCCCCTCATCCCCACCGCTGGGCACCAGGACGTGAGCACTGGGGTGGCTGGCGAGAAGGGTCCGATTTCTCTCTGCCTCCCTGACTTGACTCCGCTTGGTGGGCGTCTCAAGCCAGCCTGGGGGTGGAGGGGAGACAGGCCAGTGGGCCCCTAGGGAGACAGAAGGAGGTGTTGGGTTTCTAGCTGAGGACCCTTATGTGAAAGGCTGGCTCTGACCACTGGGCATGAGGCCAGGAAGCCCCCAAAATAAGCCCACGTAAATGCCTTATTCCTCATGTCTCCACACCTGTTGCCCAGGGGACAGAGACCCCCCCAGGCCCAAAATAGGTGCAGCTGCCGCGATGCTAATCCTGCCCCGCGCTGAGCCTGCGCCGTATTTGGAAATGTTCGTGCCGCCGGACTTGGGACCTCAGAGCAGGAGGCCTCTCTCCCTTTTCCTGGTCTGGCTTTCTTGGAGACTTATGTCCGCCCCTTTCCTGTTTCTGGGCACCTAGTAGGCAGCTGGTAAACGACAGGTGAATGAGTCAGTGTGTGAGACCACAGACCTGAGACGGGTGGCGGCAAAGCGTGGGGCGATGCCGGCTCCGCACCGGGCGCGTTCTTCACACGGCAGCACCTCGCCCCACTGGGCCTCCTCAGGGGTACTTGACTCTCTCTCCAGGCTTCTGAGCCAGTGTGAGCTACAGATAGCCGTGCCCACAACCGTCGTTTCAGGAAGCCAAGAAATTCAAGTGTATGGTTAGGATTGCTGACACATTGGTAAAGACCGGCTTCTGGGTTGTTATTGTGTCTTTACTAGTGACAGGAGAAGCAGAAAATCAGAAGGACTGGTTTTCCCCAGGCACACAGAGTCCCCCACCTCCCTTCCCTTCTTACTAGGAATTCAGTTCAGCACATGCGTTGAGCACCTGCTGTGTACAGAACCCTGTACTCAGTGCTAAGGGGAGTGACTTTCTTTTGGTCTCTGATTATAAAAGCATGTCACCTGCTCACCTTCCTCAGTCTCCCTACCTCTGAGCTTTGTTGTGATTTGTTTTCCATCATCATTGTTTGAATACTTATACTTCCTTGACTGTCCTTCGGTTCAAGGTTCCGTCTCGTTTATTTGTGTATCTCTGGGTCACTGAGTAACCCCCTGCTGATGACAATGGTCCATTTTCTTTATCTGAGATGCTCCTTCTCTCCACAAGCTGGTGTCAGGTTCTGACGAAGGTGGCCTAAGGGTGACTCTCATCTGCTCCCTGGACCTCCTCAGGGCTCCTCAGGACCACCTCTAAGTTGATAGAACATGGAGAAGGCCGCCAAATGCCCAGGCTTCTTGCCACTCACTGCCATGGAAAGCATGAGACATCTTAGCTAAAAATAATCGGTGCCCTCCTGGGCCGCAGCTGCTGCACCTGTGGGCACAAGGGCCTCCGGAATGTCTCGGCCTTACTCAGTGTAACCGGATCACGGCTCAGCCCCAGCAAGCAGCCTCGGGACCTCTCAGCCTCAGATGTTTTTAGCAGTGGGATTATTGGGAGGGGTGGAAATAGACCTCTGTGTTCTGGGCAGCTTCCTCAGCCCACATTCCCAGGCACACTTTGCTTTATTAAAGCTCTCAGCTGTCGCGGGGACCAGGCGTGGAGAAAGGGAAGGCTGCCCTCCCCAGCAGGAGGAGGCTGCAGGCTGCAGCCATTTGCTCCCCATGAGGGCACGTTGCTCTTATTAGAAGCTGAATCCCTTGCATGTTGTTAAGAAGGGGGCCCTCTGCAAATCGTAAATCAAGATCTCATCACTTCCAAATAAAGGAGTCGTAGCCCGCGGTTGACAGATATGTTTTTTAAATCCTGTGTTCAGCACGTATTTTTTGTACAATTAAAAAATTATAAAAGTAATAAAAAATAGAAATCTACTGCCAAGAGATTCGAGGCTCAGTAAAGAATCCAGGAAGAGTTTTCTGGATAGTGTAAGAATTACAGGGGAAAAAATAAATTCTATGTCCAACTACCAGGAAAAATATAATAGAAAAGTGAGTCTATTTAGAAAAAGGAAAAGTAACTTGAACTGGCCCTTAATCTGGAGGTGGTGGTTCCAGGTGGTTCCACCCAGAGAACTTATCCAGAAGGGGGCACCTTCACCCTTTTTTGCCATCCTGTTTTGGGATTCATGTGCAAAAGGACCAGGAGATATTGCAAATGAGCTAAGTCACCCAAGTTCCTACTGAACTTGGCCTGTCTGAGGGGAGACTCTCCGAAGACGGGGTGGGCTGGGTTGGTGGTCAAGAGAAGGGCTATAGTGGAGGCCTGGAGGAAGTTAACGAAAATAGTCAACAGTCAAAAGGAAAAACATTACACTGTGAGTTTATCCATCCAGTTCTGATGGACCCTCACCCCTGAGCCCACCTCCTCAAGCTGTTATGTTTCTTGCATCTGTTTCCCAGCTGCTCAGGTAGGCGGCACTTTGTAGTGTAAAGGAGTCTTGGGATCTAGAGAGAATCCCAGCTCTGCCATCTTGACCTCGAGCAAGCTACTCTATGGTTCCGTTTCTTCATCTGTAAAGCAGGGGCGGGGCGATAGTCCTGTCTTGTCATCGCTGGTCAATACGTGGTGCTGAGAGCCCAGGGAAGGAGTTCAGGGACAGGGCCTGAGTCCACCCTCCTCCTCTCCGTTCCCAGACACACCTGCTCCCACATGGGGCACGGCAGGGCCTTATTTGGAATGAGATTCGTGCTTTTCTTTCTCTCCACAGTAACAGGGCTTATATTTTCTATAGTCATGGGCATCCTTTGCTTCGTGGAATAAATGAACACTGGCACAGTTGGTCACAATATTAACTCACAGAAAATGAACTTTTCCATTCTGTCCTTCGCAAACTCAGAGCCTAGAAGAGGTAGTCATGGGTCGCTTCCAGAACCCTTCTCCTCTTCCCCTTCATGGGAAATATTGCACTCTGCCAGTGTGTGGGCGTGTCAGGTCCTGCAGTCTCAGAGGTTTTCAAGTTTGTAGCCCCGTTCTGCATAAAATGCATCAGGGACATCTTTTTTTCAATCCTTTGTCTGAAATTCTGTGAAACAAGTTCACTGCAAAGGTGGCCATTCCTG
>NW_006785619.1:3309434-3317366 GCF_000442215.2 Lipotes vexillifer
TTCCTGCTTACCTGCCTTCTTTTTTTCTTTCTTTCTTCCTTTCTTATCTGTATTTTTAAAAAAATATTTATTTATTTGGTTGCGCCGGGTCTTAGTTGCAGCAGGCAGGCTCCCTAGTTGTGAGAAGCGGGTTCCTTAGTTGCAGGCAGCACCAGCTCCTTAGTTGCGGCACTTGGGCTCATTAGTTGTGGCAGGTGGGCTCCTTAGTTGTGGCATGCATGTGGGATCTAGTTCCCTGAGCAGGGATTGAACCCCGGGCCCCCGCATTGAGAGCTCAGAGTCTTAACCATTGTGCCACCAGGGAAGTCCCTCTTATCTGTATTTTATTATGTATTTTTTAAAGATAAGGAGTATTTTAGAAAACATAATCACAATATTACCTTGAAAATGAACAATAATCCCATATCATCATCGGATATCCAGTCAGTATTCGAATTTTACCAGATGGGATATACATGTGTGTATCCTAACAAGGTCCAAGCAGAGCAATTGGCGGGTAGGTCTAGGTCTCCTTTAATCTATAGTCCCCCTTCCATTTCTTTAATGTACTTTTTCTTGCAATTTATTTATTGAGAAAACTAGATGTTGTGTTCAGTTGAGTTCCTCATATCCTGGAGTTTATTGGTTGTATCTTGGGTCTGTTTCTGCTTTTCCTGTAAGTTGGTGGACACATTTAGGGTCTTGATCAGACCCCTTAGATTGCTGGCAGGAATTCTTCCTGGGCGGTGGTGTATATACTTCTGTCAGGAGGCGTGTCATGTCCGGTTGTCTTATTTTTGTGACACTAGTAGCCATAATTCATCCGGGGTTCATAATTCATATTACAGTGGTGACATACCACGTCTTTCATTTTCATTCTTCATCTACCAGTTTGAATACCTCTGTAACGAGAAGCTTCATTTTCTTTTTCTATTCCCCACTTTCCCCAGAAGGCAGCTTATAGCTGTCCTTGTATAGGCTGAGAGGCTCTGAGCAACTGCAGCCCTTTGGGCCCAGCCTCAGGCCAGGGTCGGGACCAGGCCTGTTCTCATTGCTGTGATTTCCTCTCAGTAACAGCCACCACCAGGAGGCCACGCCACTTTCTAGTCACATTGTTGCCAGAAAGCATTGAAAGCACATCAAAGAGTTGTGGTCTTTGAGGTAAAATTATCTGAAATCACTGATAGGCCAAATCTGACATCTGTAGTGACCTTCTTTCAGTAGAATGACAAATCCCAGGAGGCTCTGAACTCCCCTGGGCCCTGAACTCCTCCTGAGTCAAGCTGGGTCATCTAATCACCTAGAATCAGATAAAGAAGGGAACTTGACGACTATTTCTGATAACGAGAAACAAATGATTCTACGTTTGAAGATGCTGTTTCCGGTAGTAGGTCGTCCAGGTGGTTTTCTGACTCCTGCTGTATTTCCCTTATGCTAAAGACCGTTTTACCCCCTGGCTAAGGGGTGAGATTTCCTGTTGCGCGGCTTTGAAACAGTGCAGACTGAGCCAAGAACTCAGTGGTAGACTTTTTTTTTTTTTTAACATCTTTATTGGAGTATAATTGCTTTACAATAGTGTGTTAGTTTCTGCTGTATAACAAAGTGAATCAGTTATACATATACATATATCCCCATATACCCTCCCTCTTGCGTCTCCCTATCCCACCCTCCCTATCCCACCCCTCTAGGTGGTCACACAGCACCGAGCTGATCTCCCTGTGCTATGCGGCTGCTTCCCACTAGCTATTTTACGTTTGGTAGTGTATATGTGTCCATGCCACTCTCTCGCTTCGTCCCAGCTTACCCTTCCCCCTCCCCGTGTCCTCAAGTCCATTCTCTACTTCTGCATCTTTATTCCTGTCCTGCCCCTAGGTTCTTCAGAACCGTTTTTTTGTTGGTTTTGGTTTTTTTTTAGATTCCATATATATGCATTAGCGTACGGTATTTGTTTTTCTGTTTCTGACTGACTTCACTCTGTGTGACAGACTCTAGGTCCATCCACCTCACTACAAATAACTCAATTTCGTTTCTTTATATGGCTGACTAGTATTCCATTGTATATTACGTGCCGCATCTTCTTAATCCATTCATCTGTCGATGGACACTTAGGTTGCTTCCATGCCCTGGCTATTGTAAATAGAGCTGCAATGAACATGGGGGTATGTGCCTCTTTTTTTTTTTTTTTTGCGGTACGCGGGCCCCTCACTGCCGCGGCCCCTCCCGTCGCGGAGCACAGGCTCCGGACGCACAGGCTCAGCGGCTCACAGGCCCAGCCACTCCGCGGCATGCGGGACCCCCCCAGACCGGGGCACGAACCCGCGCGCCCTGCATCAGCAGGCGGACTCCCAACCACCGCGCCACCAGGGAAGCCCTGTGACTCTTTTTGAATTATGGTTTTCTCAGGGTATATGCCCAGTAGTGGGATTGCTGGGTCGTATGGTAGTTCTATTTTTAGTTTTTTAAGGAACCTCCATACTGTTCTCCATAGTGGCTGTATGAATTTACACTCCCATCAACAGTGCAAGAAGGTTCCCTTTTCTCCACACCCTCTCCAGCATTTATTGTTTGTAGATTTTTTGATGATGGCCATTCTGACCAGTGTGAGATGATATCTCATTGTAGTTTTGATTTGCATTTCTCTAATGATTAGTGATATTGAGCATCCTTTCATGTGTTTGTTGGCAATCTGTATATCTTCTTTGGAGAAAGGTCTCTTTAGATCTTCTGCCCATTTTTGGATTGGGTTGTTTTTTTGTTTTGTTTTTTTTTGCGATATGCGGGCCTCTCACTGTTGTGGCCTCTCCCATTGCGGAGCACAGGCTCCGGACGCGCAGGCTCAGCGGCCATGGCTCACGGGCCCAGCCGCCCCGCGGCCTGTGGGACCCTTCCGGACCGGGGCACGAACCCGTGTCCCCTGCATCAGCAGGCGGACTCTCAACCACTGCACCACCAGGGAAGCCCGCGTGGTTTTTTTTTTTAATACTAAACTGCATGAGTTGCTTGTATATTTTGGAGATTAATCCTTCGTCAGTTGCTTCATTTGCAAATATTTTCTCCCATTCTGAGGGTTGTCTTTTCGTCTTGCTTATGGTTTCCTTTGCTGTGCAAAAACCTTTAAGTCTCATTAGGTCCCATTTGTTTATTATTTTATTTCCATTACTCTAGGAGGTGGATCAAAAAGGATCTTGCTGTGACTTAGGTCATAGAGTGTTCTGCCTATGTTTTCCTCTAAGAGTTTTATAGTGTCTGGCCTTACATTTAGGTCCGTAATCCGTTTATTTTATTATTTGTGTGTATGGTGTTAGGGAGTGTTCTAATCTCACTCTTTTACGTGTAGCTGTCCAGTTCTCCCAGCACCTCAGTGGTAGATTTACCGTGAGTTTTTGGAGGGACCAGACGCTGTTTTACTCATTTGTTTATTCCTAGTAGTTGGCACAGCAGTGTGTGGAGCTGCCTGACAAACTTTTGCTAGATTCCAGGCTAGTTCCCTGAGAAGATGTAGGGGGACTCTGGCCTCTGCCTTAAAACCGTATTCAACTTGAGACGGGGCTTTCCTGAACCAAACCTTGGTGTATCCCCCATGTCATAGTGGGAGATGACTCTTTGGACAATCTCCCCCTCCTCCCACCCAAGCAGTGGTTAACCTAGGAGTACTTTTATATTTCTGCCCTAATCTCAAATTTAAACCAAAAGCAGTCTCTCCCTGTCCCCACATACATGCACCTGAAAGTAGGCCAAATGACTTTATCAAGCCATCTGCATACCGAGATTTCAACATTGGGCATAAATACTACCAATGAACCATTTCCACACTGGGAAGAGAAAACAAATACAGTGACACAGCCCCAAATTGAAAACGAAGCAAAATTTATTGCATGTGAAAAGCAGTCACATGGAAATTAACGGTCAGGAACCCTGAAAATACATATTTCGCATATTTTCTGTCCTGTTCCAGCGTAGGATCACTCACTCTTCACTCTCATGGACCACCATCTGGGGAGAAAGCGGGCATTTTGAGTTCTGTCAGATGGCAGAGCCGCATTTCCGGCCACGCCCCCTCCCAGCGAGCATCTGGGGTTGCTTGCTTGTCTGTCTCAGCGGGGCACGGGATATTCCTTGGGTCGCAGGCGGATACACGAGTGCAGACGTGGCGGCAGTCACCCCACAGCCTGAGAGCCTGGTCCTCAGCACAGCCCAGGGATCTAGGAACCTACACCTACAGTGGGCGCAGAGACGGCGGCAGGCCGGCAGAGGGCGCCCGAGCCCACGCAGGAACGGCTCGCCGCTTTTCAGGACGGTGTTCTACTGGGACTCACAGACCTGGGTTTAGCCGGGCTCAACGCAGCTGCGTGGCTTTAAGCAAATCCTTTCCCTTCCTGAGCCCGAGACTGACCAGTTCTAAAGTCGAAGGTTCTCCAAGGTCCCGTCCATCACGGCGGGTTCCTCCCCGGGAGCCATACCTCCCGCCGCACCGCCCTCCCCACTCAGTGCCGCGGGACCACCTACCCGGCTGGAGGGGAAGTCTCTGGTCTTCGCACGCAGCTTATTGACTTGAGATTCGGCAATATCGGCCCGTTCTTCAGCCTCCTCCAGCTCATGCTGAGCCTTACGGAACTTGGTGAGATGAGCGTTGGCTTGTTCATCCTAAAAGCAAAGAGCCGGGGCGGGTACGATCAGCCAGCGCCTCTCTGGGGCTCACAGGGAGAAACAGGCCAGGCGCTGCGCTGGGGTCCCGCTGACTTACAGCCTCCTCGGCCTGCCTCTTGTAGGACTTGACCTTCACTTGAAGTTTGTCCACCAGATCCTGTAATCTCACCACGTTCTTCCTGTCCTCTTCGCACTGAGAGAGAGAACATGGGACAGTACTTAGCCAGGGGCCGGCAGGGATGCAAGAGGTCCCAGTTCTCTGGGGGTGAGGGATTTCTCCCTGTTTTCTGGAGAGAGGACCCTGGGGGGTGTTTGCACTGCACAGAGGCAACGCCCTTGGGGTTTCTTTCCGCTTGCCTGGTAAGTTAACTCCTTGACCCGCCGCTCATACTTCCTCAGGCCCTTGACAGCCTCGGTGTTCTTCCTCTGCTCCCCTTCGAGCTCCGCCTCCAGCTCTCGGACCTGGGGGGAACGTGTGTAAATTAGTCTGGGGCTGGAGCATGAGCGGGAGGGGCCGGCAAGCTCTGCGTAGGCTGGGGCCCGTCCTGCAAGTACCCGCGCCTCCAGCTTCTGGATCTGCTTCTTCCCGCCCTTCAGGGCCAGCTGCTCAGCCTCGTCCAGGCGGTGCTGCAGGTCCTTCACCGTCTGCTCCAGGTTCTTCTTCATGCGCTCCAGGTGGGCGCTGGCGTCCTGCTCCTTCTTCAGCTCCTCGGCCATCATGGCCGCCTGGAAGGCACATCATCCCACTCAGATGCAGACCAAGGTCAAGTGCTTGGCGCTGTCGAGATCTGGGCACCCGGAGGCCCAGAGCCATGCTGACGACAGAGGACAATAGGTAACAGGATGACTGAGCCCACCGCTCCACCACGGGATCTGAGAAGAGCTGCACCAGGCATGTAGCGTAAGCTAAGAAGTGAAGCCTTCAAGGGCTGGATGGGAAATAGTTTCTTCCCTTTCTTAAACTGGCCTCCTTGGGACCTCCCCAGCTCCAAGGAGATTCCTTCTCTCCTCATCACCATTATCACCAACCCGTGACTTAGAGAATTCTGAATTCATAACCTAGCATCACGGGTGTGGGGTAATGAGGCTGAGGGAAGGCCTCTAGGGAACTGGGGGTGCCTGAGCAAGCAGGGAGGAATCGTCACGAGGTGTGCCCCCCATCGAGCAGCAGGTGGTGCTGTGGGGGCCACGAGCCCAGAACCAAGGCCTCTGGAACAGGAAGGCTGGGTGCCGGTGGGAGGGAAGCCAGCTTCCTGTGAGGTGACATTTGGTGGGATCCTGATGTCTGAGGGTCTCATTTTTATATTTGGAATCAGTCATACGTTGAAGGAAGGAAGCGCGTACCTCTCCAAGGGCATAAGAAAGGAATATAATTCCTTCCGGTCTTTCTTTATCCACACTCCCTTATTTCTCACGTCCACCATTTAAACGTGCAGGAGGAGACATGCTGAGTGTCCGGGGAGGTGGGGAGCGCCTCTGGAGCAGAACTCACACCACATGTGCCCTGGGAAGGCCCCACCCTGTCTAATGGGTTGGAGAGGAAGGGGGCTTGGATGAAATGCAATCCTGGCAGCCACGCAGGGCCGGGAGGAGCCTCACGTCCGTGATGGCCTTCTTTGCTTTCTCTTCAGCGCTCCCCGCGTCCCTGCTGGCATCCTCCACCTCGCTCTGGAGCTGCAGGAGGTCTGTCTCCAGCTTCTTCTTGGTGTGGATGAGACTGGTGTTCTGGGGCGGGAGGAGTGGGGTTAGCCAGGCGCGCCCGAGCGCAGGGGCCCCGCCCTGCCCCCCTCCCCTCCCCCACCTGGGTGTGCAGGAGCTGGACGCGCTCGCTGGCGTCCAGGAGCTCCTGCTCCGCCGTCTTCCTGCTCCTCTCCGTCTGCTCCAGGGTGGCCCGCAGCTCCTCGATCTCGGCCTGCAGCAGGTTGGCTCTGCGCTCCACGATCGCCAGCTGCTCCTTCAGGTCCTCCTGGCCCCGGAGAGCATCATCCAGGTGGAGCTGGGTGTCCTGGCCAGACAGTAACAGAAACGTCCGGCTGAAGTTGAGGCCTGAGGACCACGAGCCCAGCCGACAGCTGGCGTGTCTGAGGATGGGAGAGGTTTCCCACCGGGAGCGCGCAAACCTTCAGCTGCCCCTGGACGCTCCGGAGGTGTTTGAGGGTCTCTGCGGCCTGGCGGTTGGCGTGGCTCAGCTGGATCTCGATTTCGTTCAGGTCCCCCTCCATCTTCTTCTTGATCCTGATGGCCTCGTTCCGGCTCCGCACCTCGGCGTCCAGGGCGCTCTGCATCGTCTCTACTGCTCTCTGGTAGTTCCTCTTCAGCTGCTCGATCTCTTCGTCTTTCTCGGCCACCTTTCTATCGATTTCTGATTTCACTTGTGTGAGTTCCAGCTGGATTCGGAGGATCTTGGCTTCTTCATGCTCAAGAGCGGCCTTTGAAGAACAAGAACGAGACAGAAATGGTACCAGTGATGGGACAGAGCCTGCTACGCTACTCTTTGGGGCAAAAAAAACCTCCAATAGAATGTTTGTAATTCTAACTCACTCTGCAATATTCAAAACTATCTTTTTAAAAAAAATCCCTAACCTACCTTCAGTGCAAATAAAATGTTTCATTGCACTTTGTTTTTATTACACTATCAAACGATAACATTTAAATCATCACATTTCTTAGGCGCTTAAGGCACTTTATAGATATTTTGAATTCATCTAAGATTTTTGCAAAATCTCATTTTTAGACCTATTTTAACGAAATGATTTTCTCCGGTAAGTTCAAGATAACTCACAGGTATTCACAGGTATTAGTCCATGCAATTTGATAGGAAAGGAGCCGGCATTAGGACTGTGACCTTACAGACCCAGATCTAGGGGCGGGCTGGCCTCCCAAGCTGGAGCCCCACCATCATAGCATCTGTTCCAGGCCAATGTCTCGCCGGCGTTCCGCTCACCTCTGCTTCCTCAAGGGCCAGCTGGATATCAGCCTTTTCCAGCTCGATCTGCTTTCTTGATTTCTCCAGTTCATGGATGGTTTTACCGTTTTCAGCAATTTGTTCTGTGAGATCTGCTATCTCCTCTGCGAAGAAAGAGGTTTGGTTGCCTCGGAACGTTCTCCGTGCAGTTTTCCAGGCAGACTAAGCACCAACCGAGTGCTTTTAACTAGTTTATCATAGTTCTAAGGATGCTGTTTCCTAGAGATAAGATACTGTGTATAGAGAGACTCAGAAACAACCCCTCGGATCTGAACGTTTCCTGTGTGTGCAGTAATGGACTCTCGTGTAGGGGATTCGGTCCTGCAGTCACCCACCTCCCG
>NW_006785619.1:3317376-3327590 GCF_000442215.2 Lipotes vexillifer
GGGGTTTGGGTCCTGCAGTCACGGCCCTCCAGCCCCACGCTCTGGCAATAGCACGAAGGAGGATTTCAGACAAATTGCTTACGCTCTAAATTCTTATTTTCCCGTTTCACAGTTTCAAGTTGATCGAAGGCTTCTTCATAGGCATTTTTCAGTTTGAAGAGCTCAGTACTCAGGGAGCGGGATTCCTTCAGAGATGCCTCCAGCTCTGCCTGGCTCTCCTCACACTTGGTTTTCCATTCGGCGAGCACCTGCAGCACCGGGGAGGAAGGTGGCACCTCTGTTGACGAGCGCCTGTTGTCTAGTTTCTATCGAAGTACGCCCGCGAGGGTGAGCGTTCTGGGAGCTGGGGCCGCCCGCCTCTGCCTTGTTGCTTGCCTAGCCCCTTGTTCCTGACTGTTGGCTAACCGAGATTTCGTTGCATAAATTGACTCAAGATCAGTCGCTGGTCAGTAACAAGTGCCCTCTATGAAAAGCAAGTGGATCCTTTGAGAAGGAATTAGCTGGGCCGAACTGCCCTTTTCCCAATATGAAAATGGCCCTGCACTTCTAAATATTTCATTAAAACTTTGTTTCACATCAACCTTACCTGTCATACCGAAGGGGAAGCTGCCACAAAGCCTCGCAGTGGGACCCGAGTTGGATTCCCACATCAGCCCCCCAGACAGACCGGCCGTGTGGGGGTACAAAAACGCTTGGGACTGGACAACATTGGAGGCGGTGGCTTGTTTCCACTGACAGTGTTTGAAAGAGTCCTCCCCCCGCATCCCACTCCCGTTCTGTTTCAGGGGCTTGCCTGAGGTCACACTGCTACTGGGGCAGAGTCAGGTACCACCAGGTACCCCTGTGTCATGGTGCTCAGCTGGCAGGGAGCTCACCCCACACCTTGTCAAAGTTCCTCTGCTTCTTGTCCAGAGCGGCAGCCAGGGAGTTGGCTCTGTCCACATCGCCCATCAGGTCCTCCACCTCTGCTTGCAGCCTCTGCCTGGTCTTCTCCAGGGAAGCGCACTTAGCGTTCACTGCCTCAACCTGCTCCTCGGAATCCTGAAGGCGCTGAGCGAGCTTTTTCCTTGAAGAATGTGAAAGAGAAGCAGATGCTTTAAGTTTCAGTCCTCCTGAACATCACTATTCACCACGTTGGAATCACTAGTTTATGTGATTCAAATGCCGATTTCCTTTCATAAGCCCAGGAGAACTTCCTGTCTGCCAGAAACCAGTGACCAATAGCCTGCCTTTTCTCTAACCAAGGTCAAAGTCGTTTGTCTCAATGAAATGTGCTAACACCGGGTCCCTCTACTGGCACAGAACTGCCTTAAAAGACACAGAAGATGGGGAAACATCGTAACAAATTCACTCGCGAGTAGTTCTAAAGTCGGTGCCTTCTGTCACTTGATCATCTAGGAGTTCTATTTCTTCTGAAGACAGATAGGGTTGTGTACTTGGCCTCCTCCAGCTCCTCTGTGCGCTGGATGGCGTCCGTCTCGTATTTGGTCCTCCACTGGGCCACCTCGCTGTTGGCCTTGGACAGCGCCCTCTGCATCTCGGCCTTGGCTTCCTGCTCCTCCTCATACTGTTCCCGCAGCAGGTCACAGTCGTGGCGGGAGGACTGCAGGGCGTGGGCCAGGGCGCTCTTGGCCTGCAAAAGTCAGGACAGAGGAGAGGCCCCAGTGGATGACCATTTTAGTGCCGTGTGCATGATGCAATCCAAGTGTGCTCCCGCTGTCATCACCTACGAGTAGAGCTGCCTTTCGTTTCTGCAGGTGGGACTGGAAGGCTGGGTCGGGGAGCGCTCCCTCTGCTGACGTACCTTGCTCTCTTCCTCTAACTGCCTCTTGAGCTCTTCTGCTCGCTGGGTAAATGCTTGCTTGCTTCTGGAAAGTTGTGATACTATGCTCTCCTTTTCTTCCAGTTGACGACTCAGCTCACCTGTGTCCAGAAGGAAAATATTTTCACTTCACTCACTCACTCACCAGGTTCCTACTGTATGTAAGGCACTGTGCTGAGATCTGGGGAGAGAGTAAATTACAAGGTGTGGTCCTTTCTTGGGGGTGAAGGGATGTGTCCGTGAAGAGGAAACTGAAAGCACACCCTGGTAAGATACTATTGTAAACTTCGAGAAGCATGGAGTAACTTTTGTCAATAAAACTTAAGAATAATTGTAAACCAAAACCTCACCACCTAAACACTCCCATCAGACCTTTCAGTGGCTGGTGCTTCCAGCTGTTTGCTAATTTGTCGCTGGGGGAAATAGCGCATCTCTTAGCTGCGCTCCTTAGGACTTCTAGCTTCGGTAGTTTGAAGCTGGATTTTCGGGTGGCTACGGTGGTTCTGGTTTATATGCTTACGTAGAGGCAAGAGGAAAAAGAAGGTGGGGGAGAGGCCTTCGGACTCCAGGGGTGAACTCCCAAGACCATGGTAGAAGTGGCCCCTGAACTTCTTTTTGTCACTGTCTCGGTCAAGCTGCTACAAAGGACTGGTTCACCTGTGATGATGGGCTGAGGACCGGCGCTGGGGGAGCCGCGTTTTCTAGGTGGAAGTCCCGGATAATGCTCCCCTGTATTTTTGTCACACACCAAGAGCCTATACAAATTGGCCGTGTGTCTTTCTTTACTGTTTAAAATGCTCCATTGCAGACAACGAGTCTGCGTTAATGTGCAGCGGGACTTGGTTCCTAGTCTCACTTCTGCCCTCTAGGTTCTTTTGGAGGCAGGGTTACATTAATTTTGAAAGCGCTTGAAGCAGGTGGTGTTTTGGGTCCCTCCTCGTTGCTGAACTCTCGGAGCTCCCCTCCTTTGGGACATTCTACATGGCGCTTTCGTGGGTTATTCCGATTGCCTGTCTCCTGGAAATCTGCTCCCCTAGAAATCCTCCCCCAAACAAACCCTGCCTTTCGTTCTGACCAGTTGCCCTCTGGGGGTGTCCAGGAGGCACCGCCCCCCGCCGTTGCCCCGCGCTCACCGGCCTCTGTGTGCAGACGTGCCTTCTGTGCGGTCAGTTCGCTCAGGCTCCTCTGACATTCCTCGTTCTTGCCCCTGGCCTCGCTTAGCTGATCCTCCAGACTGCGGCAGACTTTCTCCAGATTCGCCTGCAGGGTTGAGAAGGGGGAGGAAGCTGAGTCAGCGCTCAGGTGGGAAGCACGCAGGGTCCCCCTCACCCGAGGATGAGGCGCCCCCCACCCCGCACCTTGGCTTTGGACACGGCCTCCGCGTTGCTGGCGAGGTCGTCGATCTCCATCTTCAGCTCGCTCTTCTCCTGCTCCAGCTTCTGCTTGACCCTCTGCAGGTTGTCGATCTGCTCCCCCAGCTCGGCCACACTGTCCGCGTGTTTCTTCCTCAGCGTGGCCGCCGTGGCCTCGTGCTGCAGGGTGGCCTCCTCCAGGCCCCGGCGCATTTTCTGGAACTCGGCCTCCCGCTTCTTGTTCATCTCAATCTGGGCCGAAGTGGCCCCGCCGGCCTCCTCCAGCCGCTCGCTGATCTCTTCCAGCTCCCGGGAGAGGTCCGCGCGCTGCTTCTCCGCTTTGGCGCGGGAGGCCCGCTCTGCCTCGACCTCCTCCTCCAGCTCCTCGGTGCGGGCCTGGCCGTGGGGAAAAGCTCAGTTTTAGCCTTTTTATGTCATAACTGTGCCTCTTTGAGCCAGACTGATGGAAATATGAACTTACTTGCAGCTCTTTGATCTTCTTCTGCAGTTGAATGCCAAGTGCTTGTTCATCTTCAATCTTGCTTTGCAAATTGCTGATTTCAAACTCTTTCCTTTTGCCTGCTCCAGCTTCTGCTTGACCCTCTGCAGGTTGTCGATCTGCTCCCCCAGCTCGGCCACACTGTCCGCGTGTTTCTTCCTCAGCGTGGCCGCCGTGGCCTCGTGCTGCAGGGTGGCCTCCTCCAGGTCCCGGCGCATTTTCTGGAACTCGGCCTCCCGCTTCTTGTTCATCTCAATCTGGGCCGAAGTGGCCCCGCCGGCCTCCTCCAGCCGCTCGCTGATCTCTTCCAGCTCCCGGGAGAGGTCCGCGCGCTGCTTCTCCGCTTTGGCGCGGGAGGCCCGCTCTGCCTCGACCTCCTCCTCCAGCTCCTCGGTGCGGGCCTGTGAGGGCAGGCCGCCCCACGACACTCCTGACTTCCAGTGTCAACACCGGGCTAGGTTCCCCTCCCGCTAGACAAACCGTCGGACTGCTCCCGGAACGATACCAATGCTGCAAATTTCCTCTGACACAGGTTTTTCCTGCCTCAACACAGGCATTACCCCTGCAGTGGCCACCCAGGATACAGTCCATTCCAACTGCACGTGGACTTGAAATACTTCAATTATGCGCTTTGTCGACAGTTACGGAAAAACCGCTCATCACTACTGCGTCAGCCTGGCAGAGAGGAGACCCACGGTCCTGCCTGCTCTGCTCTAATGACGTGCAAGACACCCCCCACCCACTGTATGTGACCACGTGTGAAAGAAAAGTCCCAGACGCCTCCTACCTGTAGCTCTTTGATTTTCTTCTGAAACTGCAGGCCCAGAGTCTGCTCACCTTCCACTTTGCTTTGTAGCTGACTGTACTCAAAATCCCTCCTGTGAAGGGAAATGCAGAACGTGTGAAGACCAGATACCCGGGAGGTGGAAATCTGAACTCGGTGGTTTCGGGGGCGCACTTCTTGAGCCTTTCATCCAGCTGTTGCTTGTCATTCTCCAGATCCAATATGGACTCGTGGGCAAGCTTCAGGTCTCCCTCAAGCTTCCTTTTGTTCCTTTCCAGGTCTACACGAAGCTTCTTTTCTTGTTCTAGGGAGCTTTCCAGCTGCAAAAGGCACCATTTCCTTTTGAGAACAAATGCTTTGCACCAGAGGGTTCTCGGGGGCTCTTCCCACCCTGAGGCCCAGGCCTCCCGACTAGCATCCTTTACTCACATCATCCACCTGCTGTTCCAGTTTACTCCTGATTTTGCTCAAGGAACTGACTTTGTCTTCTTCAGCCTGGAGGTCATCCAGGGTCTGCTGGTGGGCCTCTTGGAGGGCTTTCTTCTCCCTGGTTAACTTTGCAATGGTTTCATCCAAACCAGCGAGTTCCTCAGTAAGGTTTTTAACCTAAGAAGAAGCCACAGGCAATTATAAGAAGAGATCAGGTCGGGTTTGCATTGACCACATCAAGCTGGAAGGGCCCACAAAGAGTGTACCACCTTGTTCTCTGTGGCATGTTTCTCCTTCTCAACCTTGGCCAGTGTCAGCTCAAGGTCATCTATGTCTTTCTTCAGTTCCGAACATTCGTCCTCCAGTTTCCTCTTCCTGGCCGTCAGCTCAGCATTGATCTCTTCCTCATCCTCAGCTCTCTCAGTCGCCTCCTTGATCTTTGCCTCCAGCTGGAACTTGGCTTTGATCAGTTGATCACATCTTTCCTCTGCATCCAACAAGTTTTCACTTTCCTTAAACAAAGAAAAAAAAAACATCACGATTTCCTTTAATGGTTAAAAGATAAGATTTGTGACATTCCAGTATTTTGTTAATATGTGAAGTCCTTTACGAAGCATCGCAACTAAAAAGCAAAACTCCCACCAAAAATCGTTTCCTTAAATAATCAAATCTAGAAGGAAAGTTTTTAAAAAACTCCTAAACACCTACAGCTTGTACTTGGAGCTGCAGGTCATTCTTCTCTTGTACCAGAGTCACCAGTTTCTCCTCCAGTTCCTTCCTCTTTGCCTCTGACTTGGCGAGTTCTTCTTTGGTTTTCTGGAAATCTTCCTTCATGGTGGCCATCTCCTTCTCGGTCTCTGCGCTCTTGAGGAGGGGCTTGATCTTGAAGAAGAGTTTCATCCAGGGCCAGTGCTTGACGTTCATGAAGGCTCGGATGTTGTACTGGATGCAGAAGATGGACTCCCTGAAAACAAAACATCAGTTTTTTTCCTAAGAGAGACGCCCCACTTCTCCCGAAGAGCTCAGGTCTGAGCACAGACCCCGCTCGACCTTCTCTGCACCATCTTCTGGAATTCCACGCGCATGAGGAACCCTCTGCACACGGCTTGCGTCCGGGTGATCAGCTTGGCCAGGCGGTCGTCCCGCATTTCCTCCAGGGTTCCCAGCAGGCCAGCCTTGAAGAACACCTGAGGGGAGAAGGGTGACTGGAGTCAGTTCCGGAGGAGAGTCCAGCGGGGACCACGCGCCAACGTCCGTCAGAGCTGGTGCGGTACCTTGGTGTGTCCAAACTTGTACTGAGTGCGATCAATGTCGATGGATGCCAGCAGCTTTTCACACGCCTTCTTGCTGTCGATGAACTGCCCCTCGGGGATGGCGCTGGCATTCAGCACTCGGTATCTGCCGTTGTGGACACAGAAACATCGTAGACCATTAGCAAAGACATGAACTTTGGAAACCAGCTCAGGCCTCTCTTCCAAGAGGCAAGAAGGCCAAGGTCCAGAGAGGGAAGGAAGCTTGCTCTTGGTCACGGGCCAGATAGTGGCCTAGAAGCTAGGCCTACTGACTCTTACTTAGGCCAGGTGTTTTTCTGGCGTGTTGTATATCGGATAAGCTCCTGAGAATATGTGGGAGAAAACGGTATACCTTGGCCCAGTGGTAGGTTAATCATTCTACATGGAGTCCATAGCTGTTCTTTTGAAACGGGTCTTCTCATACCAGTATTTCTCCCTCGCAAGTTCCAGCATTTACACATCTTCTCAAGAAGCAAATAGAACATTTTTACCACACACCTTTGTTTAAAATCCCCATAGAGAATCCTGTTTGGGAACCCCTTCCTGCAGATGCGGATACCCTCCAGGACGCCATTACAGCGCAGCTGGTGCAGGACAAGGCTGTGCTCCATGGCCCCTGAGAAGAGAAGCAACAAACGTCAGCTTCACACAGAACCTCCTAAAACCTGAGTGCCACCTTCAGAGCCAGCGGGTGTCTTACCTGGGGTTTTGGTTTCGTTCGGAATTATACAGCGCACAAAGTGAGGGTGGGTTGTTCTTAAATTTGACATCAGCTTGTTCAGGTTTTCCTAAAAGAAAAAGATTAAATTTGACAGCCTACTATATATAGGCTTTTACAGACACGGAGATATATTGTAACAAAAAAGTAAGGTATGTATTTTAAATTTATCAAATTCTAAGGAATAAAGATATTATTTAACTCTTTCTTTTAATAATCTTTTGGCTAGAAGTGTAGGCAAATAACTGATATAACAGACTTTTGCTTCACAGTGAACCACCAGAGACTAACCAAGTACAAAATGCCTCTGGAATCAGCTCAAGAGAAGTATCCAGCTCCACTGGGCACCGGACATGCTACTGCCCGTGTCCTTCAGGCGAGTCGGAAAGTTTGTACTGAGGACTCGCCTCCCAGGCCAGCCAGCACACGCAGCTGATGCCGCTTAAAGTGACAGTTCAGTTCTGGTTCTCCATTTATTAGAGCTCATCTGTATATCATCATACTGCCAACTCACCCTCCCTAAGTGACAGTAACCAGATTAAGACCACATCACTGTTCTTGAGTGAATCAAGTTTAGCATCTGTGCGTTGCTCGTTTTGAGATGACTTAAACCAATTACAAGCAAATAAATTTGTATCTTTCTTACCCTGAAAAGGGCGGAGACAGTTTGGAAGGAAGAACCCTTTTTCTTGGCAACTTTCTTCTTTCCGCTGTCAGCTGAAAGAAAGAAAAGTTGGCATGTGCTGTCAGCAGACCTACAGAGCTGTTCCAGTCCCGTGGGCTGAGTGAAAAAGTGCGGGTCCAAGGCACCCCGCGGAGCCTGTTACCGTCTGCCGTGGCGAAGGTGGCGTAGAGGTGTGCCAGGAGCCTGTTGGAGGACTTCTGGTACAGGCCGACCACCGTCTCGTTCAGGGGGTCCTTGTTCTTCTCCAGCCAGCCCGAGACGCTGTAGTCCACGGTGCCCGCGTAGTGGATCAGCGAGAAGTGGGCCTCGGCCCTGCCCTTGACCGCCTTGGGCTTCTGGAAGTTGGCAGACTTGCCCAGGTGCTGGTCATACAGCTTGTTCTTGAAGGAGGTGTCTGTGGCCTTGGGGAACATGCACTCCTCTTCCAGGATGGAGAAGATGCCCATCGGCTGGAAGCAGACCATAACACAAAGTTACAATTCTATATAAGCATTTTTCTTTGTCTATAGAATTAAACAAGGTGCAGTGAATAATTTAGTTCTCACAAAACATAGTTTCCAAAACTTGAAACGGACCTTCTCGATGAGCTCGATGCAGGCGGCCAGGTCCATCCCGAAGTCGATGAACTCCCACTCGATGCCCTCCTTCTTGTACTCCTCCTGCTCCAGCACGAACATGTGGTGGTTGAAGAACTGCTGCAGCTTCTCGTTGGTGAAGTTGATGCACAGCTGCTCCAGGCTGTTGAACTAACACCAAAACATAAGGTTCACATGAAAAGTTAGACTTCTTTCAAAACCAAACACGCATCAGCCTTCCTCCTCATGGTCTCGGGCTCTCGCCAGCTCATTTATGCTTTCAGGTATGGGCACATTCTTGGGCTCAGCGGAGACCACACGTCCTTGGAGTCTTCTCTGATTTCCAGCTGGAAGATGCTTCTCCTGAGTGCACGGTCTGGGCCGCTCCTGGGCGCTGGCCGCCGTCTGCCTTATCTGTCGTCGGTCTTCTGTGCGCCTTACGTACTTCTCATCGTCCTCTACAAACTACAAGCTCATCTTTTTTTCACCTGCAAGTCTTATACCTGGCAGACATCAAACATATGCTTTGATGAATGGCTATATGCTTCTAACACAGAGCCAGTAGGATGTCTATGTAAAATATCGCATGGTTGGCTTATTGTCAACTTCTTCTGTTTCTGGCTCTCCCTATTGTCAGTAATTGCATTTGATTTCTTGTTTTCTTTTATCCATTTGAGGATGTCTAAAATTCCACTTGACTCAAGCCTTCCTCCCTCTTAAAACAATACAAACCCTTCCACGTTCTCTTCTACCTGATCCACCCTCCGTCTCGTTTTCCCCCAAGATGTGATGCTGGATGACGTGTGGGCTGCCTTGACATCTTGCCTATAGGATCATGAAAACCGGCCCCCAACACAAAGCCAAACGAGCATAACACAAACCTCAAAGATCTCAAAGCCCGCGATGTCCAGGACGCCAATGAAGTGCTGTCTTGGCAGTTTGGTGTCCAGCTGCTGGTTGATGCGGGTGACCATCCACAGGAACAGCTTCTCGTAGACGGATTTGGAGAGGGCGTTCACGGCATGGTGCACCTGTGCGGAGGGGCCAGCCGGTGAGTCTGGAGGCAGCGGCCGTCGGGTGCTGCGTCCTTTCCCAGCCTGCGGCAGCCACTTACCTGATCCACAGTCTGGCCCTTGGTAACATACTCGTTCCCAACTTTCACTCTGGGGAAGCACAAAGCTTTCAGGAGGTCCGAAGAGTTCAGGCCCATCAGATAGGCTGTCTTGTCAGCCACTGGCAGGAAAAGACGGCTGATTACAAGGGAAACCCCTGATGCTTGGCAAAGCGGCAGAACCACCCTGAACGTCACCGGGTGCTTCCGCGCGCGGCCCAGCCCATCTCCGTGCGTTTACATTCCGTGTCTCTGAACTGCTTCCCTATGGCAGTGGGAGCTGAGGCACTCAGAGAATATGACAGATTTTATGAAAAGGCGGCACTGGGTTCCAGAAAACCCTGGTCACTCCTTACTGTATCTGAAGCAGGACCATTCTAGTGATTCAGCAGACGGGGCAGTAACCGTGCCTGTAGGCATCTGAGCCCTGAAGAGGTTCGCCTCTCTAGGCAGGAGGAGGAGCAAGCGCTTTCAAAAAGAGGCCCCGAGGGGCTTCCCTGGTGGCGCAGTGGTTGAGAGTCCGCCTGCCGATGCAGGGGACACAGGTTCGTGCCCCGGTCCGGGAAGATCCCACATGCCGCGCAGCGGCTGGGCCCGTGAGCCATGGCCGCTGAGCCTGCGCGTCCGGAGCCTGTGCTGCGCAGCGGGAGAGGCCGCGACAGTGAGAGGCCCGCGAAGGCCCCGAGCGACCTCAGCTGGACGCCCCCTGGCCCTGGCGCGCGGCCGCCGCGCTGACGCGGTACCTTCGGTGCCGTCCGGCTCTGCCTGCTCCTCCCGCTGCTTCTGCTTGAACTTCATGTTCCCGTAGTGCATCACGGCGCCTGTCAGCTTGTAGAGTCCACATTTCTCCTCTGGGGTGAAGCCCAGGATGTCAATGGCGCTCTGGCATTGGAGGACCGCACGTCAGCCGGCTGACCCCAGTGATGGAGGAGCAGCCCCGCGCCCCC
>NW_006785619.1:3327600-3341841 GCF_000442215.2 Lipotes vexillifer
CGCCCGGCTGCTTACATCCGTAGCCAGCAGCTCCTCCGCGTCGTCAATGCTGCCCACCAGGATCTCACCCTGGCTGATGAACGGGTAGTCATAAGGGTTGGTTGTAATAAGCAGCAGCTCTGCAACGATGACCATTTAGAGGAGGTCACATGGATGCAAAGAAAACATCCACTAGGGGCTTTCAGCTTCTGTGTCCTCAGCTGAGACTTCTGCTGCTGGGGCCCAGGCTGAGGGTAGAGTTAGAAATCTCTTAAACAGTCTCTCGATACTCAGGCTGCGGCTGAATATAAAGTCCAGGGAAGACTCTGCAGCCCGCCCAGGCCATGCAGGGTAAGAACCACAGAGAGAATATTTAAGTTCTCTTGCTTTGCGTGCAAAGGGCGCAGATCCATGTCGGCTGGGAGAGGTTAATCGGGAAAACTGGCCGAGTGTGCGCCAGGACAGAGCCACGGGGAGGGAAGCACAGATCACTGGGTAGAATCACAGTCTTTTCCAAACCCTGTTGAAAAGCTGCAGCCTATTTCCAGGCTTGGGCCCAGAAGGCTGAGCAAACACAGCCAGGGAGCAAAGAAGGGCACGAGGCCCCTGTTAGGTGCGGGACAAAGGGCAGCGTGGATATCCACCAGCCGGTTGTTCATCTGATTCTGCGTTGGCCTCACAGCATTTGGTGAAATGTTGGTTTCCGTGCCAGAACACAAGGGGGGCGCTAGAGGATCACTAAATGCTTGGTCATTCGGCCAGTTTCTATAAACCAGAGCTAAATAAACCAACTGTGTCTCAGCCTTTTACTGTCCATTGGATTGCATTTTTCAAATTGGCATGTCACTGTCAAAACAGCCGCATCCCATTTCTAAAGCAAGCTTCCTCTGCTGGCTGCCGAGTCACCTGTGCACACACACAACTCTCTTTGGTCCACTCACCCAAAAGCCGAAATGCCTCAGACCAACCCCTCTGGGGACATCCTCACCTATGAGCTCGGGCTTCTTGTTGGAAAGAATCTGGTAGAAGATGTGGTAGCTCCTCTCAGCCTTCAGCTGGAAGGTTACTCTCGATTTTTCCAGCAGGTCTAGGAACACAAACACGGGACTGTTTTCCAAACTGCTCCCCTGATGTCCCGAGACATCATCTGATCCCAGGGATCTACTTACACGTTTCAATATCTGCAGAGGCCAGCTTGCCCGTGGTACCAAAATGGATTCGGATGAACTTGCCCTGTGGGGGAAGGGAGACCAGGTGTACTGTGACTCCAGGTGTTCCTAGCCATCTCCTGGGGAACGTGAACGGGAACCTTATTCCCCGGTAATTTGAAGTGAAGCATGCCCTCCTCTCCCTCTCCTCTTTCCGGTTGGCTGTGTCTCCTTTCTCCATCCCCTTGTTCCACACTGCCTCCAAACGCCACGCCCCCACCCTCCCACCCCCAAGACGGTCAACAAAGTAAGAGATATTCTGTTCAAGATGCAAATCACACCATATCACTTCCATCTTAAAGGATCCCTCAGTAGTTTCCTGAATGAAACCCAAACCCCTTCTCCTGGCCTACAGACTCCGAGGCTCCAGGTCCCTCCCTACCACTCCTCCCCACCTCCCCTCATGCTGCCTGCCTCGCTGCAGCCCCTCGGACCCTCTGAGGTCCCTTGACCCCGCCAGTCCCCTGTCCTCATCCTGTGGATTTTGGGGTTCACAGGCCAGCCTCCCCCACCAAGAGGGCTTCCCTGCCAGCCCTGTCTAAAGGAGAGCCGGCTCACAGTTACACTACCACACGCCCTCTTTACTGCACTGTCTACCAAGGAAGCCATGTCCCAGACTGTCTTGTTGATTTGTTTCCTTCTTTCGCGGTCCACCCCGAGGACTGCAGCCTCCTGGAAGCAGGGCCCTCGCCTACTTGCGGGCCTCAGAGGAGATCCCAGCTTGAGCCGGTGCAGACTCACAAAGCGGGACGAGTTGTCGTTCCTCACGGTCTTGGCGTTCCCGAAGGCCTCCAGCAGCGGGTTGGCGCTGATGATCTGGTCTTCCAGAGTCCCCTGGAGCAGGGGGTCGGGGCAGGAAGAGCCGCACGCGACAGTGAGCTCCGTGGCGCCTGCTGCCTTCGCTCCTGCAGCCCCGGGTCGCCAGACCCTCCCTGCCCTGCTTTCCAACCTGGGGCCCAGCCAAACCATCAGCACGTCTCACGCTTGCCATTCTGTTAGATTTGGCTCAAGCTGGGTGTCTTGACCTAAACCTCCTCACTTAACCCTTCAGCTCCTTGATTTTCCAGGTAGCTGTCATTGGTGTTCATTTCATACTGTTATACTATATTCGTTCTGAAAGGCAAGTAGACACTACAGTTCTCTCCAATTGGTATGTGTGATTCTGGTGTGTGTGAGCTGCTCCCAAACTGACTTTTCTTAGTGGAGCCTTAGAGGCTTGTTTTCTAGGCAATCACAGGATCTGGTCCTGTAACATCAACCACACGCTGGGTCGTCTAGGAGAACTGGCTGTCCTGCGAGACTTTAAATCCTGGCCTGCTCTCCCTTCCTTGCGGAGGTGGGGTGTCGCCTCCCCTTGCCCCCTCGTTCTGAAGTTGAGACGAAGGTTGGCGGTGGAAGCAGGGCAAGCCCTCCTCCTCTCCATACCCTCATTCTGCACTCCTTCTTCTTGGCGAGGTCTCCAGTCGCTGCAATTGTTGCAAAGTACTGGATGACCCTTTTGGTGTTCACAGTCTTTCCTGCCCCGGATTCTCCGCTATTCAGAGCAGTCGAAAGAGAGAGAGAGAGAGAGAGAGAAACAAGTCCCGTGACTGTAAATTGACCCCCTAAGATGTCACCAGAGCCACAGCAGACATACACCTCCCAACGAATGTGAGACCACTCGGAGAGGCAGGGGCCCCGGGGGAGAACAGCACGGCTGAGCGGGCTGGATGGGGAGCTCCCGCTTCCTGAGGCCTCACAGGCCTTCCTGCCCGTCTCTCCCCAACGCCCAGCCCCACATCTTTGCATCACAGACTTCGTTCTCTCTCGGTACTTTCTCATTAACAAAACAGAGCAAGTGGCATCTTCCCCTTCTGCACTGGGGACAAAGGGCCACAGCTATGAAAACACTCTACGCCTTGGATACTTACGTGATCAGAATAGACTGGTTTTCACGATCTGCCAAAGGGAAAGATAAAACAGAGTTGATAGCAATGTAAAAAGAGCTTCCTCAACCTAAATGTCCATTGACAGAGGAATAAATAAAGAAGGTGTGTGTGTACACACACACACACACACACACACACTGGAATACTACTCAGCCATACAAAAGAATGAAGGAGTGTAATTTGCAGCAACACGGATGGACCTAGAGATGATCATACTAAGTGAGAAGTCAGACAGAGAAAGACAAATGCCATATGATATCACCTATGTGTGATTATGCGATACAAATGAACTTACGTACAAAACAGAAACAGACTCACATAGGTAGAAAACAAACCTATGATTACCAAAGGGGAAAGGGGGTGGGGGAGGGATAAATTAGCAGTTTGGGATTAGCAGATGCAAACGACTGTATATAAAATAAACGACAAGGTCCTACTGTATCGCACAGGGAGCTATATTCAGTATCCTATAATAAACCATAGTGGAAAAGAATCTGACAAAGAATATATATATATAACTGAATCACTTTGCTGTACACCAGAAACTAACACAACACTGTAAATCAACTATAGTCCAAGAAAAAAATTTTTAATAAAAAGAAAAAGAGCTTCCCAGTTTTCCGCCATGTCTCCAGCAGTCAGAGTTCACTGCACAGTTACCTTTCCCACTAATATCCTGTTTAGTCCTAGGTGGGAGCTTGAAGAGACTCCTCTTTGAGAATGAGGCCCAGAGAGGTTAAGGCCCCGTTTACAACCAGCCACGGGCTTCTCACTGTATTAGGCTGAACCATATGAAACTGTCAGTCTTTGTTTTGGGCCCACAGAAATGTCAGTTTCGTATGAGGTAACCCATGCTTGCGCTAAATCCAAACTTCTCACCAGGGCCTGCAAGCCCCCTAAAATATGTGGCCTCTTTCGTCTTTAAGCACCTCTACCCTCCTGTCCTTTGTATGGAGGCTGCACACTGGACTGGGCGGGTGCAGGATCGCATGGCAGCTTCCCTGAGCCCTCCCCCCGCCTCCAGGCTTCCTCCTTGGAAACCTACCTGTGAGCATGAACTGATAGGCATTGTCAGAGATGGAGAAGATATGCGGCGGGGCCTCCTGGCGTTTTTTGCCCCGGTAGCCCTCCACCACCTCGGGGTTGTACACCGGCAGCCACTTGTAAGGGTTGACGGTGACGCAGAAGAGGCCTGAGTAGGTCTGGGGGAGCGTAAAAGATATATATGTAGGCATGCATGGGTGTGTGCCTGTACACATACAACCCTCTTTTCGTTATTTCACTTTTCTTTACAAGAAACTTGTAAACGAGGCAAGATACGACGTCTCTTTATCGATGAGGCAGCTGAGACTCAAGAAGTTGGGGTGGACCTCCCGCCGCTGCCGGCGCCAGGACCCCAGCCTCGGGCCCACCGCGCCCGCCCCCGCTCCTCCCAGCCCGCTCCTCTCCCACCTTCTCATCTTGCATCGCTCTTGCCGCCCTTTCTCGTTTTCGTTCCCCCTCTTTTGCTGAGCAGCTCAGTCAGCACCAGTCCTTCTAGAGCCCATCCCCCCACAGCAGCTCAGCCCCACCCCACCCCATCAGAAGTCCCAGGAACCCAGCAAACGCGGGCACTGACGTAGATCATCCAGGAGGTGTAGCGGTCCTTGAGGTTGTACAGCACGGCCGGTTCATTCAGGTGTGTCAGCATGGCCATGTCCTCGATCCGGTCGAACTTGGGGGGGTTCATCGCGTACACGTCCTCTGGCTTCACCACCAGGGTCTGAAAGGGGAGGGGTACAGTGCACACCTGGGCTTCTCTGCGCGTTTTGCCCCTGCAGCTGTCTGTCTCCCACGCCCAGATCAGAAGAAGCAGGTGCTGGAGAAAACACCCGTTTGACAGGGAGGGAGACGGGGCTGGGGGTGGCCTGCAGTGGTGGTGACGGAATGGGATTTGTTTCTGTTACTTGGGCTTTTGTTTTTTCCATCTCCGATGGGCCCGAGGTGAGGGAAGGATGACAGAATTGAGAAGAGGGTCTCTGTGGGTGGATGCGGGGATGATGCAGGCGCTGGTGCCAGCGGGAACCTCTCAGCTCCGTGATGCCGGCTGGGCCGAAACCCAGCTCCAGCAGCTCATGGGTTTCTGCTGTCTACTCAGGGAACACGGCAGGTGCACTGGTGTTCCTGAGGCAGGTACCAAAGAGGAGGCTGGTGGCCTTGGGTCACCAGGCCGGTGCCCAGAGTTAGCTGGCATTCTGAGCTCTCTGAAAGCACCTGCCAAGCCCCCACCCTGCATCTTGCCCGTTCACCCTCTCTCTGGCCCTTGCTTCTGAAAGAGAACCAGCCCTGCTCCCTTTCTGGGGCTGGAGTGTTACAAGCCAGGAGAAGGAACCACGAGGCAGAGCGGTGGTTCCAGGCACTGGCAAGCGCCTTTGTGCCCCCCTCGAGAGGAGAAGCCCCCTGCCCCAGTGCCCAGCAGGGCTGGAGGACCCTGGCATAGTGGGCATGGAGCTCAGCTTCCTCTCCCCTGCTTTGCCCTCACCTCCTTTCTGAGACCTCCTTTGAAGACGGTCATTCTCCCCACCCCGTCTCTGGGCAAGGCAGTGGGAAACCTGCCTTTAAGTAGAGATCCACTTAAATCATCCATGCCATCAGCCCTCCCTGTGAGGGTCTAGACGTCTTAGATTGTCATTCATCAGGTCTACCTTCCGTGTCTCCCTGTGGCTTCATAAGCCCGTTCTTAACTCCATCATCTGAAATGTACTGAGAGCTGCCCTCTGGAGCTTCAGTGCTTGCAAGCATCACAGGACAATTTCAGTGCCTTTTTCCTTCACATCCAACCCAATGACGCTATTTCCTTTACACTTCTCTTTTGGATACCAGCCCCCGCCCCCCCGCCTTTTTTTTTTTTTTTTTTTTTTTTTTTTAACTTTTCTTAGAACATTTCCAGATTCTTCTGGTCTAGATTCCAGAGAGTAGTGAAGTCCAGAATTCCTCCCAGCATGCCCACAGTACCTGGGCCAGAATGTAGTGGGCTATACTGCTCATTGCCTTCATGATATGGGAAGGCTGCTATGTCACATAGAGCTTGTGGTCCACTAGGATCCTTTACTCGCTTTCCTTACTTCCTTAGTTAGATGGCTATTGCTACAAGAATTAGGGGGAAACCTAGGCTACCAAAGGAGAATGTTCTAACAGAGGTCCTCCTACTGTTGGACTCCCAACTGCACACCCCTGGGATGCACAGGGCTGGTCCCCTCTGACCTAGAGTGACACGAACATTAACAAAAGCACCCGAACATGGATTGTTTTGGCCAACCACAACCAGGTAGTTCTCCCACCGTGCAACCTGAGGCCAGTATTCACTCTGCTTCCTCCGAGGACACCTGGGACGCTAAGGCAGTGATGCCAGGTGAGGCATTCCGGTGCCAGAGCCACGTCTGGAGATGGCTGGGTATGGACCGGACGCACAGACTGGGCAGCCATGGGGAGCAGACAGAGGCCTGGCCGGCCTGCAGAGGGTGTGGACGGGGCTTACCCTGTTGTCTTCGGTTTCCACTGTGACCTTCCCATCCTGGGTACTCTTAATTTTCCCCTTGGCGTATTCTTCCTTTGAGTCGACCACAAAGCAGTAGGTTTTGGCATCAAAAGGCTGGTTCTGAGCCTCGATCCTCTCCTTTTCTGACTTCCGGAGGAAGGGAGCGGCTATGCCGAACACTTCCATTTCGGTGCCGCTGCTCATGGTGTCGGCTAGAAGGAGAACCCACCAGGTGAGCCCTGCTGCCCCCAGGCTCCAGCCCTGCCCCCGAGGGAGCCCTTCAAGGCGGAGCCCCGGGAGCAAGGCTGCCCTCCATCGACCCCCAGGAAAATCAAATGCACACATATTTATTGAGCAGCTACTCTGTGCAAAGGGCATGGAGCATATGCAATCCAAGCTCCCCCATTAGCCGGGGCTCGGACGGGCGAAGGGACCCTAGAGGTGGGTGCAGCTCTTGGGACTCACTTTCCTCTTCTGCAAAAACCCAGGTGTTGCTGATGGAAGATTTAAAAATAAACACCATCAGAAATAAACGCCATTCTTCAAAGAGAGTGCGCTAAGTGGCAAATAGCTGAGGAATTTGGGGACCTTTTTGGCTCAAGGTGGCTACCTCCTCACAGGAGGAAACCGGCTTTTGCTTCCTTCGGTTCTGTTTTGAGAACAGAAGCAGCATCTGACAATCAGCATCTACTCAGAGCATCTCCCCAGGTGCTGCCTCCTCTCCGCTCTGCTCCAGCCTAACCTGTCCTGGTCTAAGCTCTACAGGGCTCTCACCCTCCAGGTCATCGGAGGTGGGAGGAACTGGTACCCTAGAGACTTCTGAGCCAAGGGACCCGACCTGCTTTCTCACCTGAGGGTCACACCCACGGGAGGACAGCGGACAACAACTGTCGTGGGAAATCAGACCTGCAATAAATACGCAGAAAGCAACCTCAGGACGTGGGAGTGTCTGGGTTGGTTCTGAATCAGGTCCTGATGAAATAACCAAATAAGGATAAAGGACTAATAACTTAGAAAGAGCCTTACCCCAGAGACAAGCTGGAGGAGCAGATGGGACGTGACCCACAGGTGAGCCACGAAGGTAGGAAAAGCCGCCAACCGCCCCAAACCTGGCTCCTACCAGCCCAGCACGGCACCCTCCTCAGTCTGCAGTGCCTCCCATTCAGAACTGGGCAGGAAGGACAGAATCCCTGTTAAAAAGGCCAGTGGTTCCAAGCCAGGATCAGGCCCCCTGTCTTCTGTGAACAGGGAGAAATCTCAGATCGGCCGACCGATACCCGCCAGGCATGCAGCGCAGGTGGGGAAGCTGAGGGCAGGGTAGGCAGTGACCCCACTGGCCTCTGCACAGATCAGAGAGGTGAAGGGCAGGCCGTGGCCCACGGAGCGTCGAGGGGAGAGCGGGCCGGAGGACGTGGGTGCTGCAGGCAGCGGGGTGGGCCTTTGGGCCTGAGGCCCAGCTCTGCCTCTAACTAACCTTACCAAAGCCAGGCAGGCCCGCAGCAGGTGGCGTCCTCCGAGCCTCACTCGGAAAAGAGGCAGCGAGGGGCGCTGCGTCTCTCCTCCGCCCACAGAGCAGCTACAGAGGGGCTGCTGCCCGCGGACTTTTATACCCCCTGCTAACGCCGCCGCTCATTCCTTCTCTATATTTGGAAAGAGAATGACAGACACCACAAGCTGAGAACCAGCTCCTTCCTCACTTTTTTTTGGTCGTTGCCAAGGGAGAGGTATATATAGAAATGAGCGGGATCCATAACCATTTTCCCATTGGGGAAAGCTGGAGGTTTGAGATGCCTTCCTTTGAACTTGGGCCCAGGGTGTCCTCACTCAGTGTGACGGGCCAGCCTCGCTGGGGCTCCTGCCTAACTCCATCCTGCAGGCGCCACGGGCTCAGACATCAGTGTGCAGCCCTGGGCAGCAGGTACTTAGAAATCTTGTCCTGTGGGAAAAGGGAGGAAGCCAAGGACAAAACAATTAAAATCCTCTTGGAGTTTTGAGCAAGACTTTTGTCACAACACAGGGTGGTGTGATTGTAAAACTCGGCCAGAAACAACAACAACAACGATCCTCTTCCTCCTCCTCCTTTCACTGTGTAACTTTCTATCTCATTAGTACCATTATTAACTGAATCCTTTCTTAAGTGCCAGTAAGACCAACAAGTAAATTAATGATGGGGGAGCCACCCGGCCAGACAGTATCCACAGCGACAGCTGCTTTAAGGACCTGTTATTATTGAGATATATTACCGATTAGGAAAGACCAGCTGCTGGCCTGGGTGGGGGTAGGGGGAAGGCATGGCCGGCAGAGAAATGGGCGGGTGATGGGGGGCGCTGTCTAACAAGTGTGGTTGTTTCTAAGTCAGGGTTGGATAAATGAAGCTTCCGGAGAAGAATGAAGCTTCTTCCCCTTCTACTTTATGTCTGTTTTTTCCCTATTTTTCCCGACAAAACCTTCGGGAGGGTGGCCAGCGGGCATCCTCATTAATTGGTCATTAATTTTAAAGAGTGTCAGCAGTTCCCACTTGAGAATAAGAGCTGCCCCTCCCAACGCACTCACACCAGGCGTGGATACGGAGGCCACTCGAAGAGGTGTGGGTAGGGCAGGGGGAGCAGGACTGTGGTCCCCAAGGTGCAGGGACATTAATTAAGCACCCACTGTATGCTGGCCCCAATGCAGAGCACTTCAAGAAGGTACACAAGAAACGGAAGATGCAGCCTTTACCCTTAATGGTTTCTAGGATAAACAGTGACTCGGTCGTTTTTGACATTTAGGGGATTTTAGGTCAAAGTGCACATCTATGAAGTGCCTGCTGTGTGAAGGCCAGGCAGGTGAGTGGCCACCAGCGGGGGAGTCAGAAAGGACGGAGCCTGCTCGCTTGCCCCAGCAGCCTGCTGTGGGCTTGCTGCCTGTCACACCCCACCACGCCACCTCCTTGCTCCAGCTGGGACTGAAACCCCCATCCCTACAGCCCCTCCTCATCCAAGAAGAGAGCCCGACCCTCCTAAAGGGTGCATCCATGTTCTGAAGGGGAGCAGTCTGCCTGAGGTCCTGTCCTGCCTGCCCAGTGGCATCAGTCCAAGTCTGTGCCATGGGCCAGGCATCTCCTTGGAGGCCTGGTCAGGACAGGTGCATGTCACCTGTGGGAGCAGAGCTGTTAGCAAGCCCCATGGGGCTGAGGGACAGCGCAAGGGGCCCTGACCACACCTTGGGCAGTGACGTAGCAGGGTGGCCACAGGACAGGGAGAGGTGCTGGCAGTTCCTTCTTAAACACCTAGAGTTACGGCTGGGAGGGGCTTTGTGGGCAACGGGAAAAGGGTCGGTTTGCTCTTTACCTTTGTTGTCACCAGTTTACCCGTCTCTCTGTATAACCATACCCATACCCACCTCCAGGAAGCCGAGAGGATGCTCTCCATACAGGTCTTCTCTGAGTTCGTTGTAAAACAGCCCCAGGTCACATTACTGAGCCCAGCCCCAGCTCTGAAATGCCGACGGCCTTCCACCCCAGCTTCCAAATCACACAGCCTGTCGTCCTTCTTTCCATCATGCTTCTTCCTCCTGCAGGTATAGAGTGTTCAGCTGGGGGATCTCAGCGGTCATTTGCTGGTCAGCCTGCTTTTGCATACGAGGAGCTGGAAGACAGGAGGGGTAGGAAGCTTGCCCAAGGCCAGAGAAGGAGGGTCAGGGTTAGGCAGAGGGCTCCACTCTCCAGAAGAAATTCTGAGGACAGAAATGACAACAATAACTGCCACAGAGAAAAGTTTTAAAACTAGATACCAGGAATCAAAAAGTACAGCCGTCTAGAAAATTATCTGTAGGAGGGAAGAACTGCACGTGCAGCAGCAGCTGCGGGTTGTGGAGCTTTGGAGTCAGACGGGCCTGGGTGTGAATCCCACCGCTTGCCCTCTCATTTACTCTGTGATGGCAGGCATTGCGCCTAACTACTCTGAGCCTCTGTTTTCTCATCTGTAAAATGGGGATGATATAGCTGCCTCACAGACTAATTATGTGCATTTGATAGGATATTAAAATGTCAGGCACGCCCTGCCCAGTGTTGTTGTTTATAGCACACTGTAGATTTGAAGTTTTCTTCCCTGTCTGAAGGTTTCCATGTGTTACACACAGTATGACTGGTTATATTGATGACATTGAGTAGATCATATTGGATATTTGTTTTATCGATATGAGGAGGGAGAAGGGACATATATATGTGTGTGTGTTTTTAAAAGATTTCCATCCAAAGAGAGAGAAATCTTAAAGACCTCTTGGTGCTTAAATAGGCAGCTTTCAGGGCTAACTGGACCCTCGGCTGGTGTGGAATTCCTCCTCTCATCAGCTGGGGGACAGATGACTTACCAGTGTATTATTAGCCAGCTTTACGGGAAAAGGAGGAGCCCTTGTTCTTTCAGCCATCATCCAGCGAGAACTAATCCCCACAGCCTGGACACAGAGCTGCGTTTATTCCTGGATGCGCTGGAAGAAAATGTATTGTCTCAAGAATGCAGGCAGCTCTGGAGGCGCTATTTGGAGAGTGGCTGAGTCCCCTCATCAGAGCCGGCAGCTTCCTCCTGAGCTATTTTCCTCTACTTCTGTTTGATGTCTGATCCACATGTGGACATGGAGCCCCACAGGACAGCGCTCTGTCAGAGCATGACGTCAGCCACAGGAGCAGATGCCTCCAGGATCAAGTGCCTTCTTCATGTCCCGCTTGAGGGGGATTTGGTGTCAGTGGAAGCAGGGAACTTGGTTATTCTGAGCGAAGACCATTCCCTGCCAGTGAGGTGAAGGGTGGAGGTCCTGAACTGGTGTCCAGAGCCCCAGGTAATACATAAAGCCGAGAGGGCCCATAACTCTCCTTTAATTCAATTCAACAAACACCTACTTTCCCCACCTTTCTATTACGAACAAAGGCAAATCTGTAGGTAAGCACAAAGCACAGTCGTGCACATCCAGGGTTAAAATGCAGTTGGAGTTGATGCCAGAGCCCCGCTACCGACCACCGCACTAATTATATGAGAGGACTTCGGGAATGGATGCTTCCAGAATTATGACATGAGCCAGAAGTTTGTGAAGTCGATCAGAGCAAACGTTTTAAAAGGTCAAACCCCAATCTGTGAGTGAAAGGGGCAGCTGGTGCTAAAAGGTGACCAGGAAAAGGGAGGATTCCACACAGAGTCAGAGGAGAAGACTAAAGATGAGAGTGAGAGAAGGTTTGAGAGCCAGTCTCTGGCAAAGAAGAGTCGAGTCCCACACCTGAGATGGGGCGGCTGCGGCTGCCGTCCGAAGTCTGCAGGTGATTCAGAAGACTGACGGGCCCGCGTGGTTGGGAGCTTGGAGCAACAGGACTGAAGCAGGGAAGAATGCTTTGAGAGGGACAGGAGAAGACGGGCGTTCCAAGGAAAGGAGTTTATAAACAGCAGGCATGATCCAGGGCTTTGCCAGGGTATTTGAGGACAGGAACGAAGAATAACGCATGCATCTGAACAATGCCATGGAGAAGGAGGCAAGCAAACTAGTCCACCAGGTGCATGTGGTTGTGGAAGGTAAAGATCAAAGATCACCAGGAGGTCACCACTGGGAGGAAGTAGAGAACAAATGGTTCCATAATAATAGACAACTTGGAAGAAAGGTGGCCAATTTGAGGTGTGGTAGTTGATTAATATTTAAGCTATAACCTTTAAATTAAAGGATAACACTGAAATTTCATTTAAAGTTGTGCTTTTCGAGAGAAATGACCCAAATAAACAAAATAAGAAAGAGGAGAAATAACGACCAATATGGCAGAAATACAAAAAAAAAAAAAAAAAAAAAGAAAAACCAGGGTGCCAAGATCATTTAGTGGTGAAAGGATAGTCCTTTCAACAAATGGTGATCGGAAAACTAGATATCCACATGAAAAAAAAAAAAAAAAAAAAAAAAAGAGAATACTATGAACAATTATATGCCAACAAATTGGACAACCTAGAAATGGGTAAGTTTCTAGAAACATACAGGCTGCCAAAACTGAATCAAGAAGAAATTGAACAGACCAACCACCAGAGGTGAAATAGAATCTGTAATTGAAAAAACTCCCTGCAAACAAAAGTCTAGGACTGTACGGCTTCACTGGGGAATTCTACCAAACATACAAGGAGGAATTTAATATTGATCCTTCTCAAACTCTTCCAGAAGACTGAAAAGGAGGGAACACTCCCAAAGTCATTTTATGAAGCCGCCATCACCCCGATACAAAACCAGACAAAGACACTACCAAAAAAGAAAATTACAGGACAACTCTTTGATGAAAATAGATGCAAAAATCCTCAACAAAATATTAGAAAACTGAATCCAACAACACATAAAAGTGATCACGCACCATGATAAAGTTGGATTCATCCTAGGGTCGCAAGGATGGCTCAATATACACAAATCAATGTGATACACCATGTCAACCAAAAAAAAAAAGACAAAAGCCACACGATCATCTCAACAGATACAGAAAAAGCATTTGATAAAATTCAACATCCATTCATGATAAAAACTCTCACCAAAGTGGTTATACAGGGAACAAACCTCAACATAATAAAAACTATTTGTGACAAACCCACAGCCAACATGATACTCAGTAGTGAAAAGCTGAAAGCCTTCCTGCTAAAATCTGCAACAAGGATGCCCACTCTGACCACTTCTATTTAACATACTATTGGAAGTCCTAGCTACAGCAATTAGACAAGAAAAACAAATAAAAGGCATCCAAATTGGAAGGGAAGAGGTAAAACATGGAGATGACATGGTAACTCTACATAGAAAACCCTAAAGACTCCACACAAAACTATTAGAACTGATAAACGAATTCAGCAAGGTAGCAGAATACAAGATTAACATATGGAAATCTGTTGCATTTCTTTACACTAACAATGAAATATCAGAAAGAGAACGTGAAAACTCCGGGGGGGAAGATGGTGGAAGAGTAAGACGCAGAGATCACCTCCCTCCCCACAGATACACCAGAAATACATCTACACGTGGAACAACTCCTACAGAACACCTACTGAACGCTGGCAGAAGACCTCAGACCTCCCAAAAGGGAAGAAACTCCCCACGTACCTGGGTAGGGCAAAAGAAAAAATAAGAAAAAACAGAGACAAGAGGATAGGGACGGCACCTGCACCAGTGGGAGGGAGCTGTGAAGGAGGAAAGGTTTCCACACACTAGGAAGCCCCTCCGCGGGCAGAGACTGCGGGAGGCGAAGGGGGGAGCTTCGGA
The DNA here is from genome assembly GCF_000442215.2 of Lipotes vexillifer. NCBI lineage: Eukaryota > Metazoa > Chordata > Mammalia > Artiodactyla > Lipotidae > Lipotes > Lipotes vexillifer. Next base: position 3,341,472 of record NW_006785619.1, read on the forward strand.
GCCGCGGAGGACAGCACAGCAACAGGGGTGCGGGGGGCAAAGCGGGGAGATTCCCGCACAGAGGATCGGTGCCGACCGGCGCTCACCAGCCCGAGAGGCTTGTCTGCCCACCCGCCAGGGCGGGCGGGGCTGCAAGCTGAGGCTTGGGCTTCAGTCGGAGCGCAGGGAGAGAACTGGGGTTGGCGGCTTGAACACAGCCTGAAGGGGTTAGTGCACCACGGCTAGCCTGGAGGGAGTCCGGGGAAAAGTCTGCACCTGTTGAAGAGGCAAGAGACTTTTTCTTCCCTCTTTGTTTCCTGGTGCGCGAGGAGAGGGGTTTAAGAGCGCTGCTTAAAGGAACTCCAGAGACGGGCGCGAGCCGCGGCTAAAA
>NW_006785619.1:3342205-3353470 GCF_000442215.2 Lipotes vexillifer
CCCTCCAGCGACCTACACGCAGAGGCAGGGCCTAATCCAAAGCTGAGCCCCTGTGAGCTCCGAGAACAAAGAAGAGAAAGGGAAATCTCTCCCAGCAGCCTCAGAAGCAGCGGATTAAAGCTCCACAATCAACTTGATGTACCCTCCATCTGTGGAATACATGAATAGACAACGAATCATCCCAAATTGAGGAGGTGGACTTCGAGCGCAAGATCTATGATTTTTTTCCCCTTTTCCTCTTTTTGTGAGTGTGTATGTGTATGCTTCTGTGTGAGATCTTGTCTGTATAGCTTTGCTTCCACCATTTGTCCTAGGGTTCTATCCGTCCATTGTTTTTTTAAAAATTTTTTTCTTAATAATTAATTTTAATTTTAATAACTATTATTACTTTTCTTTCTTTCTCTCCTTCCTTCCTTCCTTCCTTCCTTCCCTCCCTCCCTCCCTCCTTTAGACAACGAATCATCCCAAATTGAGGGGGTGCACTTTGAGAGCAAGATTTATGATTTTTTCCCTCTTTACCTCTTTTGGTGAGGCTGTATATGTATGCTGCTGTGTAAGATTTTGTCTGTATAGCTTTGCTTCCACCATTTGTCCTAAGGTTCTATCCGTCCCTTTTTTTTCTAAATAATTATTTTTTAATTCAATAACTTTATTATACTTTATTTTATTTGACTGTATCTTCTTTTTTCCTTCCTTCCCTCCTTCCTTCCTTCCTCCCTCCCTCCCTCCTTTCTTTCCTTCTTGCCTTCTTTTCTTCTTTCTTTCTTTCTTCCTACTTCTACTAATTCTCTCTACTTTTTCTCCCTTTTATTCTGAGCCGTGTGGATGAAAGGCTCTTGGTGCTCCAGCCAGGAGTCAGGGCTCTGCCTCTGAGGTGGGAGAGCCAACTTCAGGACACTGGTCAACAAGGGACCTCCCAGCTCCACATAATATCAAACAGTGAAAATCTCCCAGAGGTCTCCATCTTAACACCAGCACCCAGCTTCACTCAACGACCAGCAAGCTACAGTGCTGGACATCCTATGCCAAACAACTAGCAAAACAGGAACACAACCCCACCCATTAGCAGAGAGGCTGCCTAAAATCATAATAAGTCCACAGACACCCCAAAACACACCACCAGACGTGGACCTGCCCACTAGAGAGACAAGATCCAGCCTCATCCACCAGAACACAGGCACTAGTCCCCTCCACCAGGAAGCCTACACAACCCACTGAACCAACCTTAGCCACTGGAGACAGACATCAAAAACAACGGGAGCTACGAACTTGCAGCCTGCAAAAAGGTGAACCCAATCACAGTAAGATAAGCAAAATGAGAAGACAGAAAAACACACAGCAGATGAAGGAGCAGGATAAAAACCCACCAGACCTAACAAATGAAGAGGAAATAGGCAGTCTACCTGAAAAAGAGTTCAGAATAATGATAGTAAAGATGATCCAAAATCTTGGAAATAGAATGGACAAAATGCAAGAAGCAGTTAACAAGGACCTAGAAGAAATAAAGATGAAACAGACAATGATGAACAACACAATAAATGAAATGAAAAATACTCTAGATGGGATCAATAGCAGAATAAATGAGGCAGAAGAACGGATAAGTGACCTGGAAGATAAAATAGTGGAAATAACTACTGCAGAGCAGAATAAAGAAAAAAGAATGAAAAGAACTGAGGACAGTCTCAGAGACCTCTGGGACAACATTAAACGCACCAACATTCGAATTATAGGGGTTCCAGAAGAAGAAGAGAAAAAGAAAGGGACTGAGAAAATATTTGAAGAGATTATAGTTGAAAACTTCCCTAATATGGGAAAGGAAATCGTTAATCAAGTCCAGGAAGCACAGAGAGTCCCATACAGGATAAATTCAAGGAGAAATACGCCAAGACACATATTAATCAAACTGTCAAAAACTAAATACAAAGAAAGCATATTAAAAGCAGCAAGGGAAAAACAACAAATAACACACAAGGGAATCCCCATAAGGTTAACAGCTGATCTCTCAGCAGAAACTCTACAAGCCAGAAGGGAGTGGCAGGACATACTGAAAGTGATGAAGGAGAAAAACCTGCAACCAAGATTACTCTACCCAGCAAGGATCTCATTCAGATTTGATGGAGAAATTAAAACCTTTACAGACAAGCAAAAGCTGAGAGAGTTCAGCACCACCAAACCAGCTTTACAACAAATGCTAAAGGAACTTCTCTAGACAAAAACACAAGAGAAGGAAAAGTCCTATAATAACGAACCCAAAACAATTTAGAAAATGGGAATAGGAACATACATATCGATAATTACCTTAAATGTAAATGGACTAAATGCTCCCACCAAAAGACACAGATTGGCTGAATGGATACAAAAACAAGACCCATATATATGCTGTCTACAAGAGACCCACTTCAGACCTAGAGACACATACAGACTGAAAGTAAGGGGATGGAAAAAGATATTCCATGCAAATGGAAACCAAAAGAAAGCTGGAGTAGCAATTCTCATATCAGACAAAATAGACTTTAAAATAAGGACTATCAGAAGAGACAAAGAAGGACACTACATAATGATTAAGGGATCGATCCAAGAAGAAGATATAACAATTGTAAATATTTATGCACCCAACATAGGAGCACCTCAATACATAAGGCAAAAACTAGCAGCCATAAAAGGGGAAATCGACAGTAACACATTCATAGTAGGGGACTTCAACACCCCACTTTCACCAATGGACAGATCATCCAAAATGAAAATAAATAAGGAAACACAAGCTTTAAATGATACATTAAACAAGATGGACTTAATTGATATTTATAGGACACTCCATCCAAAAACAACAGAATACACATTTTTCTCAAGTGCTCATGGAACATTCTCCAGGATAGATCATATCTTGGGTCACAAATCAAGCCTTGGTAAATTTAAGGAAATTGAAATTGTATCAAGTATCTTTTCCGACCACAACACCATGAGACTAGATATCAATTACAGGAAAAGATCTGTAAAAAATACAAACACATGGAGGCTAAACAATACACTACTTAATAACGAAGTGATCACTGAAGAAATCAAAGAGAAAATAAGAAAATACCTAGAAACAAATGACAATGGAGACACAACAACCGAAAACCTATGGGATGCAGCAAAAGCAGTTCTAAGAGGGAAGTTTATAGCAATACAAGCCCAACTTAAGAAGCAGGAAACATCTTGAATAAACAACCTAACCATGCACCTCAAGCAATTAGAGAAAGAAGAACAAAAAAACCCCAAAGATAACAGAAGGAAAGAAATCATAAAAATCAGATCAGAAATAAATGAAAAAGAAATGAAGGAAACAATAGCAAAGATCAATAAAGCTAAAAGCTGGTTCTTTGAGAAGATAAACAAGATAGATAAACCATTAGCCAGACTCATCAAGAAACAAAGGGAGAAGACTCAAATCAATAGAATTAGAAATGAAGAAGGAGAAGTAACAACTGACACTGCAGAAGTAAAAAAGCTCATGAGGGCTTCCCTGGTGGTGCAGTGGTTGAGAGTCTGCCTGCCGATGCAGGGAACACGGGTTCGTGCTCCGATCTGGGAAGATCCCACATGCCGCGGAGCGGCTAGGCCCGTGAGCCATGGCTGCTGAGCCTGCGCGCCTGCGCGCCTGGAGCCTGTGCTCCACAATGGTAGAGGCCACAACAGTGAGAGGCCCGCATACAGCAAAAAAAAAAAAAAAAAAAAAAAAAAAAAATAAAGCACGACAGGATGGACTTAATTGATATTTATAGGACACTCCATCCAAAAACAACAGAATACACATTTTTCTCAAGTGCTCATGGAACATTCTCCAGGATAGATCATATCTTGGGTCACAAATCAAGCCTTGGTAAATTTAAGAAAATTGAAATTATATCAAGTATCTTTTCCGACCACAACGCCATGAGATTAGATATCAATTATAGGAAAAGAGCAGTAAAAAATACAAACACATGGAGGCTAAACAATACACTACTTAGTAACGAAGTGATCACTGAAGAAATCAAAGAGGAAATTAAAAAATACCTAGAAACAAATGACAATGGAGATACAACGACCCAAAACCTATGGGATGCAGCAAAAGCAGTTCTAAGAGGGAAGTTTATAGCAATACAAGCCCACCTTAAGAAGCAGGAAACATCTCGAATAAACAACCTAACCTTGCACCTCAAGCAATTAGAGAAAGAAGAACAAAAAAACCCCAGAGTTAGCAGAAGGAAAGAAATCATAAAAATCAGATCAGAAATAAATGAAAAAGAAATGAAGGAAACAATAGCAAAGATCAATAAAACTAAAAGCTGGTTCTTTGAGAAGATTAACAAAATTGATAAACCATTAGCCAGACTCATCAAGAAAATAAGGGAGAAGACTCAAATCAATAGAATCAGAAATGAAAAAGGAGAAGTAACAACTGACACTGCAGAAATACAAAAAATCATGAGGGATTACTACAAGCAACTCTATGCCAATAAAATGGACAATCTGGAAGAAATGGACAAATTCTTAGAAATGCACAAACTGCCAAGACTGAATCAGGAAGAAATAGAAAATATGAACAGACCAATCACAAACACTGAAATTGAAACTGTGATTAAAAATCTTCCAACAAACAAAAGCCCAGGACCAGATGGCTTCACAGGCGAATTCTATCAAACATTTAGAGAAGAGCTAACACCTATTCTTCTCAAACTCTTCCAAAATATAGCAGAGGGAGGAACACTCCCAAACTCATTCTACGAGGCCACCATCACCTTGATACCAAAACCAGACAAGGATGTCACAAAGAAAGAAAACTACAGGCCAATATCACTGATGAACATAGATGCAAAAATCCTCAACAAAATACTAGCAAACAGAATCCAACAGCACATTAAAAGGATCATACACCATGATCAAGTGGGGTTTATTCCAGGAATGCAAGGATTCTTCAATATACGCAAATCTATCAATGTGATTAACCATATTAACAAATTGAAGGAGAAAAACCATATGATCATCTCAATAGATGCAGAGAAAGCTTTTGACAAAATTCAACACCCATTTATGATAAAAACCCTGCAGAAAGTAGGTGTAGAGGGAACTTTCCTCAATATAATAAAGGCCGTATATGACAAGCCCACAGCCAACATCATCCTCAATGGCGAAAAACTGAAAGCATTTCCACTAAGGTCAGGAACAAGACAAGGTTGCCCACTCTCACCACTCTTATTCAACATAGTTTTGGAAGTTTTAGCCACAGCAATCAGAGAAGAAAAGGAAATAAAAGGAATCCAAATCGGAAAAGAAGAAGTAAAGCTGTCACTGTTTGCAGATGACATGATACTCTACATAGAGAATCCTAAAGATGCTACCAGAAAACTACTAGAGCTAATCAATGAATTTGGTAAAGTAGCAGGATACAAAATTAATGCACAGAAATCTCTGGCATTCCTATATACTAATGATGAAAAATCTGAAAGTGAAATCAAGAAAACACTCCCATTTACCATTGCAACAAAAAGAATAAAATATCTAGGAATAAACCTACCTAAGGAGACAAAAGACCTGTATGCAGAAAATTATAAGACACTGATGAAAGAAATTAAAGATGATACAAACAGATGGAGAGATATACCATGTTCTTGGATTGGAAGAATCAACATTGTGAAAATGACTCTACTTCCCAAAGCAATCTATAGATTCAATGCAATCCCTATCAAACTACCACTGGCATTTTTCACAGAACTAGAACAAAAAATTTCACAATTTGTATGGAAACACAAAAGACCCCGAATAGCCAAAGCAATCTTGAGAACAAAAAATGGAGCTGGAGGAATCAGGCTGCCTGACTTCAGACTATACTACAAAGCTACAGTAATCAAGACAGTATGGTACTGGCACAAAAACAGAAAGATAGATCAATGGAATAGGATAGAAAGCCCAGAGATAAACCCATGCACATATGGCCACCTTATCTTTGACAAAGGAGGCAGGAATGTACAGTGGAGAAAGGACAGCCTCTTCAACAACTGGGGCTGGGAAAACTGGACAGGTACATGTAAAAGTAGGAGATTAGCTCACTCCCTAACACCATACACAAAAATAAGCTCAAAATGGATTAAAGACCTCAATGTAAGGCCAGAAACTATCAAACTCTTAGAGGAAAACATAGGCAGAACACTCTATGACATAAATCACAGCAAGATCCTTTTTGACCCACCTCCTAGAGAAATGGAAAAAGAAACAAAAATAAACAAACGGGACCTAATGAAACTTCAAAGCTTTTGCACAGCAAAGGAAACCATAAACAAGACCAAAAGACAACCCTCAGAATGGGAGAAAATATTTGCAAATGAATCAACTGACAAAGGATTAATCTCTAAAATTTACAGGCAGCTCATGCAGCTCAATAACAAAAAAATAAACAACCCAATCCAAAAATGGGCAGAAGACCTAAATAGACATTTCTCCAAAGAAGATATACAGACTGCCAACAAACACATGAAAGAATGCTCAACATCATTAATCATTAGAGAAATGCAAATCAAAACTACAATGAGGGCTTCCCTGGTGGCGCAGTGGTTGAGGGTCCCCCTGCCGATGCAGGGGACACGGGTTCGTGCCCTGGTCCGGGAGGATCCCACGTGCTGCGGAGCGGCTGGGCCCATGAGTCATGGCCATTGAGCCTGTGCGTCCGGAGCCTGTGCTCCGCAACGGGAGAGGCCACAGCAGTGAGAGGCCCAAGGCAGCTCATGCAGCTCAATAACAAAAAAATAAACAACCCAATCCAAAAATGGGCAGAAGACCTAAATAGACATTTCTCCAAAGAAGATATACAGACTGCCAACAAACACATGAAAGAATGCTCAACATCATTAATCATTAGAGAAATCAAAAAAAAAACTACAATGAGATATCATCTCACACCACTCAGAATGCCCATCATCAAAAAATCTAGAAACAATAAAGCCTGGAGAGGGTGTGGAGAAAAGGGAACACTCTTGCACTGCTGGTGGGAATGTGAATTGGTTCAGCCACTATGGAGAACAGCATGAAGCTTCCTTAAAAAACTACAAATAGAACTACCATATGACCCAGCAATCCCACTACTGGGCATATACCCTGAGAAAACGAAAATTCAAAGAGTCATGTACCAAAATGTTCACTGCACCTCTATTTACAATAGCCCGGAGATGGAAACAACCTAAGTGCCCATCATCGGATGAATGGATAAAGAAGATGTGGCACATATATACAATGGAATATTAGCCATAAAAAGAAATGAAATTGAGCTATTTGTAATGAGGTGGATAGAACTAGAGTCTGTCATACAGAGTAAGTCAGAAAGAGAAAGACAAATACCATATGCTAACACATATATATGGAATTTAAGAAAAAAAAAATGTCATGAAGAACCTAGGGGTAAGACAGGAATAAAGACACAGACCTACTAGAGAATGGACTTGAGGATATGGGGAGCGGGAAGGGTGAGCTGTGACAAAACAAGAGAGAGGTATGGACATATATACACTACCAAACGTAAGGTAGATAGCTAGTGGAAAGCAGCTGCATAGCACAGGGAGATCAGCTCGGTGTTTTGTGACTGCCTGGAGGGGTGGAAGGGAGGGTGGGAGGGAGGGGGATGCAAGAGGGATGAGATATGGGAACATATGTATATGTATAACTGATTCACTTTGTTATAAAGCAGAAACTAACACACCATTGTAAAGCAATTATACCCCAATAAAGACGTTAAAAAAAAAAAAAAGAAAGAGAACGTGAAAAAACAATCCCTTTTAAAATTTCATCCAAAAAAAAAAAACCTGGGAATTAACCTGACCAATGAGGTGAAAGACTTATACGCTGAGAACTATAAAACATTAATAAAGGAAACTAGGGCTTCCCTGGTGGCGCAGTGGTTGAGGGTCCGCCTGCTGATGCAGGGGACGCAGGTTCGTGCCCCAGTTTGGGAAGATCCCACGTGCCGCGGAGTGGCTGGGCCCGTGAGCCATGGCCCATGAGCCTGCGCGTCCAGAGTTTGTCCGGAGAGGCCACAACAGTGAGAGGCCTGTGTACCGCAAAAAAATAAAATAAAAAAAATAAAGGAAACTAAAGATGATTCAAAGAAATGGAAAGCTATCCCATGCTCTTGGATTGGAAGAATTAATATTGTTAAAATGGCCATACTACCAAAAGCAATCTATGGATTTATTGTGATCACTATCTAATTACCCATGACATTTTTCACAGAACTAGAACAAATAATCCTAATTTATATGGAACCACAAAAGATCCAGAATTGCCAAGGAAATCCTGAGGAAAAACAACAAAGCTGGAGGCATAACCCTCCCAGACTTCAGACAATACTACAAAGCTACAGTAATCAAAATAGTGTGATATTGGCACAAAAACAGACATTTGGATCAATAGAACAGAACAGAGAGCCCAGAAATAAACCCACACACCTAGAGTCGATTAATCTTCGACAAAGGAGGCAAGAATACATAGTGGAGAAAAGACAGTCTCTTCAGCAAGTGATACTGGGAAAGCTGGGCAGCCACATATAAATCAATGAAGTTAGAACACTGCCTCACACCATATACAAAAATAAACACAGAATGGCTTAAAGACTTAAATATAAGACATGACACCGTAAAATTCCTAGAAGAGAACATAGGCAAAACATTCTGACATAAACTGTAGCAATGTTTTCTTAGGTCAGTCTCCCAAGGCAAAGGAAATAAAAGCAAAAATAAACAAATGGGACCTAATCAAACTTATAAGCTTTTGCACAGCAAAGGAAACCATAAACAAAAATACAACCTACAGAATGGGAGAAAGTATTTGCAAACAATGCAACAGACAAGAGCTTAATTTCCAAAATATACAAACAGCTCATACAACTCAATATCAAGAAAACAAACAACCGGGGACTTCCTTGGGGGGCAGTGGTTAAGAATCTGCCTGCCAGTGCAGGGGACACGGGTTCGATCCCTGGTCTGGGAAGATCCCACATGCCGCGAAGGAACTAAGCCCATGCGCCACAACTACTGAGCCTGCACTCTAGGGCCCGTGAGCCACAACTACTGAGCCCGTTTGCCACAACTACTTAGCCCACGTGCCTAGAGCCCATGCTCCTCGATGAGAGAAGCCACCGCAATGAGAAGGCCGTGCACCACAATGAAGAGCAGCCTCCACTCCCTGCAACTCGAGAAAGCCTGCATGGAGCAGCGAAGACCCAACGCAGCCAAAAATAAAAAACCACACAAACAACCCACCCAATCACAAAACAGGCAGAGGGCTTTCCTGGTGGTGCAGTGGTTGAGAGTCCGCCTGCAGATGCAGGGGACTCGGGTTCATGCCCTGGTCCGGGAGGATCCCACATGCCGTGGAGCGGCTGGGCCCGTGAGCCATGGCCGCTGGGCCTGTGCGTCCGGAGCCTGTGCTCTGCAATGGGAGAGGTCACGGCAGTGAAAGGTCCACGTACTGCAAAAAAAAAGAAAAAAACAGGCAGAAAAGTTAAATAGACATTTCTCCAAAGAAGACAGGAAGATGGCCAACAGGCACATGAAAAGATGCTCAACATCACTAATTATTAGAGAAATGCAAATCAGAGCTACAATAAGGTATCACCTTGTACCAGTCAGAGCCGCCATCATCAAAAAGTCTTCAAATAACAAATGCTGGAGAGGGTGTGGAGAAAAGGGAACCCTCTTACACTGTTGGTCAGAATGTAAATTGGTGCAGCCACTATGGAGAACAGTATGGAGGTTCCTTAAAAAACTAAAAATAGAGTTACCATATGATCCAGCAATCCCACTTCTGGACATATATCCAGAAAAGACAAAAACTCTAGTTCAAAAAGATAGATGCTCCCCAATGTTCATGGCAGCACTATTTACAACAGCCAAGACATGGAAGCAACCTAAATGTCCAAAGACAGATGAATGAATAAAGAAGATGTGGTATATATATGCAAAACGGACCATTAGCCATAAAAAAGAATGAAATAATGCCATTTGCATCAAAATGAATGGACCTAGAGATTAACATACTAAGTGAAATCAGAAAAAGACAAATACCATATATCACTTATGTGTGGAATCTAAAAAAAAATTATAATACCAATGAACTTATTGGCAAAACAAAAAAAGACTCACATACATAGAAAACAAACCTATGATTACCAAAGGGGAAAGGGTTTGGGATGAACAGATATACACCACTCTATATAAAATAGATAAACAACAAGGTCCTACAGTATAGTGCAGGGAACTATATTCAATATCTTGTAATAACCTATAATGGAAAAGAATCTGAAAAAGTATATACATATGTGTGTGTGTATATCTGAATCACTTTGCTATACATCTGAAACTAACACAATAAATCAACTATACCTCAATACAAAAATAAATAAAGTTGTGCTTTTCAAATTTGGCTATACCTTAGAATCACCCGAGGAGCTGTTTAAAAAAATTTGCATAACCAACTGAAAGATATGACCTCCTATGGAAGAAAAAAGACTCCATTAGCAACAAATAAGGTAACATACTAAAGAATAAACTTAAGATATGTACAAAACCTTAAAATAATACTGAAAGACAAAAACATAGGTTTTCCTTGCTATTGGATAGGATGATTAAACATCATAAAGATGCCAATTATACCCAGATTAATATATGAATTTAATGTAATCTCAATAAAAATACCAACTTGATTTTTTTCTGGAGCTAAATAGTTAATTCTAAATTTCATGCATGCACGATAAAGAAAACCGAGAAAACAGGAAAGTGGCAGGCAGGACATCCTACCAGATATTAAAACATACACAATAAAGTCTACACAATGCAGAATGTTGTACTGATGCATGAAGAGACAGACTCACCAGAGGAACGTACTAGAAAGGCCAGGAAAAGGCCCAAATACATATGGAAATTTGATTCAAAATGAAGGGGGCATCTCAAGTCATCAGGGCAAGGATAGACTCTAGTAAATGGTAGAGTGACAACTGGATGTGGCCAGTTGGAAAAAGACACATTTGGATCCGTGCCTCATACCACACACACACCACACATTAAATAACAAATGTATCATGCCCAAATGTAAAGAAATGAAACAAGTACTAAAAGAAAACATGGGTGAATTCCTTTCTAATCTGGGAGTGGGGGAGGCCAACTATGACTCAAAATTCAGAACTGTAAAAAAATAAAGAAAACATCATAGCAATTAAAAAGAACTTCCTGGCAAAAAAAAAAAAAAAAAAAAATTAAA
>NW_006785620.1:0-1534 GCF_000442215.2 Lipotes vexillifer
GCAGGGGACACGGGTTCGTGCCCTGGTCCGGGAAGATCCCGCATGCCGTGGAGCGGCTGGGCCTGTGAGCCATGGCCACTGAGCCTGCGCGTCCGGATCCTGTGCTCCTCAACGGGAGAGGCCGCAACAGTGAGAGGCCCGCGTACCACAAAAAAAGAAAAAGAGGAAGCAAGAAAGCCTAGTGGTGAAGGAGGACTTGGACTGGGACAAGACCATTCTGGGTACTCGACCCAATGTTCTGTGAAGCATAAAATGAATTAAAAATATGCATACCTTTCAGGACTCTTAGAAGAATTAAATGAGATACAGGTGAAACATGCCTGATAAAAGGCAGGTACTCAGAAAACATTATATACCCAGCTGCAGTCCCCACTGTACTCTCCCAGCGTAATATGAAGCCAGAATGGCGGTCTCTTCTTCCCTTGGTTGCATTCACCAGGTCCTTGCAGAACTGCCCCTTCTGCTCCCACAAGAGCCTGGGTCGTACAGAAGCCATCACCTCGGGTGCAGCGTGTGGTTGTTCTTGGCTTTCTGGCCAACTGGGCTCCTCTGAGTCTTGGGCGTGGAGAAAATCAAGGAGCCTCTTCCAGGAATTCAGTGCAAAAGAATTTCTAGGCAGACTGCCTGAAAGCTACACTGTGTTCTTAGAAAGCAGCTGTTGTATCTGTTAAGAGCTGACTATGTGAGACCATTGGCAGGAGCCTTTCTTTGAGGACTGACCCCGAGACTTAAGGCTCCAGAGACTGTGGATGACCATACCACCACCATTCCATGACCAAAGACCCACACCACCACCAAAACAATCCTGGGATGGTGGCGTGTGCTCCAGAGCTCTGACAATTGCCCTGACAGCTTCTACCCATTCCCTAAGGACTGGAGACCTATCAGCTCTGCCCAATCTGAGGATGAAATCCAGTCCCAGACAGGATTTCAGCAGGTGGCATAGTCTTCCTTCCTCGGTTCTATCACAAAAGGCCCCTGGGTAAGCCAAGCTAAGTTCCATTCCCACCTTGCTCTGTTTGTACCAGACCTTCACCAAGCTCACTATCTTGGCATCATTGGAAGTTAGAGTTGACAAGAACTTTGAAAATACCTTAGTCTAACTCCTTTGTTTCCTACACAGGAGGCTGAGATCAAGGGAGGTTTTGACACTTGCCTAAAACTGTGCTGCTCTAATGCTAACACCAGGGCTCCCAAACTTCCCAGTTTGGGGCCATTGTCACAGTGAGATATTTGAATTCTTACTTGAGAGCCTTATAAGGACTTAAGTATTGAATAACTTAGAAGGAGTGTTTCTCCTCTCTTATTTCATAATCCAAATTATCTGCCAGCCCCTACATCTGTATATATTTAGGTACATATATATATACAGAGAGAGAGAGAATTTATATTATTCATTAGTTTACTAGTTATCCATTTTATAATGTTGAGGGCCTTCTATGTTTCCAGCGCTGTAATTAGGATCCTTGTATTGTGTGTGTGCATGTGTGTGTGTATGTGTGTGCATGTGTGTGTGTGTGTGTGTGTGTGTGTG
>NW_006785621.1:0-351 GCF_000442215.2 Lipotes vexillifer
GAAGCAGCCGTATAGGTCCCTCGTAACACTCCTAGGCACGCAGAGTCCAAGGAGACACACTGGCCTCTTCCTTGGAAAGCTACGGTGCCACAGCTTGCCAACGCTCACGAAGGCAGTCCGAGCCAGTCTCGTGTGCTGGGCCTGTTGTACTCAATTAGGAAAAACGACCCCCTTGAGGTGAGCGCTCTGCTCAGCGTGCCTTCCGGGAGCTCAAGTTTGCCGCGTTTCTAGCTTAAGCAGGATGTCGAGGTGAGGTCCAACCTGAACACATAGCAGAATTCCTCAGTATGCACTAGGTTAAGCAGGGAGTCCTTGTGAGGACCAAGCTGAGCAAAGAGCGCAGCTCCTCAC
>NW_006785623.1:0-211 GCF_000442215.2 Lipotes vexillifer
GCCGTGCCTGAAGCAGACTAGGCTCTGAAGCAATCCTGTGGGATGGCGGCCAGCTCACAAGAATGCGAGGGGTGGAAAGGAGCTCAGGGCCACTGTAGTTCACCAACCTGCAGAGTTATAGATGACAGCTTTCGTCTAAAAATATACAGAATTTAGGCTGCGAAGAGAACTTGAAAGTGAGGCAGAATTGCAGGAGACCGATTTCAGGAGG
>NW_006785624.1:0-683 GCF_000442215.2 Lipotes vexillifer
TGTGTGTGTGTGTGTGTGTGCATGTGCACATGCACGTGTGTTTTTGTGAAATTTTACCACGTGTGTAGAACCACCATCACAATCATATGGGATTACTCCATCACCACAAACAACTCCTTACGTGTGTCCTTTCACCCATAACCCATTGCCACCACTGATGTCTCCTCTATCTCCATAATGTCATTTGGAAAATATCGTATAAATGGAATCATAGGGTATGTGAACCTTTGAGACTGTCTTCTTTCACTCAGCATATTGCTTTTGAGCTTCATCCAAGTTGTTAAATTTACAATAGTTCATTCCTTTTTTATCACTGAGGAGTATTCCACTGTATGGAGACACCATGATTTGTTTGCCTGTTCATTTAGGTCATTTGCAGTATTTGGTAATCATGAATACAACTGCTATAAGCATTAGTGTTTCATTTATCTAGGGTAAATTGTACACATTTTTGTGTGAACAAAGATTTATTTCCCTTGGTAGTAAATACCTAGGAACAGGGATAAGTGTATATTTGACTTTATAAGAAATCGCCAAACTGTTTTCCAGAGTGGCTGCACTATTTTGTATTCCACCAGCAGCATGAGTTCCAGTTGCTCCACATTCTTGCTAGCATTTTGCATTTTATTGTCACTGTTTTTTATTTTAGCCATTTTAATAGGTGTGTAATGACAGTTCACTGT
>NW_006785625.1:0-514 GCF_000442215.2 Lipotes vexillifer
GTTTGGGTTACCTTTACCTTTTCTGTAAGTTGTACCAAAACATCTACAAGTCCTTTCCTTAGTACCATTCCTTCAAATAAAGTAATTTGGTACCCCCCCCAAAAAAAATATATATATATATCATCCGGACTTCCCTGGTGGTCCAGTGGTTAGGACTCCATACTTTCTCTGCAGGGGGCACAGGTTCAATCCCTGGTCAGGGAAGTTCCACATGCCACATGTTGAAGCCGGAAAAAAAAAAAAAACTCACTAAAAAAAAATCATCCAACCTTTCAAAATTCTAAATGACTTCTTAAAAAGCTCTGCATTAGCCCTGTTTCTTACCATCAGATTCTCTTCACATCTTCTTCATATCAATTTAGTAAGAGAATATAAACATCTACCTTGGACAGCACTCAGAGTTCCTGGTACAAACAGACGGAAAAGAGGAGTAACAGTAAAATAAACTTTTAAAAAATGGTTCTGAAGAACCCAGGGGCAGGACAGGAATAAAGACGCAGACGTAGAGAATGGA
>NW_006785626.1:0-805 GCF_000442215.2 Lipotes vexillifer
GCACGGGTTAGGGTAAGGCTTCGGATAAGGATTAGGGTCAGGGTTAGGGTTAGGGTTAGGGAATGGGGATGGTTTAGGGTACAGCTTAGTGTACGACAACAGTTGAGGTTTAGCATACGTGTTAGGGCATGGGGTACTGTTAGCATACGGGTTAGGATTCGGGCACGGGTTAGGGTAAGGCTTCGGGTAAGGGTTAGGGTCAGGGTTAGGGTTAGGGTTAGGGTACATGGATGGTTTAGGGTTAATGTTAGGGTACGATATTGGTTGAGGGTTGGCGTATGTGTTTGGGCATGGGTTATTGTTAGCGTACGGGTTTGGATTAAGGCACGTGTTAGGGTAAGGCTTCAGGTAATGGTTAGTGTTAGGGTTAGGTTTAGGGTTAGGGTTAGGGAACTGGGACGGTTTAGGTTACAGGTTAGGGTACGACAGTGGTTGAGGTTTAGCATACGTGTTAAAGCATGGTTTAGTGTTAGCATACGGGTTAGGATTAGGGCACGTGTTACAGTAAGCCTTCTGGTAAGGTTTAGGGTCAGGTATAGGATTAGGGTTAGGAAACAGGGACGGTTTAGGGTACAGGTTAGGGTACGACAAAGGTTGATGGTTAGCGTACATGTTAGGGCACGGTTTAGTGTTAGTGTACGGATTAGGATTAGGGCACGGGTTAGAGTATGGCTTCGGATAAGGGTTAGGGTTAGGGTTAGTGTTAGGGTTAGGGTTAAGGAACGGGGATTGTTTAGGGTCAAGTTTCGATACGAAAATATTTGAGGGTTAGTGTATGTGTTAGGGCAAGGATTAGTGTTAGCGT
>NW_006785627.1:0-200 GCF_000442215.2 Lipotes vexillifer
CTAAGACCTTGTTCTACAAGAGTGCCAGCGCCTGGATTGTATCCCCAGCCAATCAACACATTGCTGACACACTGCGTTCACCAATGAAAAGTCATTCTACACCCATTATGCAAATGGACAACACCTCCGGTGCTGATTGGAGATAAAGACAACTGAAATGCTTGTAGTTGCTCCTATGAATTGTGGACTTTTGATTGATT
>NW_006785628.1:0-204 GCF_000442215.2 Lipotes vexillifer
GTGTATTCTGTTGTTTTTGGATGGAGTGTCCTATAAATATCAGTTAAGTCCATCTTGTTTAATATATCATTTAAAGCTGTGTTTCCTTATTTATTTTCATTTTGGATGATCTGTCCTTGGTGAAACTGGGGTGTTGAAGTACCCTACTATGAATGTGTTACTGTCGATTTCCCCTTTGATGGCTGCTAGTTTTTGCCTTATGTA
>NW_006785629.1:0-283 GCF_000442215.2 Lipotes vexillifer
AGTGTGTGAGCTCCTTTGAGTTTTCAGCATTACCTGCAACTGAAAGCCTCACTCATACAAGAAAGTTTTGTTGCCTCATCTTGAAAGAGGATTGGAAGTGGAGCAGTGTTTTCTGCTCAGTTTTAGATGGGTTTTTTTCACTATTTCAAAGTAGTTTCAAATTTACAAAATTTGCAATAATAAAAATAGTATGAAGAAAAATCATTGTTTACACAGACTACCCAGCTTTACCTGTCTTAACACTCTAGCCAATTTGCTTTGCCATCTGTTCTTTATCTCCCTC
>NW_006785630.1:0-539 GCF_000442215.2 Lipotes vexillifer
CAAAAAAAAAAAAAAAAAAACAAAAAAAAAACTGCTGTTGGGTGGTCTCCTCTGGGTGCTTTGCACAGTAGGATTCTGCCTTTCCCTTGCGTTGGATTAACCCTTGTGGCAGAGCCAAACTCCTCAGTTTAGCTAAGGCCCCTCACTCCTGCTCACCTCCTGGCCATGTTGACTCCAGGACCTTCCCATTCAGGCAACAGCACCTACAATCTGCTTCCGATACATGAACATTGATCGAAACCTTATTTTTAAAAAATTAGGACATTTGGGGAAATATGAATATGAGCTGTATGTTAGGGGATGAGTGTTGATTTTCTTGGGTATAAAAATGGTATTATGGTGATAGGGGAATCTTGACAAATAGCCCAATCTTGGGAGGCGATGCTGACATCTTCCTGGCTAAAGTATCACGATGTCTTCAAAGTCTTACATCTGAATCATTCAGAAAATGTTGTGTGGGGCTTCCCTGGTGGCGTAGTGGTTGAGTCCGCCTGCCGATGCAGGGGACACGGGTTCGTGCCCCGGTCCGGGAGGATCCC
>NW_006785632.1:0-257 GCF_000442215.2 Lipotes vexillifer
TGATATTTATAGAACATTCCACCCAAAAGTGGCAGAATACACTTTCTTCTCAAGAGCACATGGCACATTCTCCAGGATAGATCACATCTTGGGTGACAAATCAAGCCTCGGAAAATTTCACAAAATTGAAATCATATCAAGCATCTTTTCCGACCACAACACTATGAGATTGGAAATCAATTATAGGAAAAAAAATAAAAAACACAAATACATGGAGGCTAAACAGTGTGCTACTAAATAACCAAGAGATCACTGAA
>NW_006785633.1:0-255 GCF_000442215.2 Lipotes vexillifer
GTTTAGGGTTAGGTAACGTGGATGGTTTAGGATACAGTTTAAGGTAAGACAACGGTGTAGGATCAGCGTACGTGTTAGGATTTGGGAACGTTTTAGGGTAAGGCTAATGGTAAGGGTTAGTGTTAGGATTAGGGTTAGGGTTAGGGTTAGGGAACTGATACGGTTTAGGGTACAGGTTAGGGTACGAAAACTGTTCAGGGTTAGTGTATGTGTTAGGGCACGGGTTAGTGTTACCCTAGGGGTTAATATTAGGGC
>NW_006785634.1:0-221 GCF_000442215.2 Lipotes vexillifer
AGTGCTCATGGTGACACTGCTCACGGTGGCAGTGCTCACGGTGATAGTGCCCATGGTTACAGTCCCCAGCTTGGGAGTGACCATGGTGACATTTCCCATGGTGAAAGTGCTCATGATGGTAGTGCACATGGTGAAAATACGGTGATACTGCTGATGGCAACAGTGCACATGGTGGCAGTGCCCATGGTAACAGTCCTCAACGGGATAGTGCCCATGGTGAC
>NW_006785636.1:0-2059 GCF_000442215.2 Lipotes vexillifer
ATGGCTCACGGGCCCAGCCGCTCCGCGGCACGCGGGATCCTCCCGAAACGGGGCACGAACCCATGTCCCCCGCATCGGCAGGCGGACTCTCAAGCACTGCGCCACCAGGGAAGCCCCCCCATCTATTTTTGTAAATAAACTTTATTGGAACACAGCCATGCCGAGTCCTTCATGTATTGCCTATGGTTGTTTTTGTGCTGCAACAGCAGAAACCTTATGGCCTACAAAGTCTAAATTATTTACTCTCTGGCCTTGTATAGAAAAAGTTTGCTGATCCTTGCTCTTTGGTTTTTTTTCAATGTATTTATCACAGTTTGCAATTATTTGTTTGATTACGTGGTTATTTAACGAGCTCCCTCATTAGAATGTAAGCTCCCTGAGGGGAAGAACTCTGCCATGCTTATTCTTACTGTTTCTCCAGCACTTAATTGCACCACTGTCTGGCCATGGTAGGCACTCAATAAACAGTCATGGACTGGATTACATGAACAGATGAATGAATGAATGACTTATTATAAATTAAAATTTTATTTCGTTCTTTTGCCTTAGCACAAAACTTCCATTCTTGGTTACCCTCTGGTGACCTCATATCTTAATAGAGTTCCATAATAGTTAGTCCTCTCACCTTCTTTCTCCTCTACTCGCTTCTCCTTCCAGACTAATCTTCCTAAAACAGATCTCAGATAGATCTTTCTGGCATAGTAACCTGGAGACCTAATGACTTACCCACAATCATAAATTTCTTGACCTGCCATCCAAGGCCCTCTGACTCTAGCATCACCCTATCTTTCTAGCCTAAACTCATTGTCCCCCTGCATATCCTCACTATTCCAACTACTGCTTCCTTACATGGAACTTCCCTACCGCTCTCTTATCTACTTGTTATGTTCTTTCCCATTACTACCATCTCCTCTTGTCAAAATCCTAACCAACCTTCAAGTATTTTCTTTAAGCTGCCTTTCTTAATCCCCTCAAAAGACATCTTTCTCTTCTTTGACCTTCCAAAGCACTTTTTATTCCTATAGTATTATGTGTGTCATTTTTCCATATTGCCTACTTCCCTTTAGCTGGTAAGCTCCTTAAGAAGAGGAACCACACTTTACTCATCTTGTTTATCTTCTGAGGTATTTTTATCAGTATGTTCCTAGATCTAAGTAAATAATCATTGAATGAATAAATAAATTGATGCCTAATATTTTTATGTCTTACTAAAATCCTATTCATTCCTTACAGACCAGAATCTTCACGGCCCACCCCAGCCCCTGATTTTTCCCTTTCTCTCCTGCCTTGTATTTTGTTTCCATCAGAGACTTTCTTACATTCCAATTAGATTGTAATCCCTGGAAGTCAGAGACTAAACCTTACGTCTTTGTCTTCCTCTTCCTTCACCTTACAGTACCTGTGCAATTGTAAGTGCTCAATAAATAAAGCTATGAAGAAGCCCCTCTTTTTTCCATCTGATGAAGTCTGTTTCTGAGACATGTTACCAGTGAAGGTTTGCCTGGGAGACAGTGATGTTGAATGAGGATTTGTAAAGGAGTCTCCAGTTTCAATATTCATCAGCTTAAGAAAGGGATATTGAAAAGCTGCTCTAAAAAAAAAAATTCTCCTTACATGAAGTTGGCTGAAGCTGCCTGAGCTGCTAATCCCTGCCAGGTTTTCAGTCTCTGCCTTGAGCATTTAGAGCGCATTCTTGCCTTAACCTCTACGTCAGATCTCTCCACGGTAACACTGGAATGTTTGCTATTTTAGGAAATCTGCCTCACTGCATGCAGTGATATTTACATTAGGTTCCAGACAAGGCATAAATGCAATGGCTTGACTGTCTGCTGCTTTGTGTGAGTAGGAAGGTCCTGATGGCTTAATGGATGCCTCTCCCTAATTCTGTTGTCTTGTTTCATTTTTTAGGCCAACCACAGTGTAATTACACATTAATAAATAGTGCTTATATAATACTGGGGGGAAAGATGGAGAGAAAAAAGAGGAAACAAAACAAGAATTCCTCCAGACATTTCCTTTGCAAGTACATTACCTCCGCGCCACGCCACCCCTCCCCGCC
>NW_006785637.1:0-215 GCF_000442215.2 Lipotes vexillifer
TTAATGTGCTGTTGGATTCTGTTTGCTAGTATTTTGTTGAGGATTTTTGCAGCTATGTTCATCGGTGATATTGGCCTGTAGCTTTCTTTCTTTGTGACATCCTTGTCTGGTTTTGATATCACGGTGATGGTGGCCTCGTAGAATGAGTTTGGGAGTGTTCCTCCCTCTGCTATGTTTTGGAAGACTTTGAGAAGGCTAGGTGTTAGCTCTTCTCT
>NW_006785638.1:0-220 GCF_000442215.2 Lipotes vexillifer
AAAAAAAATTAAAAAAAAAAAAAAAAAAAGAGCAGGCAGAGGGGCTGGTGGCGGCGGCCGGGCCGGGGCGAGCGGGGGTTCGGTGGCCTCACCTGTCCCCATTCACCGGCAGCGACCGGCGGCGGCGGGCAGCGCGTCAGGCGGAGAGAGCCGCCGCCAGCCCAAGAAACAGCAGGAAAGACAGCCTGACGTAGGGAACTGGGGACTGCTATACAGAGAG
>NW_006785639.1:0-235 GCF_000442215.2 Lipotes vexillifer
ACCAAGATAAGGCCCTTCTCTTTTCTTGCCCATGAATGCACCCGTGATGAACCCCACAGACCTCGGTGCTTCCAGAATTCCCTGAACCTTCTGACCTTCCATGCATGGCATCATATAGAAAAAGATGGTGACGTGTATATTTGTATAAAACATGCTATAAAATTTTCGACTTTTCCCTTCCTCATAATTCCAAAGAATAGATTTCTTTGGATTTCTGCTTAATGCTGCTGGAGTT
>NW_006785640.1:0-377 GCF_000442215.2 Lipotes vexillifer
TTGGAATTTTTTTTTTTTTTTTTTTTGCAGTATGCAGGCCTGTCACTGTTGTGGCCTCTCCCGTTTGGGAGCACAGGCTCCGGACACGCAGGCTCAGTGGCCATGTCACACGGGCCCAGCCGCTCTGCAGCATGTGGGATCCTCCCCGACCAGGGCACGAACCCGTGTACCCCACACCAGCAGGTGGACTCTCAACCACTGCACCACCAGGGAAGCCCTGTTGGAAAATTTTTAATCACAGTTTCGATTTCATTACTTGTTATTGATCTGTTCATATTTTTTATTTCTTTCTGGTTCAGTCTTAGAAGGTTGTACCTTTCTAAGAATTTGTCCATTTCTTCCAGGTTGTGCATTTTATTGGCATATAGTTGCTTGTA
>NW_006785642.1:0-4456 GCF_000442215.2 Lipotes vexillifer
CGAACCCGCGTCCCCTGCATCGGCAGGCGGACTCTCAACCCCTGCGCCACCAGGGAAGCCCTGCATCCTTTTATTGATGAGCCCTGAACCTCAAGTTGTTCTCTAGTCCCATAGACTCTTCAGGAAGCAAAAATCAGCCTTTCAACTATCACTTCAAAATCAGCAAATTCCTCGAGGGAGAGTGTTGTGGCCCCAAACATCAGGCTTACATTTCTACGTGTTCCTTTCTCCGAAGCCGTAGCCTTTCAAGTTCTTGCTGTCTTGGGCTTTTTTCTTACTGTTCTCTCATGCCTTCAAACAGATGCTTTTTAATATTTCCTCCAGCAATTATAATTGCCCTACATGGAAATTCATCTACAACATGCTAGTCTGCCGGTACCAAAAGTAGACAACTCTCCAGATTGTTTAAAAGTTATATATTTAAAACGTGTTCTTATGCTTTTTGCCCTTAAGAATCATACCTATTCATTTCTTAGCTCATTCACTCACTAAATACTTATTGAATATTTTCTGTGTTCCAATCACTGTCTTAGGTGCTAGGGTAAATACTCACGTTCTTTTGTTTGTCCTTTGATTACTTAAAATGATCAATATTTACATCTTCTTTCTAATAAAACACATAATTTAGCATGTCCTTGTGTCCCTTTAATATCCCCTTTCCACACCACTCCTATGTTCACATTGTCTAGAGTTTCTGTCTTGCAGTTACAGATTTCCCTGTTCCATTTGACCTGAGCTTGTTTGAGAAAAAGAAAAGCCAGCAATGAACCTGCCAAAATATTGTATTCCCCTTACCTCACAGATCTCTTACAGCAACTCCTGAAGCTGTTTATTTTATTATGGAATACTCCCTTCTGAAGCTTTCTCTGAGGAGCTTTGTATGGCAAACTTTCCCACCCATCAGGTGTTTATCAAGTTCAGTTTCCTGAAGGAGGTCTTTCTGGAGCCTCTGCCCTGTTCCATCTGGACTGATTGCCCTCTAGGCCCGGCGGGACCGTCAGCCAGTGCTTCTCCTCACCATCCTCCGGGGCCCCTCTGCCCCTCTCCTGTACTGGACTCCCTTTCTTGGGTTACTCCGTTGTCTTCGTGGAGCATATCCTTATTTGGCTCCCTCAGAAATGGTACATGGAAGGTTAATTTTTAGAGAACTTACCTGTCTGAAAATCTCTCACATTTGGTTGATAATTTGTCTGGGGATAGAAATCTGTGTTGGAGATGGTTTTCCTTCTGATTTCTGAAGGCAGTGTTCCATTATAATACTTTGTGGGGGGTTTTTTCTTCATTTGCTAGAAGTTTTTCTTCTCAACAGGTCTTTTCCAAGTTCTATCTCTTGCAAAAAGAGAGGTCACCATGTACAACTCTCTGCTAACGAATGTGTAAGTTTTAATGATATAAATGATTTTCTGGGAAAATATAAATTACCTACAAGGATCCGAGAAAAGGCAGAAAGGCCAAAAGACCAATAACCTTTTCAGAGGAAACAGAAAAAGAAGGAAGAACTGAAGTTCCACAAACATCAAAAGAAAAAAGCATCCAGGCCAAACAGTGCTTTCAAACCTGCAAAGGATGGATGATTCCTGTGGTTTAAGCTGGTCCTCAGGCCCAGAACATGGAACAGCCCCACCCTTCTGTCTTTGGCTGGTCAGGGGAGTTGTTTCAGGAAGGCAGGGTGGCCGCCTGTAGGAAAGCGGGTTGGCAGAGTCAAAGACAAGCCCACGACAGGGTCTTCCGGCTCCTTTCTGTCCACTGCATCGCCGCCCAGTTCACCGCCGCAACCGTAACATCAAGTCTGCCTCTGGAAACCAGCCTGTCCCAATTTCCTGTTACTCCTGTTTTCTCCAGTCGCCGGCACAGGAACTGGGTGCTGCTCTCACCCCAGGGACAGAATTCACAGAGAGCGGCTGCCTGCGGTTGTGAGGGCTGCGTGTTCTCTCTTGACAGTGTTTGCCCGGCCCTTTCTAGCTTTGGGATAATCCCCTTTCACCAAGGAAACAAAAGCAATAAGGAGCCCATGTCCCTGGGCTCTCCCGTGTCTGCGGCCCCCGGGTCGGGGAGGGGGGCCATGTCTGTGCTGGGTTGGCCTTGACCAAAGAGCCTGGCTGGGGGGGCGCGGGGGGCAGGGAGCTGGGGGAGCAGGGACACACCCTCGGTGGTACTGAAGCAGTCGGGCTCTTCCGTAGGCTTGGGGGCCACCTGCAGCTGCCGCTGCCCTGGCACACATCTCGGGCCACCGCTCCCAGGAGACAACCAGGTGGGACCTTAGAAGGGGACACCTGGGAGCCCGTGCCTTCCAAGCTGGTCTGTTCTCCCTCTGCCCCTGGGCTGTTGACCACCTCTGCTGGCCACGCCGTGGGGTGCACACTGGAGGCCTGTCCTAGCAGCCCTGATGCAGGCAGTGAGGCACTTTGGCCTCCTTTTCCCTGTGGGATTCTGACTTACCTGCCCTGGCCCCTGAGGGGCCCCTTGTGAGCTTCTTGTGCTCGCAGGTGCAAAGCCGGCCCCTCTGCACTCCCTGCCCCGTCTCTGCCTGGCACTCGCAGGCCTGACTGCAGTGTCTCCCCTGCTTCTCAGCTGCCCAGGGGCGGCCTCTGGCATAGCTGCAAGGTCAAGCATAGGTTTGACAAAGATTTAGATAGAATTTTACTTACATAATTTTTGTCCAGATCTCATTTCATTTTTCTATTTCTCACTAACGAACTGGAATCCAGGCTTGGCCTCATTGAATTGGGGAACCTCTGACCTCTCGCACACCCTGGCCTCTGGACCACCCACTGTGACTGCATCCAGCTGTCGTTCATGGGCCAAGGCCATCCATGTATGGGGGGCACTTCGTTCCTCACCCCACATCCAAGTCACTGTCTCCACTCAGCTTTGTCTTCCTTTGCCAGACTCCATTCCTGTCCATTCTTTTTCTGTCTCGGCCTCTGTCTCTCTTGTACACGCACTTCTGTGCTTTTGATTCTTATTCCTTTTTTTTTGTTTTTTGTTTTCAAAACCTGGATCTCATTGCGTAAGCGTTTTAAGGTTCATATGCTGTGGTAACCTGAATAATGGCCCGCAAAAGATATCTGCATCCTAAACCCTGGAGCCTGTGAAGGTTGCCTTATATGGAAAAAGATGTTTGCAGCGTGATTAAGTTCATGATCCTGAGATGAGAAGATTATCCCGGTTATCGGAGTGGGCTCTAAATGCCGTCACAGGGCCCTTGTAAGAGCCGGATGAGAGGGACTTGACACAGAGAAGAGGAGGCCCCGCGACCACAGGAGGGAGACTGGAGGGATGTGACCAAAGGCTGGAAGAAGCAAGGGATAGATTCTTCCCCTAGAGCATCCAGCAGGAGCAGGCCCTGCCGACTCCTTGATTTTGGCCCAGCGGTACTGATTTCAGACTTCTGACCCCGAGAACGGTGAGGGAATAAATATCCCTTGTTTTAAGCCACCAAATTTGTGGCAATTCATTACAGCAGCCACAGGAAACTAATACATATGCCAACCTCTCAAGAATTCTTTCAAGCTCCAGGTGTAAGGAGTATCTGCTCTGTATCTACTTATTAGTGGCCACTGCAGCAGGTAAATGCAATTAATGAAAAGTTTATACTTTGCTCCTGGTATGCAGTCCCACGAGAATACAGGTGGCTTCATTCCCTGTCATTGTGTCTGAGGACAATACAAGGAGCCAGAGAAACGTGCACTTCACAAAGACCCCCAAACTCTCCCTAAACCTGGAAGTGTTAACGGGAGACACAGTGTGCAGTTCAGTGAGTGAGAACATAGACTAAAAGCCAGGAGATCAGGACTCACCAGATAAACATTTGAATGGCTGTTTTAGTACCAGACAGTTAGATTTCAGGACAAGGACTATTGCCAGGGACAGAGAGAGACACTTCATAAAAGGGCCAGTTCATCAAGAAAACATAACACTTCTATATAGGGTGCATCTAATAGGACAGATTCAGAATACATGAAGCAAACCTGATGGAGCTGAGATGAAACATGCACAAATCCACAAGTCCAGTTGGAGATTTCAACACTACTTTCTTAATAATAACAGGGACAAGGAAGGTCAGAAAGGATATGGAAGACCTGAATAACATTATCAACAATTGCAGAATATACTGCATTTTACATGCACAATAAAGCATTCATCAAGATAGACCGCATGCTTGGCCATAAGACGAGTGTCAATAAATTTAAAAGTACTGAAATCGTAGAGACTATGTTCTCTAATACAGTGAAATTAAATATGGAATCAAGAACAAAAATATGTATAGAAAATCCCCACATATTTGGAAATAAAGATGACATTTCTAAATAACCCATAGGTCAAAGCAAAAAGTCAGAAGGGAAATTAGAAAAAAATTTTTTTTTTTTTGTGGTACGTGGGCCTCTCACCACTGTGGCCTCTCCTGTTGTGGAGCACAGGCTCCAGACGCGCAGGCTCAGCGGCCATGGCTCAC
>NW_006785643.1:0-3478 GCF_000442215.2 Lipotes vexillifer
GATCTCCCTGTGCTATGCAGCTGCTTCCCACTAGCTATCTGTTTTATATTTGGTAGTGTATATGTCCATGCCACTCTCTCACTTTGTCCCAAATGTGTGTGGGAGGATGTTGAAAAGAAAAATAAATCTCCTAGAGATATATGGTGGAAAAGTTCCCTGAACTTGGACGGGGGTTCCTTTTTGAAAGCATTCTCCCTCCAGCCACCACCCACACACGTACACACGTTTTCCTCAGAGGGAGGGCCCTGACCTCCTTCCTCTGCTTGCTTCTGAAGCTGCTGGTCGCAGGAGCTCAGTTGCTGCCAGCTCTCTCAGCAGCTGTGGCTTCCGGTCCCCAGAACTAATAGACCTGGCAGCACACTGTTTGCTTCTCTCTTCACCTGCCAGTTCAAAGCGCTACTCTTTGTGTTCTGTCTACAACAGTGTTTGTGCCTCAGGTGTCACTTACGCAGGGAGAGACGAGGATTAAACCCAAGTGTTAGACCCATAAGGCAGCCATTGCTCAATTCCAAAGAGAGAGCCTGCCAGTCTGCTTGCCTTTATTAGAAACAGGCAGCCTCCTTGTCTAAAAACAGCCAAAGTGGGAAAGCATGGAAGTGGCTGAAAAGGAGAGAAGACAGAAAGAAAGCATCAGATCCTTCTGAAAGCCTCCTGTCTGGCAGGGTAGGTTAGGAAGGTGAGTGGTAAAGCATTCTGGATGCAGTGACCATGGCCAAGGGCTTCCCACTTCTCTGGGTCCATACTTGGCGGGAGGGGCGTGGTGGGGAGGGTCTTACAGATGTGCCTGTACACTCAACCAAGGAGCCTGGCATGAAGGAGATGCTCATCCTGGCACAGGCATGAGACTTGCTGCAGGCCGACACTATCCCAGCTGCAAATAGGCACCCCGGTGCCAGGGCTTCAGAACTCCAGACCCTAGAGCAGCCTCCACCCCCAAGCCACCCCAGCCAGAGGTGAGCTTTTCCAAGAGGGGCATGTGGCCTTGCCTTGATCATCACATCAGAAGTGCCTGAGTCATGCTGGGGTGGGCCTGCCCATACGCAGAGTGTGTCTCTAGGACTGAACAAGTATTTGTAGCCTTTAAGTGAGACTAGGCTATACTTGTTGGTTTTCTCTGCAAGTAGAGCTTTCCCGTCCACATTTGTTATCATCAGTCAGTGTTCCGGTAGCTAAACTTAGACTAGCAGAAAAAGAATTCTCTCCAAAGTGTTATGATAAATCTGTCTATGCCAGCAGACCTCCTCAAACAAACACCCCCTCCCCCCACCCCCAGGAAACAAGCAGAGTCCCGGAGGTAGAAGTCGTAGTGATTCTGCAGGTAGTTTATACAGAAGAGCATTACCCTCTGTCTGCCTTTCTTTCACTTGCATGTTCTGACTTGGTTCTCTTGATGGCCCTGGGAGGTGGGCTGGACGGGGACTGCCATTCTCACTTTCAGAGGAGGAACCAGGACCTCAGGGTCATGACTTGCCCAGCGTTGTAACTAATAATCCGAGAAGCAGGGCTTGTATTCAGGCCTCCACACTTAGTCCAGATGCTCCCTAGGTTCTACCCACATGGTATTCAGTCCATTTCTAAAGGGCAAAAACCTCCAACCATGAAGCAGACTAAAACGTGGTAGGAATTTGAGCAAAAGTTTAAAAAAAGAAAAAACAGAGATTCCAGTTAACCTTGATGATGGGAACATTTTTCTTTGCATGGCCCAGCAATCATGATTTTGAATCCAGAGAGGGAAATGTAACCCTAACACACTGTTGGCCAGGCATTTACAACATGTACATAGTCATAATAATATAAACTCTGTGTATTGATTTTCTAATTTTAGAATCAATCCATGGACAAAGCAGGAAAACTTGGTTATAGCTACAAGATAAGAATAAAGGAATATAAGTATGAATAGCCAAGACAAAGTAAAGATTTTTAAAGATCTTTTTAAAGTGTATCTAATACAAAATGAGAGAGGAAAGCAGGTACAAAGAGTAAATAATATGGGAAATTAAAGATACATGGTTTGTGGTTGATGGACTAGAAAAAGTTATTAAGTATATGATTTACAGTTACACAATAAATAAAATATAAATAGCAAATGTTGGGAGGATGTAGGAAGTAGGGGTAGGCAAACATCCTTTATATTGAATCAATAGATGCTGCCTTGGGTTGAGAATATATTTTATTCCCTGATTCATCAAAAGATATGAAGGGAACCACCAGAAGGGCTAAAAAGAGAAATGGTGAAAGGTGCCACCTTTGGGGAGATGACTGGGGTGCAGGTGAGAGCAGGAGGTTGTTTATTTCATCATAAGTCATCTGTATTGTATGATACATTATGATGTTACTTTGACAGAAAAGAAATTAAGGCAGAGAGGATGACTTTCAAAAGACAGAAACTGTGCTTTTAAAAGACAAAAGCCATGTGTTCTCTGAGCAAATGCCTTTTCGAGAATTAGCTACAAAACACTCATTAGGTCTGCAAACAGAAATCAGAGTGTTCCAGGCTATAAAATGACTGATGTCTGTTTTCAGCAGTCCAGCCAGGCTAATGCTCTCCAATGAAGCCAAACTGATGTTGCTGGTAACAGAAAGGAGCATTTTTGTGAATGACAGAGAAGCCTGTGTGGCATCAGAGAACCATTAATGTCAGCTCCCAGAGGGAGCTAGGAGGACAATAAAATTCCCCCTCCTTGGACTGCTCTTACCTGTGACAAGTTTGTGATGTGTGCAGAGACCAGAGCACAGAGCAGCTGAAGAATATTGGCAGTTCCTCTGCTTTTACAAGGGAGGAACAGAACTAGATAGATTAACGGTTTCCTGAGCGCCTTGTTGCAAATTAGGTGCAATTAGCCCTCAGACAGTCTCAATTGAGGGAACTGTGGCAAAACTTGATGGTGCAGAACCCAGGCAGCCAGCCAGACTTTTAAACCCATTCACGTAAAATTGCTTCTAGACATGGATCTTCCCAAGCTGCAGGGCTGAGGAATGGCAGGCCCTCTGACTGGATCGCTGGGTTTGGGAGGCATTCTACCCAAGAGAGATGCTCTCACTTATAAGTGACCCCTAAAACGGAATCTGGAAAACTCTCAGCCAGAGAAATTAGAAATTGATTCCAAATAGGCTTGTGCCCAGGAAATCAACAGTGAGTAAGAAAACAGGGCAATAGCAAGAATGTTTCCCAGTGTCAGAACTGAAGAGCAATTGAACATGAAATTGATCAGTGACATAAACATTTAAGTGAAAATCCCCTTTTTAAAAAAAATTTATTTATTTTTGGCTGCGTTGGGTCTTCGTTGTTGTGCGTGGGCTTTCTCTAGTTGAGGCGAGCGGGGACTACTCTTCGTTGCGGTGCGCGGGCTTCTCATTGTGGTGGTTTCTCTTGCGGAGCACAGGCTGTAGGCACGCGGGCTTCAGTAGTTGTGGCACATGGGCTCAGTAGTTGTGGCTCGCGGGCTGTAGAGCACAGGCTCAGTAGTTGTGGCGCACG
>NW_006785646.1:0-234 GCF_000442215.2 Lipotes vexillifer
GAACATTCTCCATGATAGATCATATCTTGGGTCACAAATCAAGCCTTGGTAAATTTAAGAAAAGTGAAATCCAATCAAGTATCTTTTCTGACCACAACGCTAGGAGACTAGATATCAATTACAGGAAAAAATCTGTAAAAAATACAAAAACATGGAGGCTAAACAATGCAGTACTTAATAACCAAGAGATCACTGAAGAAATCAAAGAGGAAATCAAAAAATACCTATAAACAA
>NW_006785647.1:0-1512 GCF_000442215.2 Lipotes vexillifer
GAAGAGAGAGAGAAAGGACCTGAGAAAATATTTGAAGAGACAATAGCTGAAAAATTCCCTAACCTGGGAAAGGAAACAGTCACTCAAGTCCAGGAAGCCCAGAGAGTCCCATACATGATAACACCAAGCAGGAACATGCTGAGACACATATTAATCTAACTGACAAAAAGTAAACACAAAGAAAAAATATTAAAAGCAACAAGGGAAAAGCAACAACTAACATACAAGGGAATCGCCATAAAGTTATCAGCTGATTTTTCAGCAGAAATTCTGCAGGCCAGTAGGGAGTGGTATAATATATTTAAAGTGATGAAAGGGAAGAACCTACAAGAACACTCTACCCAGCAATGCTCTCATTCACATATGCTGGAGAAATCAAAAGCTTTACAGACAAGCAAAAGCTAACAGAATTCAGCACCACCAGACCAGCTTGCCAACAATTGCTAAAGGAACTTCTCTAGATGGAAAAGAAAAGACCACAACTAGAAACAAGAAAATTATGAATTGAAAAGCTCATCAATGAAGGCAAACATAAAGTAAAGGCAGGAAATCATCCACAAACAAATTTATCAAAACCAGGAATCGTGAGAAGAGGAGAGCACAGATGCAGGATACCGGAAATGCATTTGAAATGAAAAGACCAGCAACTCACAACAATGTTGTTTATATATAGACTACTATGTCAACACCTCATGGTAACCACAAACCGAAAATCTACAATAGACACACACACAAAAAAGAAAAAGGAATCCAAACACAACAGTAAAGTTAGCTGTCAAATCACAGGAGAACAAAAGATGAAGGGAAGAAAAAAAAGATCTTGAAAAACAAATCCAAAACTATTAACGAAATGGCGGGAATTCCCTGGTAGTCCGAAGGTTAGGACTCTGCACTTTCACTGCTGAGGGCATAGGTTCGATCCCTGGGCCTTTGCACAGCAAAGGAAACCATAAACAAAACGAAAAGACAGCCCACAGAATAGGAGAAAATATTTGCACATGATGTGACCAACAAGGGATTCATCTCGAAAATATACAAACAGCTCATGCAGCTCAATATGAAAAAAATAAACAACCCAAGCAAAAAATGGGCAGAAGACCTAAATAGACATTTCTCCAAAGAAGACACACAGATGGCCAAAAAGCACATGAAAAGATGCTCAACATCACCAATTATCAGAGAAATGCAAATCAAAACTACAGTGAGCTATCACCTCGCACCAGTCAGAATGTCCATCAACAAAATGTCTACAAACAATAAATGCTAGAGAGGGTGTGGAGAAAAGAGGACCCTCCTACACTGTTGGTGGGAATGTAAACTGGTGCAGTCACCATGGAGAACAGTACAGAGGTTCCTTAAAAAACTAAAAACAGAACTACAATATGATAAAGCAATCCCGCTCTTGGGCATATATCCAGAGAAAACCATGGTTCGAAAGGATACATGCACCCCCAATGTTCACTGCAGTGCTGTTTACAATAGCCAAGACATGGAAGCAACCTAAATGTCCAT
>NW_006785648.1:0-218 GCF_000442215.2 Lipotes vexillifer
AAACAATATCTAATCATTACCCCGATTAAATAAATTTTAAAAACCAAGAAGTAATGAGACATAGGCTTATGGGCATTCCTCCTGGCACATTCCATTCTAAATTACAACTTAGGATCACGACTTCCAGAAAGGCTCTGCTGCCCTAGTACCCAGACTTGGGAAAGGACAAATGCTGCCTCCTTGTGGCCGTTTCCCACAACAGCAGCTTTAAACCCAGT
>NW_006785649.1:0-587 GCF_000442215.2 Lipotes vexillifer
GCCGTGAGAGCAGCCGAAAAGGCAGAAGACTACCTATCCCTACGTGAGCCTGGTGGGGTCAGGGAGCAGGCCACATGCACACAGCCCTCCGCGGCCCGTCGTCCGCACCTGCATTCAACCCCGGGAGCATACATACGCACGCAGAAATGACGTGTGCTTCCCTCCGCAGGCGGGGACAACTTGGGAGGGGCCATCGAGCAACGGTGAGGGCTTTGGCTCTGACTGGGAGAGAGTTCTATCCACAGCGGCACCCCCCGAGGCGGTTACAGGGAAAAAGTGCAAGAGGAGGGACCTCTGGTACACGCACTGCTAGCGTACGTACACGAACTTACACGCGACGCACGCGTGATAGGCACGCGCGCCCACGCACACGCTCCTGTACCTGCGTGTTTACGAATGAACGAGTGGGGCAGGGAACGAGTGAATGAACCGACAAACAAACGAGTCCGGCGGGGGGGGGAGGGGTTGAGGCGAGAGTACAGACACACACCCACGGAGAGCTCCCCAGAAGGGTCTGCTGAACAGATGGCCCTCCCCAAGGTCCCAAGGTCATCTGTCTGTGCGGATGGAGGGGAGCCACTGGGATG
>NW_006785650.1:0-207 GCF_000442215.2 Lipotes vexillifer
CTTTGTTGCATCTTCTGACTGTCAGTCACAGTGCATCTTTCCCTCTTGTTTTTTTTTTGGTTACATTGTGAGCTGACTTTCAGTAGAGATTTTCTTCTCAGATGGGAGTCCTGATGGCCTTAAAGTTCAAAACCATTGCATAAAGGCCGTTCTGCATTTGCTTCTGCCAGGTACCCTGGGTTTCACCAGTTCTGGTCCAATTTTACA
>NW_006785651.1:0-324 GCF_000442215.2 Lipotes vexillifer
ACACACACACACACACACACACACGCTTTTCCCTCATTTCTCTAAATATGTTCATCTGTTCTTTTACAGTGTCAGGTTTTACAAGTTAACCTACCTTGCCCAAACTGATGATCAAATATAGTTGAACCCTTTGAAGAAGATATACAAATGGCCAATAAGCACATGAAAAGATGCTCAACATCATTAGCTATCAGGGAAATGCAAATCAAAGCCATGAGATACCACTTCACAACTACTAGGATGACTATAATAAAAAGACAGACAATAGGGCTTCCCTGGTGGCGCAGTGGTTGGGAGTCCGCCTGCCGATGCAGGGGACACGGG
>NW_006785652.1:0-323 GCF_000442215.2 Lipotes vexillifer
CTACTGCACCCCAGGTAATCCACAGGACCCAAGACATGGTAGCTACTAATATACTCTTCCCACAGTACCTCTTAATACCATGTGAACTCCTACAAGGGAAATAAGTATAACAACTTTGGTTGAACTTGGTCTGGGTAAGTCTTGGCCTCTATAACAAAATTCGATGTCTGTCTTATCTGATTTTCTGGCATGATACTGACCTGGTTGTCTAGAAAAGTAATTTACTTTCCAGTAATTTAAAATGTACAGAAAAGTTTCATTAATGGCAAAAAGTACTCACATTTGCCACTTCACACAAAATGCTCAGTGTGTTTTGCCCAAGG
>NW_006785653.1:0-1428 GCF_000442215.2 Lipotes vexillifer
AGATGCAGCTGTAGCTGCTGAAAATGCTCGTGGGGTCAGGGCTGTGGTGGGAGGTGGTGAGCTTCTCGGCAGAGGTGGTGTACAAGCGGAGGTTGGCAGCCCAGCGCTGCTGTGGGAGTGGTCTCTGAACTCCCTTCTCCATCAGGGATTTCGCTGGTGTCTGAGCCCTATCCCACCACCATCTTAAGCAGCCGTGCTTACGTCCTGGTCATTCTGCCCTCGCACCTACATCCCATTCAGACCAGGCCCTGAGCACGGGCCACGGGCCTCCCCAGGCAAGGCCCCGGCCCTGCAAGAGCTTCCAATGGGTTCAGATGAGCAACAGAGGAACCAGCTGAGAAGCTGCCACATGGAAGGGGTCGGTGGGGAGAGAAGGAGCGAAGGGGAAAGAAGGGCAGTAGAGGGTTAAGGCCAAAGCCGGGGGTTAGACCTCCCTTCTCTGAGCCCACATCTTCCTGTGTGAGAGGCTGTGATAACAGCACCTCTTTCGTGAGGTCAGTGTAATGGTAAGTGGCAGATGCAGGAAAGTGCTTGGAACACAGTGAACCCTGGACAAAGGTAGTTTATATAAATTGTTAGTTTTTGAGTGTTGAGTGGAGTGTGCATAATTTGTTTTTGAGACAGAGGGACTGAGAGAGAAGCAGAGGGTCCTGCTGGCATCCTTCCTGGGGTGAGGTGCCTGCCACACTCTGTCCCCCTCACCCTCCTACATCCCCAGCCATGACCCCCATCAGAGCAGGGGCCAGAGGCCCGAAGACCCAGCTCCCCAGAACGCCCAGGGCCCCCAAAGGACCCTCCCCCCTCAGCCGGGCAACCCCCCCATACAGAGGCCTGGAGGGGGGCAGGGACACCCAGGACCCGAGTTTTCAGCTCAGGGCTCTCTCCTCAGCCCAAGGAGAGGCCCCTCAAAGCCCACTCCCCACACGGGGTCTTTGGCTCTGCCCTCCCCTCCAGGTGCGGCTCGCAAGCTCGCTCCATTTCCTCTGTCCCAGGGGAGTTCACCCAACCGTAGGAAGCTCTCAGTAAAGAGGAAACCTCGGCCAGTGGTCAGAAGACAATTTAGAAGTGATGAATTCCCAGGAGCAGTATTGGAAAACGCATCCCAGGATAGCCCTGGGTCTCATCTGGCGGGGCAGAGTGGAAAACACTGTGGAAATCAATTCTCTAACTTCCCGTGAGCCTTCCGAGAGAGGAAGCCAGAGGCCATGGCCCAGGCGGGGTTAGGGTTCAAGTGAGATTGAAAGGCAGGATGAGTCCAGGTAGTTTTCTGTTTACACGCTGACAGTAATAATCATACAGTAACAACAGTAATCATAATAATTTTAAAAAAGAGCTAATAATTAATGTGCACTTGCTGTGGGTCGCAACATTGTTCTAAGTGTTGTGACCTAGATTATTGTTCTCAGTCTTTTAATCTAAAAAAAAAAA
>NW_006785655.1:0-223 GCF_000442215.2 Lipotes vexillifer
CACTCTAGTATTCTTTTTGCTTTTTTTTTTTTTTGCGGTACGCGGGCCTCTCACCGTTGTGGCCTCTCCTGTCGCGTAGCACAGGCTCCGGACGTGCAGGCTCAGCGGCCATGGCCCACAGGCCCAGCCGCCCCGCCGCATGCGGGATCCTCCCGGACCCGGGCACTAACCCGCGTCCCCTGCATCGGCAGGCGGACTCTCAACCACTGCGCCACCAGGGAAG
>NW_006785656.1:0-212 GCF_000442215.2 Lipotes vexillifer
GCTGGTTTTAATTTTGTAGAGAATTAAAACCACAGCTACTCTAAAAGACAGTAAGTTACATTGAATAAGGAAAGTGTGCTTTTGTAGTTAGATTAACAGCAATGGAAGACGACTTAGTATGTTTTAAGATACTCATGATCCGTTCTCGTGAGTCGGGGGAAGAAGGGGAAGAGAGTTAATAAAATACCAAACGATTGTGACAAATTAAGTTC
>NW_006785657.1:0-564 GCF_000442215.2 Lipotes vexillifer
TGGGTCTTCGTTGCTGCATGCAGGCTTTCTCTAGTTGCAGCGAGCAGGGGCTACTCTTCATTGTGGTATGCGGGCTTCTCATTGCGGTGGCTTCTCTTTTTGTGGAGCACAGACTCCAGGTGCACATGCTTCAGTAGTTGCAGCACTCGGGCTCAGTAGTTGTGGCTCACGGGCTCTAGAGTGCAGGCTTCGTAGTTGTGGCACACGGGCTTCTTTGCTGTGCGACGTGTGGGATCTTCCCGGACAAGGGGTTGAAACTGTCCCCTGCATTGGCAGGCTGATTCTTAACCACTCTGCCATCAGGGAAGACCCAAGAAACCGTGCTTGAAGTGACTTGTGTTATCATGGTGAACAATGCTTTTGATCCTGAGGCCAGGGATTTTCAAAATTTGAACTACCACTGGAGATGTAGAAAATTTCTTGCTATTTCTTTTTTTTTTTTTTTAAACACGTTTATTTTTAGCTTTTTACTTTATTTATTTTTTAACATCTTTATTGCAATATAATTGCTTTACAATGGTGTGTTAGTTTCTGTTTATAACAAAGTGAATCAGTTATACATAT
>NW_006785658.1:0-33631 GCF_000442215.2 Lipotes vexillifer
GGAACAGAATAGAGAGCCCAGAAATAAACCCACACACTTATGGTCAATTAATCTATGACAAAGTCAGCAAGAATATACGATGGTGAAAAGACAGTCTCTTCAATAAGTGGTACTGGGAAAACCAGACAGCTACATGTAAAAGAATGGAATTAGAACATTCTCTAACACCATATACAAAAATAAACTTAAAGTGAATTAAAGACCTTAAGGTAAGACCGGATACTATAAAACTCCGAGAGGAAAACATAAGCAGAACATTCTTTGACATAAATCGCAGCAGTATTTTTTTGGATCCATTTCCTAACGCAAAGAAACTAAAAGCAAAAGTAAACAAATGAGACCTAATTAAACTTAACAGCTTTTGCACAGCAAAGGAAACCGCTGACAAAATGAAAAGACAACCTACTGAATGGGAGAAATATTTGCAAATGATGTGACCAATAAGAGATTAATATCCAAAATATATAAACAGCTCATACAACTCAACATCAAAAAAAAAAAACCCAATTAAAAAATGGGCAGAAGAACTGAAGAGACATTTTTCCAAAGACGAAATACAGATGGCCAATAAACACATGAAAATGTGTTCAGCATTGCTAAGCATCAGGGAAAGGCAAATCAAAACCACGGTGAGATATCACCTCACACCTGTCTGAATGACTGTCATCAGACCACAAACAGCAAATGCTGGAGAGGATGTGGAGAAAAGAAAACCTTCGTACACTGCAGGTGGGAATGTAAATTGGTGTAGCCACTGTGGAAAACAGTACAGAGGTTTCTCAAAACACTACAAATAGAACTACCATATGACCCAGCAATTCCACTCTGGATATATCTCCAAAAAAACCAAAAACACTAATTCGAAAAGATACATGCACCCCAATGTTTATAGCAGCATTATTTACAATTGCCAAGACATGGAAGCAAACTAAGTGTCCATTAACAGATGAATGGATAAAGGAGATGCGGTGTGTGTATATATATATATATATATATATATATACACACACACACATATATATATATATAATGGAATACTACTCAGCCATAAAAAAGAATGAAATTTTGCCATTTGCAGCAACATGGATGGACTTGGAGGGCATTATGCTAAATGAAATAAGTCAAACAGAGAAAGACACATACTGTATGATATTACTTATCTGTGGAATCTAAAAAATACAACAAACCAGTGAATAAAACAGAAAGGAAGCAGACTCACAGATCCACAAAACAAACTATTTGTTACCAGTGGAGAGAGGGAAGGGGGAAGGGGCAATAAAGGGTGGGGGAAAGTAAGGGTTATTATCAGATTATATGAAATCATATGTGTGAAACTTCTGAAAATTATAGAGCACTATAGAATTTTTTTTTTTTTTTTTTTTGGTCATTAACTCAGATTCCAAAACCTGAGGATAGTTGCTACAGACAATAGCACAGATAAATCAAACATAATGTTGATCAATTATGCAATTCTCAGAAGAATATATAGAATAGATCCCATTTATATAAAGCAAAATAAAAGCAGGCAAAATGAAATAATATGTTTTAGGGAATTATAACAATGGTAAAATCATAATAAGAACCAGGAGAATGTTTGTCATAGAAGTTAGGACAGTGGTTAACTCTGGGCAAAAGTAGGGAGTTTTGACTGGGAAGGACAAAGGAGTGTGCTTTGGCAATGCAACAAAAGTTCTATTTCTTAACCTCAGAGGGAGTTATAAGTATATTGTCTTAATAATTTTTTAAAAATTGAGCATCTATGTATTGTACATTCTTCTCAGTGTATATATCTCATAATGAAAAATATAAATATTGAAAAAAAAGGACACAGGAATATAAATTAATTGTCCAAAGAAAGTCTTATTTCTAAACTGCAAAGAAACATATATTTTAAATTAATATCTTGCATAAACTCATCAGCAATATTCTGATAGCGTGGGTAATATTTCCTAGCAGCAGCTATTTGTTAATTTTCAATGCATATGTCGCTATACCTTTTTTTCTAGAATAGTAATATATAAATTAGTTATGCTGTGCCCTTAATTTATGTGGTTATTATGAGCATTAGTGTTGGAAATATCATTCCTGTTGTTTCTGAAAACATTGTCTATTTGACCTTTAAGCAAACCTAATTTGGATTAGAAATGTAAACTGTAGCTTGCTATTAGAAAAGTGAATGCATTATTAAAAACACATGGAATTTTGAGATCCACACATCTGTTGTCTAGGCTGAATTTTTATTTTTTCTTTAATTCATTTAGGATGCAAGAGAGGATGTGTTTCAGATGGTTGATGGGTCTACTTTTAAAGACCTTCAGATAAGGAAATTAAAATCTTTTAAGACTTCCGATGATTACAATCTATTTGTCTTACCTTCTACATATTTCTAACTTGAGTAGTTACTACCCACAGTTTTAATTTGGAAAATATTCAGGGAAGGAGAGATCAGTGGTTTTATTTTCCATAATAAAATTTCAGTATGGCTTTCATAGTTTGCAAATCATGTTGTATTTGAAAATAATAGAAGGGCTATAATTAAGGAAAATAAATATGCTTGTCAATTTACTCTAGTGCTGATACTTCAGGGTTTTCCCATTATTTTCTAATGAAGATCTTTTTTGACTTAAAAATATTTGTCTATGTGACAAATTGAATGAATTTGAATTCACATCCATGGTACAGATTGTGCTATTAAATCTTTATTTCTAGTTTGTATATACATGTTGTTTAGACAGATTTATATTTTGTGCTTATACTTTTCTCCTAAATGAGAAGTGGTAATACTTTGTAGGTTTATAAATCTATTTTGTGTAGTTGCTCATTTAACACCCTTTCTCAATTCACAAACAACAAAATAAATGTTAACCTTTGACATTACATGAGCAGAGAAAAACAGCCATGATTTAATTATTTGTTAAGTTACAAGAAAAAGAATCTCAAGGACTTAGTTTGAAGGGGCAAAGAAAAGAAGATTAAGAGAAAGAGACATAAAATTTCACATGCACCCTTCCCCTAACATTACTAGTCCTCAAAATCATTCCTAAACTTTGATGTCATGAGGAAGCTGAGTAATGAAATGCATATCCAAATCAGTGGCAACTGCAGACGTAGAGCCACTTTCCTATTTATCTTCGTAAGGAAATAGTGTTCAACATACACGCTTCCTTATATACTGTTTTGGGAGAGACAGCATTAGAATGAAACACTATGCTTGTGTAAAGAACCACACTTGCCAAACCTGGATTATAACCTTGGTTTGAGAAGGCTTACTATGTGTTAGATATTGTGATATAGATTATAAAATTTATTCCTTTATTTAATTTTCATGGCATTTTCATGAGGTTAAACCTTCTCACTTCCATTTTACAGACAACTAGCAAAGGCTCAGTATGATTAAATTACTGTTCCAAAGATACACATCTAGTAAATCAAAGATCTGGGGCTGGACCTTGGTCTACCTGATCCTAAATGTTTTATCTCAGTGACAGTTTAAGATAATGTTACAAACCTGACTTAAACTGAATTTTGTGGAGCTATTTTATTAATACCCTTAAGTCTATGAGCTGGCTTTTAATCTCTTTCCTTTGAATCCTCACCCCCTCTAATTCCTTTTCCACTTAGAACCTCATCATCTCAGTCACTGTGAGAGCTTTCTAATTGCTCTGACAATGTAGTCCACCTCTCTTCCCCAAGTACTATTCACGCTGACTCCGTCTTTCTAAAATGCAATGCAAAATGGCTCAGTGGTTAAGAGTAGGAGTTCTGGATTCAGACTAGGATTGAAATCCTAGTTCACTTTTCATCTGTTATGTAATCTTGAACAAATTATTTTCAGGTTAAAGATACTCTTTAACTTGCTACATAGGCCCTTCATGATTTAATTCCTGCCTGTAACTCTAACCTCATCTCTTGCCACTTTACCTCACGAAATCGCTCTACGGTTTTGAAGAACTATTTTGCATTCATCTTGCTATTTTAGGATCAGGCTTATATAAAAGTTGTGTATCATACTTAAAAATCATCTGAGGGACCAGAAAGATTTGAGATTTGTGTCTAGTCAAATGCCATTCTTACTCGCTGAAATCCTCCCTACAACCATTATTTGATTATTTGTTCCCCATTCCCTTCACTCCAAACACACATTTGCTAAAAACCTTGTCCAAAGGTAACGTGTCCTATGAAGATCTTAAATATGGAGTTTGTGTTTTCCTTTGTGCTCTTATCAGTACACCAAAATGCTGTGCTTATTTCTTCCATTATCTCTTATACTTCACTGCAGTTATTGATTTATTTGTGTCTTGCCCCTAATAGAATGAAAGTTCATTGAGGGACATTGTTTCTTCTTTAACTTTGTATCATTGGAACTACTTCAGTGCCTGCCACATGGTAACCTCTCCATAAGTGTGTTTTGAATGAGTGTGTTAAATTAATTTGATATATTGAGTGTAAACGAAGGCCAATGTTAATACAGACTTCAGAGTAATATTCATTTATCACCTGTAAATTTGGTTAAGAAAAGCAAATATAATAATGCCAGAGACATTATCTTTTCTGTTAGCTTTAACACATCTCTAACAGCAGAAGGTAAGGTGTGATATTGTAATTTATTTTTTTCTTCAAACACAGATGTTTATTAAACAGTCTAATATCTTTTAGTTAATTTAAATTATTATAAGCTATATGGTATTTGCTTGGTAATGAATAAAAGAAGAACTGAACACACTGAAATAATAGAAATGAGTATCTGCTGGATTACAACAGAGTGTACTTTCAAGCTGTAGGTATGTGTGCTTGTGAATATGTACCATGGACATTTTGGGACGTGTTGGGATAAATGCCAGAGTTGTCCTTCGCCAACTGAAATTTCAAAAATTTATTGCTAAATCAGGCCAAACACTTTGAAAGTGATATTTATTCCATGATCCCTAGAGACTATGACAGAATATGTGGGTGAAATCTCTGTTTCATGTAAATCATTTTGATATAAAACACCTTTCCTAACACAGTACTGTAAAGCAATTATACTCCAATAAAGATCCATCAGAGAGACCTTCAAGGTGGCGGACGAGTAAGATGTGGAGATCACCTTCCTCCCCACAAATGCATCAGAAATACATCTACATGGGGAACAACTCTTACAGAACACCGACTGAAAGCTGGCAGACCTCACTTCCCAAAAGGCAAGAAACTCCCCACATACCTAGGTAGGACAAAAGAAAAAAGAAAAAACAGAGACCAAAGAATAGGGATGGGACGTGCACCTCTGGGAGGGAGCTGTGAAGGAGGAAAAGATTCCACACACTAGGAAGCCCCTTCACTGATGGAGACAGGGGGTGGTGAGAGGGAAACTTCAGAGCCACAGAGGAGAGCACAACAACAGGGGTGCAAGAGGGCAAAGAAAAGAGATTCCTGCACAGAGGATCGCTGCCAACCAGCACTTACCAGCTGAGAGGCTTCTCTGCTCACCCGCCAGGGTGAGTGGGGGCTGGGAGCTGAGGCTCCAGCTTCAAAAGTCAGATCCCAGGGAGAGGGCTGGTGTTGGCTGCGTGAAGACAGCCTAAAGGAGGCTAGTGTGAAACAGGTAGCCAGGAAGGAGTCTAGGAAAAAGTCTGGAACTGCCTAAGAGGCAAGAGACCATTGTTCCAGGGTGCACTAGGACAGGGGATTGAGAACACCACCTAAACGAGCTTCAGACATGGGCACAAGCTGCGGGTATCAGCGCGGACACCAGAGACGGGTGTGAAATGCTAAAGGTGCTGCTACAGCCACCAAGAAGCCTGTGTGCAACACAGGTCATTATCCACACCTCCCCTCCTGGGAGCCTGTGCAGCCCTCCACTGCCACGGTCCCATGATCCAGGGACAACTTCCCCAGGAGAACACATGGCGCACCTCAGGCTGTTGCAACGTCATGCAGGCCTCTGCCGCCGCAGGCTCGCCCCACATTCCATACCCCTCCCTTTCCCCAGCCTGAGTGAGCCAGAGCCTCCTAATCAGCTGCTCCTTTAACCCCATCCTGTCTGAGCGAAGAACAGATGCCCTCAGGAGACCTACATGCAGAGGTGGGGCCACATCCAAAGCTGAACCCCAGGAGTTCTGTGAACAAAGAAGAGAAAAGAAAATATCTCCCAGCAGCCTCAGGAGCAATGGATTAAATCTCCACAATCAACTTGATGTACCCTGTATCTATGGAATACCTGAATAGACAATGAAACATCCCAAAATTGAAGCGCTGGACTTTTGAGAGCAACTGTAGACTTGGGGTTTGCTTTCTGCATCTAATTTGTTTCTGGTTTTATGTTTATCGTAGTTTAGTATTTAGAGGTTATTATCATTGGTAGATTTGTTTATTGATTGGGTTGCTCTCTTTCTTTTTATATATATATATATTTTTTTCCTTTTTCTCTTTTTGTGAGTGTGTATGTACATGCTTCTTTGCGTGATTTTGTCTGTATAGCTTTGCATTTACCATTTGTCCTAGGGTTCTGTCTGTCTGTTTTTTTGTTTGTTTGTTTTAGTATACTTATTAGTGCTTGTTATCATTGGTGGATTTTTTTTTTGGTTTGAGCTCTTCTTTCTTTATTTCTTTTCTATTACTATTTAAATTTTTTAATTTTTATCTTTATATTTTTTATTTAAATAACTTTATTTTATTTTATTTTATTTTATTTGTTTATTTATTTTTTTCTTCTGAGCAATGTGGCTGACAGGGTCTTGGTGCTCTGGCCAGGTGTCAGGCCTATGCCTCTGAGGTGGGAGAGCTGAGTTCAGGACACTGGTCCACCAGAGACCTCCTGGCTCCACATAATATCAAATGGTGAAAGTTCTCCCAGAGATCTCCATCTCAATGCTAAGACCCAGCTCCACTCAAAGACCAGCAAGCTACAGTGCTGGACACCCTATGCCAAACAACTAGCAAGACAGAAAGACAACCCCACCCATTATCAGAGAGGATGCCTAAAATCATAATAAGGGCACAGACACCCCAAAGCACATCACCGGATGTGGTCCTGCCCACCAGAAAGACAAGATCCAGCCTCATCCACCAGAACACAAGCACCACTCCCCTCCACCAGGAAGCCTACACAACCCACTGAACCAACCTTAGCCACTAAGGGTATACAATAAAAACAACGGGAACTATGAACCTGCAGCCTGTGAAAAGTACACCTCAAACACAGTAACTTAAGCAAAAGGAGAAGACAGAGAAACACACAGAAGATGAAGGAGCACGGTAAAAACCCACCAGACCAAACAAATGAAGAGGAAATAGGCACTCTACCTGAAAAAGAATTCAGAGTAATGGTAGTGAAGACGATCCAAAATCTTGGAAATAGAATGGAGAAAATACGAGAAACATTTAACAAGGACCTAGAAGGACTAAAAAGCAAACAAACAGCGATGAACAACACAATAAATGAAATTAAAAATTCTCTAGAAGGCATCAATAGCAGAATAACTGATGCAGAAGAACGGATAAGTGAGCCAGGAGAAAAAATAGTGGAAATACCTACTGCAGAGCAGCATAAAGAAACAAGAATGAAAAATATTGAGGACAGTCTTAGACACCCCTGGGACAACATTAAACGCAACAACATTTGAATTATAGGGGTCCCAGAAGAAGAGAAAAAGAAAGGGACTGAGAAAGTATTTGAAGAGGTTATAGTTGAAAACTTCCCTAATATGGGAAAGGAAATAGTTAATCAAGTCCAGGAAGCACAGAGAGTCTCATACAGGATAAATCCAAGGAGAAACACGCCAAGACACATATTAAGCGAACTACCAAAAATTAAATACAAAGAAAAAAATATTAAAGGCAGCAAGGTAAAAACAGCACGTGACATACAAGGGAATCCCCATAAGGTTAACAGCTGATCTTTCAGCAGACACTCTGCAAGCCAGAAGGGAGTGGCAGGACATACTTAAAGTGATGAAGGGAAAAACCTACAACCAAGATTACTCTACCCAGCAAGGATCTCATTCAGATTCAATGGAGAAATTAAAACGTATACAGACAAACAAAAGCAAATAGACTTCAGCACCACCAAACCAGCATTACAACAAATGCTAAAGGAACTTCTAGGCAGGAAACACAAGAGAAGCAAAAGACCTGCAATAACAAACCCAAAACAAGAAAATGGTAATAGGAACATACATATCGGTAATCACCTTAAATGTAAATGGATTAAATGCTCCAACCAAAAGACATAGACTGGCTGAATGGACACAAAAAGAAGACCTGTATACATGCTGTCTACAAGAGACCCATTTCAGACCTAGGGGCACATACAGACTGAAAGTGAGGAGATGGAAAAAGATATTCCATGCAAATGGAAATCAAAACAAAGCTGGAGTAGCAATTATCATATCAGACAAAATAGACTTTAATATAAAGACTATTAAAAGAGACAAAGAAGGACACTACATAATAATCAAGGGATCAATCCAAGAAGAAGATATAAAAATTGTAAATATTTATGCACCCAACATAGGAGCACATAAATGCATAAGACAAATGCCAAAAGCCATAAAAGGGGAAATTAACATAAGCACATTCATAGTAGGGAACTTTAACACCCCACTTTCACCAATGGACAGATCATCCAAAATGAAAATAAATAAGGAAACACAAGTTTTAAATGACATATTAAACAAAATGGACTGAATTGATATTTATAGGACATTCCATCCAAAAACAACAGAATACACTTTCTTCTCAAGTGCTCATGGAACATTCTCCAGGACAGATCATATCTTGGGTCACAAATCAAGCCTTGGTAAATTTAAGAAAACTGAAATTGTATCAAGTATCTTTTGTGACCACAATGCTATGAGATTAGATATCAGTTCCAGGAAAATATCTGTAAAAAATAAAAACACATGGAGGCTAAAAAATACATTATTAAATAACAAAGAGGTCACTGAAGAAATCAAAGAGGAAATTAAAAAATACCTAGTACAAAATGACAATGAAAACATGACAACACAAAATCTATGTGATGCAGCAAAAGCAGTTCTAAGAGGGAATTTTATAGCAATGCAATCCTACCTCAAGAAGTAAGAAACAACTTAAATAAACAATGTAACCTTACACCTAAAGCAGTTAGTGAAAGAAAAACAAAAAAAAAACAAAGTTAGCAGAAAGAAAGAAGTCATAAAGATCTAATCAGGAATAAATGAAAAAGAAATGAAGGAAACAGTAGCAAAGATCAATAAAACTAAAAGCTGGTTCTTTGAGAAGATAAACAAAATAGATAAACCATTAGCCAGACTCATCAAGAAAAAAAGGGAGAAGACTCAAATCAATAGAATCAGAAATGAAAAAGGAGAAGTAACAACTGACACTGCAGAAATACAAAAAATCATGAGGGATTACTACAAGCAACTCTATGCCAATACAATGGACAACCTGGAAGAAATGGAGAAATTCTTAGAAATGCACAAACTGCCAAGACTGAATCAGGAAGAAATAGAAAATATGAACAGACCAATCACAAACACTGAAATTGAAACTGTGATTAAAAATCTTCCAACAAACAAAAGCCCAGGACCAGATGGCTTCACAGGCAAATTCTATCAAACATTTAGAGAAGAGCTAACACCTATCCTTCTCAAACTCTTCCAAAATATAGCAGAGGGAGGAACACTCCCAAACTCATTCTACGAGGCCACCATCACCTACAGCAAACATCATACTTAATCGTGAAAAGCTGAAACCATTTCCTCTAAGATCAGGAACAAGACAGTGTTGTCCACTCTCACCACTGTTATTCAACATAGTTTTGGAGGTTTTAGCCACAGCAATCAGAGAAGAAAAAATATAAAGAATCCAAGTTAGAAAAGAAGAACAAAGCTGTCACTCTTTGCAGATGTCATTATACTATTCATAGAGAATCCTAAAGATGTTACCAGATGTGGAGGACAGTATGGAGGTTCCTTAAAATACTCAAAGTAGGGCTTCCCGGGTGGCGCAGTGGT
This sequence comes from Lipotes vexillifer, assembly GCF_000442215.2. NCBI lineage: Eukaryota > Metazoa > Chordata > Mammalia > Artiodactyla > Lipotidae > Lipotes > Lipotes vexillifer. Next base: position 9,978 of record NW_006785658.1, read on the forward strand.
TGAGAGTCCACCTGCCTATGCAGGGGACACGGGTTTGTGCCCCAGTCCAGGAAGATCCCACATACCACGGAGCGGCTGGGCCCGTGAGCCATGACCACTGAGCCTGTGCGTCTGGAGCCTGTGCTCCACAATGGGAAAGGCCGCAACAGTGAGAGGCCCGCATACCGCAAAAGAAAAACCGAAAAATACTAAAAGTAGAACTACCATATGACCCAGCAATCCCACTACTGGACATATACTTTGAGAAAACTGTAATTCAAAAAGAGTCATGTACCAAAATGTTCATTGCAGCACTATTTACAATAGCCAGGACATGGAAGCAACCTAAGTGTCCATCAACAGATGAATGGATAAAGAAAATGTGGCAAATATATACAATGGAATATTTCTCAACCATAAAAAGAAACAAAATTGAGTTATTTGTTGTGAGGTGCATGGACCTAGAGTCTGTCATACAGAGTGAAGTAAGTGAGAAAGAGAAAAACAAATACCTTATCCTAAGACATATATATGGAATCTAAAAAAAAAAATTGGTTCTCACGAACCTAGGGGCTGGACAGGAATAAATACGCAGACGTAGAGAATGGACTTTGGGACACGGGGACGGGGAAGGGTAAGCTGGGCTGAATAGTGAGAGTGGCATGGACATATATACACTACCAAATATAAAATAGATAGCTAGTGGGAAGCAGTCACATAGCACAGGGAGATCAGCTCAGTGCTTTGTGACCACCTAGAGTGGTGGGTTAGGGACAGTGGGAGGGAGACGCAAGAGGGAGGAGATATGGGGATATATGTATATGTATAGCTGATTCACTTTGTTATATAGCAGAAACTAACACACCATTGTAAAGCAATTATACTCCAATAAAGTTTTTAAAAAACAAAGATCTATTAAAAAAATCTATTCCCTAAATTACATGTAATAAATGTTTATCTCAGAGTATTTTCACAAAAGTGAACTCGCCTTTTAACCAGCATCTAGATAAAGAAGAAACCAAATATTAGCAGAACAGGAAGCCCGCTCCTCTCTACAGTCACTCCCCCCATCAACCCTCTTCCTATCCTGTACCAAAGAGAAAGTCTGTTTTGAATTCTAATATCATGGATTAATTTGACCTGTCTTTGAACTTTGTATTAAGTGGAGTCATACATTTTGTCTTTTTGTAGGAGTGGTCAACCTTCTTTCATTCACACTTGTGTTTGTGAGCTTTACCCCTTTTGTTGCATATAATTCTAGTTCATTCATTCTTTTTGCTGTATATGGGATCTTCCCGGATTGGGGCACGAACCCATGTCCCCTGCATCGGCAGGTGGACTCTCAACCACTGCACCACCAGGGAAGCCCTTTGTTCATCTTTAATAGTCTTTACCAAAGAATTTTTCAAAGTGCTTATAACAATATGCATTCCATATAAATGAGAGTTAATTGAGCCAGGTTTTTTTCCTTTTTTCAGTAGGTGTTTCGGATGGAAATTTGAAATCTAATACTTCTAATTAATGAACGTTGGCAAACCTGTTATTTTCCATAGTTTAAGAACTATTGAATATATTAGTACATTTTTCTTTTCTTTTTTTTTTAAACATCTTTATTGGAGTATAATTGCTTTACAATGGTGTGTTAGTTTCTGCTTTACAACAAAATGAATCAGTTATATATATACATATGTTCCCATATCTCTTCCCTCTTGCATCTGCCTCCCTCTCACCCTCCCTATCCCACCCCTCCAGGCGGTCACAAAGCACCGAGCTGATCTCCCTGTGCTATGCGGCTGCTTCCCACTAGCTATCTACCTTACGTTTGGTAGTGTATATATGTCCCTGCCTCTCTCTTGCTTTGTCACAGCTTACCCTTCCCCCTCCCCATATCCTCAAGTCCATTCTCTAGTAGGTCTGTGTCTTTATTCCTGTCTTACCCCTAGGTTCTTCATGACATTTCTTTTCTTAAATTCCATATATATGTGTTAGCATACAGTATTTGTCTCTCTCTTTCTGACTTACTTCAGTCTGTATGACAGACTCTAGGTCTATCCAACTCATTACAAATAGCTCAATTTCGTTTCTTTTTATGGCTGAGTAATATTCCATTGTATATATGTGCCACATCTTCTTTATCCATTCATCCGATGATGGACACTTACATTGTTTCCATCTCTGGACTATTGTAAATAGAGCTGCAATGAACATTTTGGTACATGACTCTTTTTGAATTATGGTTTTCTCAGGGTATATGCCCAGTAGTGGGATTGCTGGGTCATATGGTAGTTCTATTTGTAGTTTTTTAAGGAACCTCCATACTGTTCTCCATAGTGGCTGTACCAATTCACATTCCCACCAGCAGTGCAAGAGTGTTCCCTTTTCTCCACACCCTCTCCAGCATTTATTGTTTCTAGATTTTTTGATGATGGCCATTCTGACTGGTGTGAGATGATATCTCATTGTAGTTTTGATTTGCATTTCTCTAATGATTAATGATGTTGAGCATTCTTTCATGTGTTTGTTGGCAGTCTGTATATCTTCTTTGGAGAAATGTCTATTTAGGTCTTCTGCCCATTTTTGGATTGGGTTGTTTATTTTTTTGTTATTGAGCTGCATGAGCTGCCTGTAAATTTTAGAGATTAATCCTTTGTCAGTTGATTCATTTGCAAATATTTTCTCCCATTCTGAGGGCTGTCTTTTGGTCTTGTTTATGGTTTCCTTTGCTGTGCAAAAGCTTTGAAGTTTCATTAGGTCCCATTTGTTTATTTTTGTTTTTATCTCCATTACTCTAGGAGATGGGTCAAGAAGGATCTTGCTGTGATTTATGTCATAGAGTGTTCTGCCTATGTTTTCCTCTAAGAGTTTGATAGTTTCTGGCCTTACATTTAGGTCTTTAATCCATTTTGAGCTTATTTTTGTGTATGGTGTTAGGGAGTGATCTAATCTCATACTTTTACATGTACCTGTCCAGTTTTCCCAGCACCACTTATTGAAGAGGCTGTCCTTTCTCCACTGTATATTCCTGCCACCTTTATCAAAGATAAGGTGACCATATGTGCATGGGTTTATCTCTGGGCTTTCTATCCTATTCCATTGATCTATCTTTCTGTTTTTGTGCCAGTACCATACTGTCTTGATTACTGTAGCTTTGTAGTATAGTCTGAAGTCAGGCAGCCTGATTCCTCCAGCTCCATTTTTTGTTCTCAAGATTGCTTTGGCTATTCGGGGTCTTTTGTGTTTCCATACAAATTGTGAAATTTTTTGTTCTAGTTCTGTGAAAAATGCCAGTGGTAGTTTGATAGGGATTGCATTGAATCTGTAGATTGCTTTGAGTAGTAGAGTCATTTTCACAATGTTGATTCTTCCAATCCAAGAACATGGTATATCTCTCCATCTATTTGTATCATCTTTAATTTCTTTCATCAGTGTATTATAATTTTCTGCATACAGGTCTTTTGTCTCCTTAGGTAGGTTTATTCCTAGATATTTTATTCTTTTAATTGCAATGGTAAATGAGAGTGTTTTCTTGATTTCACTTTCAGATTTTTCACTGTTAGTGTATAGGAATGCCAGAGATTTCTGTGCATTAATTTTGTATCCTGCTACTTTATCAAATTCATTGATTAGCTCTAGTAGTTTTCTGGTAGCATCTTTAGGATTCTCTATGTGTAGTATCATGTCATCTGCAAACAGTGACAGTTTTACTTCTTCTTTTCCGATTTGGTTTCCTTTTATTTCCTTTTCTTCTCTGATTGCTGTGGCTAAAACTTCCAAAACTATGTTGAATAACAGTGGTGAGAGTGGACAACCTTGTCTTGTTCCTGATCTTAGTGGAAATGCTTTCAGTTTTTCACCATTGAGGACGATGTTGGCTGTGGGTTTGTCATATATGGCCTTTATTACGTAGAGGAAAGTTCCCTCTATGCCTACTTTCTGCAGGGTTTTTATCATAAATGAGTGTTGAATTTTTTCGGAAACTTTCTCTGCATCTGTTAAGATGATCATATGGTTTTTATCCTTCTATTTGTTAAAATGGTGTATCACGTTGATTGATCTGCGTATATTGAAGAATCCTTGCATTCCTGGAATAAACCCGGCTTAATCATGGTGTATGATCCGTTTAATGTGCTGTTGGATTCTGTTTGCTAGTATTTTGTTGAGGGTTTTTGCATCTATGTTCATCAGTGATATTGGCTGGTAGTTTTCTTTCTTTGTAACATCCTTGTCTGGTTTTGCTATCAGGGTGATCGTGGCCTAGTACATTTTTCTTAGTACATATATTATAAAACACATGGTAATAATGTTATTCTTATCATTATCTGTTTGAATTTAGACATACTATAAAATGTTTTTTAAACTATAAAATACAATAGAGGAATATCTTTCTTCAACCATGACTATAATAGTCATAATTCTAATGATCTGCTAAACTTGTCTCGCCCCAAGTTTCTGCTATACACCAATGCTGTCATTTGTTGCAAATGGATACTATTTAGTACAGTTTTTAAAGTTAGTTGCTTTTTAAATCTTGGAAGGTGTAAATATGAGGGTTTTTTTTTCCACCTTAAATATAACAGAGTTAGAGTATGTTAATGCTGAATTCCAGGTTGCCTGGTGATTTTGCTGGGTCACACATAAAACCTTTAAGAAGCTTCTGCTTTAACACTAAGAGAAAGGCTTGAACAATTCTTATAAAATGATTTTCCTGGCAAGAATTAAAAACAGACATTCAAATAGACACCAAAGAAATGAATTCCATGCCAAAGAATACAGGTAGGTGAGAAGAATTTGTTTCTTAGAATTTTAAAACTAGTTTTTTTCTAAGGAGGATCTTTTAAACTAGTTTTTTCTCTGTTCCTTCTGTCTAGTTTTCAGCTGCAGAATACGTTGACCTTTCTAACCACAGTACCATCCATGAACAGCTGATATAGGTTCCTTTATGATTCACAAGCTCACAGCCAATAAAACAATCCAGTGAGTGAAGAGTGAGTAAGAAGACCAAAGTTACAAAAAAGGAAAAAGAAAAAGGGATTTTAAAATAGACTTTTGTTTATGGCAAGTTCAAATATAGTTTTAATTTCCATCATCCTGCATGCATAAAAAAATCTTATCAGTTGATAAGTCATGTTGTTAATTATGCATTTGGCTCTTATTCCTTTTTAATGATATTCCTTAAAATTTCTATATATAGATACCCAAGGAAGATGTGAAACATGGGTAGGAATGGCAACATCTCATTTATTATTTTTAAAATTTTATTCCAAATCATACCCTTCTTGCATGCGTTGGAAGGAGATAGATAAAACACTGAGCATACATATACATATACAAGGTTTTAACAAACGAAGAGTCAAAGGAGCCAAGAAATTGCCCAACTTCTGATGTAGACATGGCTACCATAGCTACCAAGAACACCTGGTTTTAAACTTCTCACTGGCCTATTAGATTTGCTGTAGTCCTTTAGGGAAGGCTGAAACTGAAAGCCGTGAAAAGATATGCCTGATAGCTCTATCCCAGTAAAGCCTGTTGAACTCTAAGACTCAACTCTAGAAACCAAGTTTTCTTATCTACTTGTTACTGTGTTTCTCTTGTATCTTAAACATTGAAAAACTCGTATTCTGTAACTTAATACAGTCAATGAATACTAACATCTTTGAAACTGTGAGTCGTGAATATATTAAATTTTGGTTCCTATTAAACTTGGATCAACCCTATTAAGTTAAATCTGTATCCTTTCCACAGTATAATTCTGAGAACTATTCAGACCCCAGATTATATATATTATATATGACAGCTTAGGAAACATATTTTGGATATTTAGTAAGAAAGGGAAACAATTACCAACACAAAACTTTATCTTTGTTAGCTTTTATTTACTTTTTTAAAAAAAGTTTAGGGGTATCTTATGGTTATTTAAGATAATCTGGCTAAATTTTTATATTATAGTTATATTGGGATATTTAAGAATATCTTTTTTCCTCCCTCTTTCCTCATGGATTATAATAATCTTGGATTTAGATTGGGTAAGTGTCAGAGGCTATAAGTAATTCAAAATAGGAAATATAATTCCCCTTTTTTCTAGGAAAAGATTTGTTAAGCAATATTCAGAAAAATAAGTTAAAGAGGGTTTTTTTCCCTGTGTTTTGTAGACTTTTTTAGGGAAAACTAGGATGTTAAGTAGTGCGAACCAAATGTTCACTCTTGGTCCCTGGGTTCCCACTGCTTACAAACTGCATGCAATTCTTACCCTAGGAAACCTTACTAATCTCTTCTGGATTGTTGTGTGTCCTCTTTGCTTTCTTGTTGCTTAGACACTTTAGGTATCTAAGAAAACCAAAAGCTATGACTGAGTCTAAAACCAACCCGCCTGCAAAATCTATCCCTGCAAACCAACCCAAATCCAAAACAACCGCAATTCTCCATTTATTAAAAGATACATCAGTCTTTTCATCTTATTCCTTTTTAGTACTAAGAATTCCTTATTTCTTAGTACTAAGAAAAGCCACTATCTGACTTGTGAGAACACATTTGGCCATTTGATAGTGTAGAGAAAACCAATTTTTGTGTATTTTAGTACAATTGCTTTTCATGGAGAAGAAGTGTAATGGGGTCACAATTTTTTTTTTTTTTTTTGCAGTACGTGGGCCTCTCACTGTTGTGGCCTCTCCTGTTGCGGAGCACAGGCTCCGCATGCGTAGGCACAGCGGCCATGGTTCACGGGCCTAGCCTCTCTGTGGCATGTGGGATCATCCCGGACTGGGGCACGAACCCTTGTTCCCTGCATCAGCAGGCGGACTCTCAACCACTACGCCACCAGGGAAGCCTGGGGTCACATTTTAATGAAGACTAATATCAAGAAAGAAGATGTAGTTTCTCTGTTTTCTATATATCTAATTTAATTATTAATTTAAACCCCACTAGCTGGATTGGGAGCAGTGTGGTAAAGAGGTATAGAAATGTTCTTTCAACTGAAATTTTAAAATATGTTAGTCTCTTTTGGTCTTAAGCACCCTTAATGCAGTTATTCAAGTCTTTTTTTGGTGAAATGGTCAAACTTTCAGATATTATTCCCCTTTTTCTTCCTCCCACTGTTGTACCTGGGTGTGTTGGAGTGGAGGAATGAGTTGACCTCCCAGCCACAGGGAGAGACTTCAGTCGGTATACCCTGGCCTTTGTCCATCTAGGAGGGCTGGCCCAGTCAGCTCCATCTCTGAACTTGCTCTGCTGGGCTGTGCCTATCACTTTGCCTTTTGGAATGTAATGGCTTATGATGGCTAATTTGGCCCTTGCCTTCTGATGTTGGGTCTCTGCCATTGGCTGCTCTTCTTCTCAGCTGCAGTCTTCTGTGTCACCATTGGCACCTTTGCATGTTCTCTATGGCATGTGTGAAAACTGCTGTTGCTCCCATGTCATAACGGATGTGATGCTGAGGTGCCTGGAGGGTGTCTCTTAGAGCCTATAGACTCCCCCAGGCCATGTCCAGGGCATCATGTCCCTAGCTACCATGCTTCCTCATTCCTATCTGGATATTTCTACAGTTTGCCTCCCCCCTTTCACAACACACATCAGGTTTGAACTAGAGATAGGAACAGAGGCATGTTCTCCTCAACTTCTGTCCATTTTGCTTATTCCTTCCAAAAGCCACAAGATGGAAAGATGAGGGGATACATTGCTTCCTACTTCCTCTTCATGCCTTGTAGATCTCCAACTAAGTCGCATCTTTCTAATTCCCCATTTGCTCTGCCCCATTGTCTTGATGGTAAGTGGGAGCAAGAGGGAGAAAGCACCTTACTGATAAAGACCGTTATGTTAGGAGGTGCTCCAAAATGATTTTCCATATAGGGCTAGTTCTCTGCTTATGGTTACAAACGTGTCACTTTTTGTGTATTGATGAATTGCTAAAGTGACAGACAAGGGGAATATCAAATTAGAATTAGGCACTTTTAGACTTTTGTTTTTGCATTTTATGGGCCATTTGGCTATCAGTTTACATGAACTTTGAATTTTTGATTTATTGCACATTAAGAAGTGGGACTAGAAAAACTCAGAGATAGCAGGAAAAGCAATATCCCCATGGGCTCTATTATAATAAACATCTTAATGATCTTGGTAAAATCAACTATACCCAGCTCAATATATCAGTTCTTTAGTATAAATAATAATCTTTAGCTATTTTTATATTTTGCAAATGAGCTACCCTTCAGACTCTGGATAGATTACTTGAGCCCTGGATTATCAAGTAAAAACTTGTTGTCATCTTCTAACATCACCCAGAACACAGTTGACAGTAATATGTATCATCATGATATTTTATATTTATCCTGAGAGATAAAGGATGTTTGCCATGGGCTATGCACTGTTCTAAGCACTTGCTTATATATTCAGTCATTTATTCCTCACAAAAGCCTATTAGCTACCTTTAACATCCCCACTTCACACACACAAAAAAAACCAGGCATAGTGAAAAAGTAATTTGCTCAAGAAAACAGAGCAACTAAGTGACAGAGCTGAGATTTGAGCCCCCAGGAATATGCTATCCAAGTCTTAACTCCCTTACCACACTGTCTCTCTGATAAGAGGAAAGATTTATGAAGTATGGTTATTTATCTGTGCAGTTGCTCCCTCATCTCTTGCTATAAATTCTTTACCATAATGCTAACAATTAAGCCTACTTTTAAAGTCTGCCCACATAATCACAGATACACATACACACAACAAACACGTGTTAAATTAATTAAACAAGGAAACCGTTAGACTGAGGTGGCTCTAACGTTGTGGTGGCCTACATGAGCCAACCAAAATCTAAGTCTTTAAATAGCTCAAGATTATGAATTCAAAACCTAAGGATAACCAGTCACAAACAGCCGACTAGGCTTTAAGCTATAGCCAGTCAATTGCTTTGCTTTGCTTCTGCCTTCTCTCTATATAAAGTCTCTCTGAGCTCCTTTGGGTGGAGCACTCCTAACCACTTCTGGTTTGGTGCTACCCAAATAAACTCAAAACTTTTAATACACTTCAGTTTATCTCTTAAGACATGTAAACAACAGAATCTCTTTTTACTTTAACCAAACAAAAATAATTTAAATGATCAAATAATTTGAATATGTAAACACAAGCTAAAAAAGAGTTTTGCATCTTAATATTAGCCCTGTCAATAAGTCAAGGTTTCCAGAACTCACTCACCCAAACCCAAAGCTTTCAACCGGTATGGCTATCGTATCATTATGATAACAATGTCATAAGGAGGAGGCATACATCATTTTCTAAATGGTGCTTAGCAATGTGCATCCTATATTTTCCTCCTGTATGCTGATCCTCTCACTGATTTTTACTTTGCTTCTAAGCATAACGTGCACATTCTCTTTTGTTTAGCATATTCATTATTCATGTTTCCAAGACTGAACCTGTTAGGACAATTGACTGAGAATGCTTCTTCCTTTTCTGTTCATTTATCCATTCTAATTACACTTAAAGGTGGCATTACATTTTCTTTATTTCAAACTTCAAAGGAGAGGGACTAATGGAACAATCAGACAAAAGGGTACAAGCAGGTAGAAATGAAAGATTGCCTGTCATTAATTTATGACTATGTGAACTTATTTGTGTTCGTTTTCAAGGGGGATTTGTACTAAGTGTCTTTCATCTTGTACAAAGCAGACGTTAAGTGCATGAGAGGAAAACGACAGACAAAATGCAGTAATTGAAGTGACCAAGCTATATTATCATCATCCCAAAGCCAGCTAGTAGGATCCTAATATAAAAGGACTTGGCTGAGTGAAGACAAAAAAAGGAAAGAAAGAAAAAGAAACGCCTGCAGCTAATAATTTAAAAAGATGTGAAAACTTTTGTTCGGTTATGTAATCTCCTTAAAACTTTAGAGAGAGCATCACAGTTGGATGTAGGCATAGACATTCCTAGAATATTCAAGCAGAGACCATGGAAACATTAAAAGTCTTTGTATGACTTTCATGCTTCCCCTTCCTAGTTGTCTCCCACTTCCTAGAATGTCTTGCAGAGTTTCAGGAATGAGTAGCTCCAGAGTTCTTTTTGATTATCAGGGGTTATGATTTCATCAACTTGGTTTCAATGGCTCTAAATATCAAAACTGGTCACACTAGTGAATAGTGAGTTCAGCCAAGATGGTCAAGCCATGTGTTGAAACATCATTTAAGAGTTGTGTGGCTTTAACCTTCCCAAGTGGAGTACCATATTACTGGTCTCATTCCTCAATTTTCTTCCTGTTGTAGCTGAAACTATCTATGCCTAAACTCATGGTCTTTAAATAGAAACTATGGCAAAAGAAACACAATCTAGCAAGTCTATCCATATTATTGAAGGTGTATATATTGACAAATCTGCCATGATGTAATTAGGTGTGCAAGAGGTGCTAATGTTTTTAATGGTAAGCACCAAAGGATATTTGTAATAAATTGGTTAAAATGACTATTTTTAGACCCAATTTTGAAAACTGTACTTGGAATTTCAGGGATGTGGAGAAAAGGGAATGCTTGTGCACCACTGTTGGGAATGTAAATTGGTATAGCCACTATAAAAAGCAGTATGGAGGTTCCTCAAAAAATTAAAAATAGAACTACTATATGATCCAGCAATTCCACTTTTGGGTATTTATCTAAAGAAAGCAAAAACACTAATTTGAAAAGATATATGCACCCCTATATTCATTTTTTTGTAGCATTGTTTGCAGGTAGCCAATATGTGGAAGCAGCTTAAGTGTCCATCAAGAGATGAATGGAGAAAGAACTTGTGAGATATATATATATCATACACACACACAAAATGAAATATTACTCAACCATAAAAAAGGATGAAATCTTGTCATTTGTGACAACATGGATGAAGGTATAGGGTATTATACTAAGTGAAATAATAAATCAGAGAAAGACAAGTACTGTATATTTTCAATTTTATGTGGAATCTGAAAAGTAAGAAAAACAAACAAATATAACAAAACAGAAACAGCCTCATAGATACAGAGAACTAGTGGTTGCCAGAGGGGAGTGGGGTAGGGGGATGGAAGAAATAGGTGAAGGGGATTAAGAGGTACAAACTACCAGTTATAAAATAAATAAGTCACAGTGATGTAATGTTCAGCATAGGAAAAATAATCAATAATATTGTAGTAACTTTGTGTGGTACATAATGTATAAAAATATCAAATCATTATGCTGTACACCTGAAACTAATATAATATTATAAGTCAATTATACTTAAAAAAACAAAAAAATGTAATGCATTTATTGCAATGTGTTAAGGTTTGTTTCTCTAATTTGCCTCTGCCCCAATGCTATATTTTAAAATGCTTTTTTCACCCATCTTTAGCATTCCTGAGCCCTTAAATTTTGCTTTAGCTTCATCATTCCCAGCTGAAATAGGCATAATATTTAGCTGGCGAAGAATATATTTAATGTATTTAATTTAGGAATGTTGGAAAATTGCTGTGTAATTAGTCCATTTTTTAACATAAACATTGTTTTGGTATATCCTGGCTCTAAAATCAGTTTTTAGAGTTCCATGTTGAAACTCTAAATTTTTTGAAAACTTTATATAAAACCAAAAAAAATAATAAATAGGCTAATATTTTCTTGTATATATATATATATATATGTATATATATGTGATCATGGGTATTTCTGTTTATATGCATTTGTGGTCAGGTTTAGCTACATTATCAGAATCTCACTTCCTTTTAAAGGGATAATATGGCTACATTTACAAGTTCAGTTCACAATATTAATGGAGGACAGGATTTCATAGTTTGGAAAGGTTAAAGACATATAGGAACTTTTCTTCTAGTCCCCAGCACTTATTTAAACTCTGGCGCACATCAGCTATCAATGACATCGTCCCACCTGCAGGAACTCACAGGCTAGCCGTGGAAATGGGCAGATGTCAGAACTCTCATTGGCAGTCCTCTTTCTCTCTTTGAACTATTCAAAATGCTCTTAGTACTTTGTTATACCACTCTTCCAAACCCATCAATGTTTACAAGGCTTTGATAATAAATAGATATTTTACTAAAGATCTAGTGGGGAAGAGAACTCACATTACACAATACATGTCAGAAACTTGATATATTTCTTCAGGTATATAAGGTTCTTCTCTCCAAGTTTTCTCAATTCTCTCTGTCACCTCATTTCTCCATTTTTTTCCTTTTGTATACAGACTTTATACATCTCCTTTATTACCCTATGTAGTTTTGCCTGGCCACTTCATTCCGTAAAGCAAAAGCCCCCCAAATTAATGGAATTGTGAATACTTGGTGCTTCTCGGGTAACCCTATTTGAAGTGTTTTACCCCAGCCCAAGTGACTTATCTAAGTAGTAACCCAACAGGTTAATCTAATTATATTAACTAATCATGAATAAATAGGAGCTCAGATGAGTAAAAAATTAGATCTGCTCTGGGTAAGAAAGATTCATAAAACTAGTGACTTATGATCTGGATCTTGAAGGATACATAGGGATCTATAAAAGTGTTATAATTTAGGCTTTCATTCATATAATAATCTTAATAATTGATAATAATTATTGAGTGTTTTAAATGTTCACTGTGGAAATTATTACCATGAAGTGTCTCAAGAATTGAGATAATGGTTAATAGTATTATAAACCCCATTTTATAGTCAAGAAAACCTAGAAGTTGAAGCACTTGTCCAAGTTCATATAGCTAATAACTGGTACAGTATAGAGCTAGAACCAAGATTTGAGTCCAGGAATGCAGACTGTAGCATCTGAGCTACTGTCTCCTTCCATTAAATAAATCAGTGTTTTAGTTTACTAAAAATGAGTTTAGCATACTTTTAATATTGTATATGTTATTAAAGATTGTGAATAAACCCAATTTGATTTTGTTTTCACCTATCATGCTACAAAGTGAAAAATAAATATAGCATTTACTCTCTTCATTGAAAATTAATTTTTTTCTATAGTGAGAAGAGACATTAAGCAAATGGTTGTCATCTTTATAGTTCATCTTCAAGGTTGTACATTTTTTTTACCCTTGAGGATTCACTAGAATGGCTTGTACAACCACATCAACATCAAGTCACATCTGCCTACCATCACAGAACACGGTTATTCTCAACAACCCAGAAGCAAAGGTTGAATACATTTAGGAGACTGAACAGGTGCTCAGAGGTACCACTAGTTATTTTGCATAACTAGATTCAACCTTATTGAAGCCTGTGAACTAAAAGGTCATTCAACTGAAAATGTTTTTCATCTGTTTTTATTATTCTCCTGTCCAGCATTGCACTATGCTGTTTATACATATGAGTCCATGATTTAACAAAAAAATAAAACAATTCATTGGCAACTTGAGACAAAATGCTTTTGCTGTAAAGTGTTTGATGGTTATTGATGGTTATTTTAAAATTTAAATATTGTAGACTCCTTGAGTTATTTCAATATGACACAATAATGAATGCAGAAATTAAACTAGAAATCTTCTTCATGGTCTGTCCTATCATATAGTGTTTCCTATCATAATATGAATAGAAAAACTAAAATATTTTAAATTAATTTCAAAAAAGAGCAATCATATTTTTTGTCTAGAGGTCCTTGGTTATAAATTGTATATTTGTTGATTCATTCATTTACAATTCTCAATTATTCCACAGTTAATGAAATATAATAGTGATCCAGAAATGTACAAAATAGACTTAATTTCTCTCTAGAGAGGCAACCAATATTAACCTAGCATTTGTATAACCAACATGAGTATTATAATTATGACACATTTTGGAGAGGTACAGTGGTACCAAGTGCTTATATAATTATATACTTGTATCAATAACACAGGGTTAATGCAATTACACCAGCAAGTTCAAACACAGGTTATAAATGCTTGCTGGACAATAACTGAGAGAGCTAACTTAACAAAGTTCCCATTTATGCCAAGATATAGGTAAGACTGTTCATAACCTAAAGGAGTTTATGGTCTGAGATGGAGACAGAAAAGTAAGTAGACATTGGTAGTATAGCTTGTTAAATGCTGTGTTGGAGAAGCAGAGGAGCCTTGGAGGAATAAAGGATGTGCCTTCACACTGAATGAGGGGCCTGGGGAAGGTACACTAACTCTGAATCTAAAACCGAAAGAGATTTGAGGTTCTCCACTACATATTTATGTCATCTTAGCACTGAGGAGAACTTGCTAACAGAAACCATAACACAATTTATATATATGATTTTAACACCTCCATATATCAAAAACTACAATAAATAAAGCAGGGAAAACCTTGAAAAACACTTATATACAAAGGTAAAGGGTTATCCACATTAACATATAAAAAACTCTTTATTAAGTAATATAAAGAAAACCACTTGATTGAAAAAATGAGCAAAGGATGAGAAATGGCATTTCATATAAGAAAAACAAATGGCCAATTAAGATCAAACTTAATAGTAATAAAGGATATGTGAGTAAAGCAAGTTATTTCATATACAGACAATTTTTAAAAAATTAAAACTCAATATTGGTGAGAATATAGAAAAGAGGCATTCTTCAGCCCTGCTGTTAGGAGTGAAAATAAAGTGAAACATTTTGGAGGATTTTGTCAAAGTATACTAAAAGCTAAAAAGATAGATCCTTTGCTGTAAGTAATTCTGATGTTAGAAATTTATCCTAAGGGAATTAATTGGACAATTGTACAAAGATTCGGGTATATTTATCATAATATTGTTTATGGAAAAATAATTAAAGCAATGTAAATGTCCAGTTATATTGGATTGGTAAATAAAATTTGGTGTGTACAATATATAATGAAGCCATTATAATTATTATATACATACATGGTTATTGCCATGAAGAGATAGCACATATAAGTGAAATTAATTATAAAACTATGAATAATATAATTCTATTTTTTAAAGTATGGTCGATTCATGTGCATAAAAATTATAAAACATACTGCAAAATACAAGCAGTGTGGTGGAATTATAGGTGATTCTTTTTAATTTCTCTTTAATTTCTTCTATTTTTTAAACAGTGCACATGTATTGTTCATATATATAATATATACATATATATGTACATATATACATATATAATATGTACAAGAAAAACTTTTTTAAAATTTGAATATTCCAAAACAAGTATTTCTAAAGTTTGATCTGGGATTGTCACTATGAGCTCAAATGAGAATGGAGTGTTCAAGAAACCAGAATTAATAGTTTATTTTTAAAGTTTAAAAATGAATGTTAAGAAAAATTGAATAACTACCTAATATATTTGCTTCATTCCAAGAGGAAATTATTTTAAAAAACACTGTTACTTGAAACACTTTATGATAATGAGGAGTCATAAAGGAAGGTGAAATACTTTACATTAAAAAGAGGAACAAAGCAAACACAGATAAAATATAAAAATTAAAAAATCCATGTAATTAGAATCAGCTGTAGTTTTAGATGAACAAGTGAATATGTTTGTATGTACATGCACACACACATATACACACACACACAAGTAGAAGGAGCCTATGGAATCTTTTATAGATAGATTGGTGAGTTTTGACTTTTATTTAGTTGTGAATCTTACAGAGTTTTAAATTAGGACATTTTAATGAGAACAGGAAAAGATATTTTAGTAGAAGAAGAGATATCCTATATTAGGTTTATAATAAAACTAAAGCATAAGCTTCCCTAATCATGATACCTTTCACTCTGGCTTGATCAATTGCCTGGAATTCTCCACTGCAGTCTAAGCTTTGTCTTAAAGTATTTCTCATGTCGTACCTTTAATGTCTTCTACTTTTCCCATCACATGATTGAACATTGACTTTCTCAGAGGCAGGGTAGTTATTCTTTCACAAATGTAGAACCTGATGCTCAGGAATAATACTGGAGCCAAGATCTAAAATTAAGTATTTTCATTTCTAACCTATGCTTTTTTGTTTTGCATGCTGGTAAGAGTTAACCAGCAAGTAATTAATATGAAAGAATCCAGTATCTTGAACCACAGGCTCAGGAGATAAACATGATGAAGGTGGAGTAATAGAAGGATTTTGAAGCTCACAACATGAATTTAAATTTGAGTCAAAAGCTCTGCATTCCTCTGGAAATAGAGACTCTTCTCTTCCTTTAGCAAGATGCTTCTAGCTATTAAATTATACATGGAAGCAACAGGAGATTGAAGGTCAATAACAAGGCACCTGTGTCTGTTGAGATGTAAGGTTCACACATAGCCTATTAGAGAAACAGTTTTATCTGTTTTGAGAAGGCACTCACAGAAGGAGATTTTACAGGATCCTTGGTAGTCCGCTTTATTATCTTAATAGACTTGTAGTCAGAATTTATTTATGTATTTGATTTTCATATATATCCCTAAGCCTTCTGAGGAAAAGAAAATCTAACATTTATTAAGTGTTTACTCTGTGTCAGACAGTTGCTTAACTCTCTACGTTTGTGTTTGCAACTAATCCTCCCAACAATTCCGTGAAGTAGGTATATATTATTCCTACTTTATAGATGAGACATTTATTCTTGAGAAGTTGAATAATTTGTCCAGGATTACATGATAAATGAGGATTTGAACACAGGATTGTCTGACTCCAAAGTCCACTGACATGGAGCACTTCTTTGTATGGACGCATCTTCTATGGTATTGAAAAATATCCGTGAAACACATTTTTGCTAAGCATTTTTAAGATGTTAAATATTTTACTGTTATAAATGAAACAATATAACTTTCTTTTTTTTTTTACATCTTTATTGGAGTATAATTGCTTTACAATGGTGTGTTGGTTTCTGCTTTATAACAAAGTGAATCAGTTATACATATACACATGTTCCCATATCTCTTCCCTCTTGTGTCTCCTCCCTCCCACCCTCCCTATCCCACCTCTCCAGGCAATATAACTTTATTTAAAATATATTTATATACGAGATAATAAAATAATTTATGACATTTACATCCAGATAGTTCCTGAGAGGTCTTGTCATCTCTATCTGGTTATTATCAATCTTGTAATTTGAACACTGTAACTGGCTAGCAAAGTATGTTTTAAGTATTCATGCGTCATTTGTAGGCACTTAATGTTGAAAACTCCAAAAAAGTCATTTGGCTGTTCTCCAGAATAAAAGCAAACAAAAACCTTTGTGTCAAAGAAGGAAAAAGATTTAAAGTAGAAGTTGGAAATGGTGAAGAGAATAAACTTTTAAAATATGTAGTAGTTTTCCTAAATTATATGAAAGTTTAAATAAACATATGCCTTTATAACATATTGAAATTCTGTGGATTCTCAAAATAGACTTCAGAGAACTCTGAATGTGTCAAACACAAATAACAGACCATATGATCTGTATCTTTAACTGGATGAATGTGACTATAAAATAAGTATAATAATGGTTATTATTGTGTACTATATAAAATTCTACTCCACAATATATATTGCAGATATTATAAGTCATGTGTTAACAGAAAGCACATTTATTTTCATTTCTGGGACTCAAATTCTATTAAATGTAAACATTTTACAACTCTTATCAGGTTGCATTTTATTGTCTGCATTGGAAGATAAGGTACTGTGAATTTATCACCGTCCAATGCAGGCAGGATTTTCAAAACATGAACTGATGTTACATAATGGTGGACAAGTACTTAGCCAATATAAAGAAACCTTGGTTGTTTACCATATGGCACCTTACACAACCTTTTTTAGGATATGTTTTTGTTGTTGCACATCTTGGTCTTAAAATTTATTTTAAAATTTTAAAAAGGATATATCAGATTTTTTTCCCCAGTATTATCTAATGTCATACAGGACTTAACCTGTACAAAAATTCCTTTATGTATTCCTGTATTACATTCTCAAATAGATTAAGTATTGGCATCTTTCATAGGCTGATCCCTCATGTAAATACATTTTGTTGTCCTGAATATAATAATATGTTAGCCATGATATTAATTAAATTTCAATTTGGATTCAGTAGTTTTTCTCTATACACTGTGTACTAAATGTTGTATAATGTTGATATAATCTCAGATATCTGTAAGGTCCATGGCAAAAATGATCTGGCTGGAAATGAAAAAAATTTTCTTGACTATGTTGATGGGTAAGAAGTTTAATATAAAGTGTGCTAACTGAACTGGAACATTGGATTAAGCAGAAATATTCATTCCAAAAGTGAAACATGCTTATCTGCAGCAAATCCAGCACTCTTTAAATGAAAAACACAAACAGGAGAAGTGCAATAGTAACATTTACAACCTTCACTCTAGTGTTGGTCTCTAGAAGTGACCTTCCCCCCTACTGTTTATACCTGGCTTAGAAGTATTTAAACTATTTTAGTGCATTGGTTTTACATGACCGTGGAAAATGCTCTTTGCAGAGTAATGATATGACATCATGATCACCTAGGCTTTGTATAGCATAAAAAAATATAGTGGTAAACAAGAATAACTGAACTGTTGGAAGGAATAATTCACAGTAGGAAATGGCACTGTCTGTGGCTGTCAATAGAAGATACCATCTGATGACGTAAAATTTCTGTTTGGGGCCTGGAAACATGACAATGTGGGCTGTAGTAACTGATCTTTGACCATTCATTTCAGCAGCCAAGGAGATGTTAAGTCCCATTTCAGTAACTCTAACTGTGCCCATGGAGAAACAGGCATAGTTGGCAGTGAGTTGCATGTCTCCAAGACATAGTTGGCACTGAGTGGCATGTCTCCAAGATCAAATAATTGTTCAAGATTATAGCATTGATCCTCCTTTACATTACCCTTTCTCCTGTCTTTCCCCTATTGAGAAAGAGAGTACAGAGATGAATGGAAGAATTCCAAGAAAGTGGTGGCAGTTTTGGGGAGAACAAAATATTTTAATTCAGAAAAAGCTAAAATTTTTGGCTTTCTTTAGCTTGAATAGTAATATCAGGGAAATTATAAATGATTTAGAAATTGTCAAATGCATTTTGGAAAATATTTAATTTATACCAAATATTTATTTATATACATAATGAATAAAGTATTCAATTTTCAGTCTTAAGGATTATTTACTCTAATTTAAAATATATCTGTATGTTAACCTACTACACCTTTCCTAAAATCTGTTCATTCATTGTGTCTTCCTAAACCAAATGTAAAGAGAGAACTTTGCCATGTTATCATGTTACTGGCTTCACTTCCACACCATCAATGCAACTGATAATTTAGTATATCCTATAGTCCCTATGTTCAGCTGTGAACATTTGAACACAGACACCTAAAAAATAATCATGTTGTAAAAAGTTTGGATTTACTAAGAGATTCAGGAACCCATTAAATAAGAGTATTTTGAATCAGATAACAAATAGCTCTGAAGGAAATTTGTATTTAAAATTTGATATTTAAAAATAACCTACGATATAGATATTATAACAGAGCCTAAATCTAAAAGGAAAAAAGAATGAAGAAAAAGAAGACAAAATAAGATCAATATTTAAGGATGATACCTTATGTTCTTGGGGCTTAACCTCTTTGAACCTCAGTCTCCTCATTTATAAATAGCAAAATTTACCTGTAAACTATAAACTCATTAAGACAAACTGTAATTTAGATTTACCTCTAAACTGTAAGCTCAATATAGGCAAGAGTCTTGCATATACTAAATACCTGATATATATTTATTGAGCAAATCAGTGAATAAATTGTAAATGAATGACACTCTGAATTTGGTCATAGTCCTATCTTTTCCATTAAGTAGTCAATACTAAATATAAGACATCATAATTTTATTAAGTGGAAGTATAGTTCCACTGAATAAGACATGAAATAACATCCATGATCTAAAATGTGGTATATCAGTGTTTGTACTATTTTCTCATTTACTTCTTATATCTTTCTAGGTTTCTATCTAAAGATGATTACTTTAGAAACAATTCTGGTATCTGTATATTGCAATCATTAAGAAGAGGTGAATAAAAATATCACAAAAAACTTCCTGTGGGTTATAGTGGGAACTTTATAACAATGATGCAGAGCTCCAGAAAGCTTGGTGGAATGCACACGTCGTCAATAATTGATTCTGACGAGTCATTTTTTTGTCCTGTGATTGGAAGGTGAAAGGGAGACATTACACAGGTTGACAGGATTTTGGAAATGAAGAGCAAGGGATATCCTAGATTGTGTCAGATTTTTGAGAGGAAAGAGGCACTCTAATACTGATTAACTGACTCATCCTTTTACCCTAAATGACAGTCCTCTGATCTCCACCCCATTAACCATTCTGTCTTTCCTCTTACTAAGTCCTTCTCATTGTTGAGAATGATAACTTTGCCTTGGTAGAAAACATTTCCAATCCATTTTTCAGATCAGGTGGCCACATAACATAATTAGAATCAATGAGCTGAAGGTTAAAGTTGTTGAGTGGGGCTTTAGTGCTTTAAAAGATACCATCAAGAAAGTGAAAATATAACTGTAGAATTTGAAAAAATATTTGCAAATTATATACCTGATAAGGGACTTGTATCCAGAATATATAAAGAACTCTTACAGCTCAACAACAAAAAGACAACCCAATTTAAAAATAGACAAAGGCTTTGAATAGACATTTCTTCAAAGAAAGTGTCCAAATTACCAAGAAGCACATGAAAAGGTATTCAGCACCGTTAGTCATTAGGGAAATGAAAATTAAAACCACAATGAGACACCATGTCACAAATACTAGGATGGCTATAAATTGTGATACTGAGTGAAGTAAGTCAGAGAAAGAGAAATATCATATGATATTCCTTGTATGTAGAATCTAAAAAGAAATGATACAAATGAACTTATTTACAAAACAGAAACAGACTCACAGACTTAGAAAATGAACTTCTCAGGGAGGAGGGAAGGGGGGAAGTGATAGGGAGTTTGGGATCGACATGTACACACTGATATATTTTAAATGGCTAACCAATAAGGACCTACTGTATAGCACAGGGAACTCGGCTCAATGTTATGTGGCAGCCTGGGTGGAGGGGAGTCTGGGGGAGAATGGATACATGTATATGTATGGCTGAGTCCCTTTGCTGTGCACCTGAAACTATCACAACATTGTTAATCGGCTATACTCCAATATAAAATAAGAAGTTAAAAAAAAGACAATGTGTTGTCAGAGATATAGAGAAACTGGAATCCTCTTACATTGCTGATGGGAATGTAAAATTATGAAGCCACTTTGGAAAGCATTTGACAGGTCCTCAAAAAGTTTAACATAGAGTTACTATATGAATCAACAGTTCTACTCTTAAGTATATATCTAAGATGATTGAAAACATACATTCTCATAAAAACTTGTACACAAATGTTCATAGCAGTATGTTTTGTGGCCATCTTACAGAAGCAGATAGATCCCCACACAAAATTCGGTTTAGATTTGAGACTGATAATTCTACACGCACAACACCCCAAAAGGGCATGAAAAAGTTTGTTACTAACAAATGAAGCTTTTGGGGGAGCAAAAGGGTGGCTCCCAAGCATATCTAAAATGGCTTGAAAGAGCAGAGAAATAAGGCTGGCTTGGAGTCTGTGTGGTGGTTAAGAAAGGAGTAGAGGCGGAATGAGGGTTTCTGAGAATGGCTTGAACTGCCCATTGGTGTCAAGGGATAATGGGTATGGGGTTTCTTTTTGGGGTGTTGAAAATGTTCTAAAAAAGTCTGAATTTTAATTCTATTATGCTATCACATTGCTCTCAATTTAGTTAAACTTTCTATTTCTCATTTTTCTTTTTGTAAAATGTGAAGTTGATGTGTTTTCATCATTTTACTGTTGTTATGATGATACATATAAAATTTATTTTTAAAATGTAAAGGATTTTTTTTATTATTTGCATTATTAGATTCTGTAAGTTCATGATTATTTAGAACTCTCTGTTGGAGAGTCTGTTTCTACAATACACCAGTCACTGTGCATTTTACCCATCTTATCTCATTAAGTCCTCACAACAACCTTGAAAAATCAAGTTTTTATGATTTTACAGCTAAGAAGATTGGCATTTGAGGAGGTTAAGTATTCAAGATGGCATTGAAACCCTCACCCATCTAAAGTCCACATTTTTTCCATATATCACACGGCTTCTTACACAAAGGTTAATTGAGTAGTTTCCAGACTTTACTTCATCCACAAACAAGCAAATCTAAAAATGTGGCATATAATTGCTCTGAGTAAAATATGAGATTATAAATAGCTTCGTTAAATGGAACATCAACAAGATGTTTAGATTTTTATGCTGCTGGATTTCATATTTTATCTGTTTTTAATTCACACCAAATGAAAACATGACTTTGATGGCCTCTGTAAAACATGTCATGTGCAAAAATGAAATGGGAGAGCAAGCTAAAATGAATTTACTTCAGGGGATTTTATGAACCATCAACTCAGCTTTTAGTTCACTTACCATGAGAGATGGATGTGACAGGTAAAAAAGTAAAAGCTTAGAGTGGTTCTTTCTGACAAATAATGTATATGCAAATACAGGGCTAAAGGTATAGCAGATTTCATAGAAATTCAAACTGTATAGGATGTAGTTTTAGATGCTTAGAGCATGCATCTCATAGATGTTTAGCAAATATTGAATTAATAATAAAATAATAGTAGCAAACTCTTACTGTTATTAAAGAAAAATTAAGAATATCTGAAAAGTACTACCCTAACTCAAAATAATAATAAATCAAAATATCCTTTGATTTCACTCTCAGAAAGTAGGTCAGAAACACATTTGGAATGATACAATATGAATGTTCCAATTGTGTTATTAACTTTGTCTAACAAAAAAAATGCTTTTTACTTCCTCTGTGAATTAACTATTGAACAAATGAGTTGAAAGCAAGAGTAAGTAAATTCAAAGCATTTGAAATTTTCTGAAATATTTGATATCAATATGATATAATATTAAGTGCTTTCAAGTCAAAGACCTGCACTTGAATCCCATCTCTACTGCTTTGCTACAGTGTAAAATTGTATGAGCTGCTTAATATCTCTGATCCCATTATAAGAGTGAAAATTAATACATATCTTGAATGGGTTTAATGCAGACTAAATCAGCATTGTACATAAAGCAATTTGGGTAGTGTCTGGTATAGGGTAGGCGTTTGATAAATGGAAGATATAGGAATATAAATTGAGTAGTCAGATCTTCACAATGAAAAATGAAGTTGAAATATTGACAAGTTGGTAAATTGGGTCTGTGCAGGTGACCAAACGATCATTCAGAATGAAAATACATTTTGGCTTATGCATAAAGCATTTTTCTCATGTGCTTGCCTGAAGAAATGTAATGCATGTGCTATATATTTCAGATACATAAAAGTGGGGAATTAACTGATCTTTATAATTATATAAACTGAGGTCAAAGTGCTTTTGTTTCTAACTAATCTATTTCAGCTTCTGACACAGTTGAACTTATAATAGACATACTTTATCAACTTGTTGAACCAAGGCATGATTTTTAAAATATCTCACTTTATACCTCCTTAAGTCTCTACAATTATCAAATGTGAGAATTTTGGAAAATTAAATTATATGAATGTGTCTATATTAGAGCCTCTAGTAAAGTTAAAGAAACACATATTGATATAAAGAACATAACTAGAAAACTAGTGAAAAACCAGTAAAAATAAACTTTTATCAATTTAGCTAAAACTCCCTTATAACTCATTACCTTTATTTCTTTTTTTTTTAGCTTTTTTTTTTTTTTTTTT
>NW_006785658.1:38497-64856 GCF_000442215.2 Lipotes vexillifer
GCGGGCTGCACAGGCTCCCCGGAAGAGGGGTGGGGGCCGTGACCTGTGCTCGCACACAGGCCCCTTGGTGGCAGCAGCAGCAGCCTTAGCGTCTCCTGCCCGTCTCTGGTTTCCGAGCTTTTAGCCGCGGCTCCCGCCCGTTTCTGGAGCTCCTTTAGGCAGCGCTTTTAAAACCCCTCTCCTCGCGCCCCAGGAAACACAGAGGCAAGAAAAGGTCTCTTGCCTCTTGGGTAGGTCCAGACTTTCCCCCGGACTCCCTCCCGGCTATCCGTGGCGCACTAACCCCTTCGGGCTGTGTTCAAGCCGCCAACCCCAGTCCTCTCCCTGAGCTCCGACCGAAACCGAAACCGAGCCTCAGCTCGCAGCCCCGCCCGCCCCCGGCGGGTGAGCACACGAGCCTCTCGGGCTGGTGAGCGCCGGTCGGCGCCGATCCTCTGTGCGGGAATCTCTCCGCTTTGCCCTCCGCGCCCCTGTTGCTGTGCTGTCCTCCGCGGCTCCGAAGCTCCCCGCTCCGCCTCCCGCAATCTCTGCCCGCGAAGGGGCTCCTAGTGTGTGGAGACCTTTCCTCCTTCACGGCTCCCTCCCACTGGTGCAGGTACCGTCCTTATCCTTTTGTCTCTGTTTATTCTTTTTTCTCTTGCCCTACCCAGGTACGTGGGGAGTTTCTTGCCTTTTGGGAGGTCTGAGGTCTCCTGCCAGCGTTCAGTAGGTGTTCTGTAGGAGTTGCTCCACGTGTAGATGTATTTCTGGTGTATCTGTGGGGAGGAAGGTGATCTCTGCGTCTTACTCCTCCGCCATCTTGGAAAGAGTCACCTTTATTTTTTTAAGCAACTTTATTGGAGTATAATTGCTTTACAATGTTGTGTTAGTTTCTGCTGTGTAACAAAGTGAATCAGCTATGTGTATACATATATCCCCATATCCCCTCCCTCTTGCCTCTCCCTCCCACCCTCCATATCCAACCCCTCTACATGGTCACAAAGCACTGAGCTGATATCCCTGTGCGATGCAGCTGTTTCCCACTAGCTATCTATCTTACATTTGGTAGTGTATATATGTCAGTGCTACTCTGTCACTTTGTCCCAGCTTCCCCTTACCTCTCTCCGTGTCCTCAAGTCCATTCTCTACATCTGCGTCTTTATTCCTGTCCTGCCCCTAGGCTCATCAGGACCATTTTTTTTTTTTAGATTCCATATATAGGTGTTAGCATATGATATATTTGTTTTTCTCTTTCTGACTTACTTCACTCTGTATGACAGACTCTAGGTCCATCCACCTCACTACAAATAACTCAATTTCGTTTCTTTTTATGGCTGAGTAATATTCCATTGTATATATGTGCCACATCTTTATCCATTCATCTGTCGATGGACACTTAAGTTGATTCCATGTCCTGGCTATTGTAAATAGAGCTGCAATGAACATTGTGGTACATGACTCTTTTTGAATTATGGTATTTTCAGGGTATATGCCCAGTAGTGGGATTGCTGGGTCATATGGTAGTTCTATTTTTAGTTTTTTAAGGAACCTCCATACTGTTCTCCATAGTGGCTGTATCCATTTAAATTCTCACCAGCAGTGCAAGAGGGTTCCCTTTTCTCCACACCCTCTCCAGCATTTATTGTTTGTAGATTTTTTAATGATGGTCATTCTGACCGGTGTGAGGTGATACCTCATTGTAGTTTTGATTTGCATTTCTCTAAGGATTAGTGATGTTGAGCATTCTTTCATGTGTTTGCTGGCTCTCTGTATATCTTCTTTAGAGAAATGTCTATTTAGGTCTTCTGTCCATTTTTGGAGTGGGTTGTTTATTTGATATTCAGCTACATGAGCTTCTTGTATATTTTGGAGATTAATCCCTTGCCAGTTGCTTCGTTTTCAAATATTTTCTCATTCTGAGCATTGTCTTTTCGTCTTGTTTATGGTTTCCTTTGCTGTGCAAAAGCTTTTAAGTTTCATTAGGTGCTATTTGTTTATTTTTGTTTTTACTTCCATTTATCTAGGAGGTGGGTCAAAAAGAATCTTGCTGTGATTTATGTCATAGAGTGTTCTGCCTATGTTTTCCTCTAAGAGTTTTATAGTGTCTGGCCTTAAATTTAGGTCTTTAATCCATTTTGACTTTATTTTTGTGTATGGTGTTAGGAAGTGTTCTAACTTCATTCTTTTACATGTAGCTGTCTAGTTTTCCCAGCACACTTATTGAAGAGGCTGTCTTTTCTCCATTGTATACTCTTGCCTCCTTTATCAAAGAGAAGTTGACCATATGTGTGTGGGTTTATCTCTGGGCTTTCTATCCTGTTCCATTGATCTCTGTTTTTGTTTTTGTGCCAGTACCATACTGTCTTGATTCCTGTAGCTTTGTAGTATAGTCTGAAGTCAGGGAGCCTGATTCTTCCAGCTCCTTTTTGATTCTCTATGTACAGTATCATGTCATCTGCAAACAGTGACACTTTTTCTTCTTTTCCAATTTGGATTCCTTTTATTACTTTTTCTTCTCTGATTGCCATGGTTAAAACTTCCAAAACTATGTTGAATAATAGTGGTGAGAGTGGGCAACCTTGTCTTCTTCCTGATCTTAGAGGAAATGGTTTCATTTTTTTCACCGGTGAGAACGATGTTGGCTGTGGGTTTGTCATATATGGCCTTTATTATGTTTAGGTAGCTTCCCTCTATTCCCACCTTCTGGAGAGTTTTTATCATAAATGGGTGTTGAATTTTGTTGAAAGATTTTTCTGCATATATTGAGATGATCATATGGTTTTTATCCTTCAATTTGTTAATATGTTGTATCACATTGATTGCTTTGAGTATATTGAAGAATCCTTGCATTCCTGGGATAAACCCCACTTGATCATGGTGTATGATCCTTTTAATGTGCTGTTGAATTGTTTGCTAGTATTTTGTTGAGGATTTTTACACCTATATTCATCAGTGATATTGGCCTGTAGTTTTCTTTTGTTGTGACATCTTTGTCTGGTTTTGGTATCAGGGTGATGGTGGCCTCATACAATGAGTTTGGGAGTGTTCCTCTCTCTGCTATATTTTGGGAGAGTTTGAGAGGATACGTGTTAACTCTTCTCTAAATGGTTGATAGAATTCGCCTGTGAAGCCTTCTGGTCCTGGGCTTTTGTTTGTTGGAAGATCTCATTACCTTTAAATTTTCAAGAGAAAAGTTTTAACACTGAATTGGACTCATTTGATTTGTATTGCCACATTATGCAATTTGAATGAAGAAAAATATTTAGTATTAAATATTCTTCAAATGGATCAGGAAGTAAGCTTTTGGGTTACTGTGACTGTATCCATCGATCAGTTTTTTTTAAGGTGTAAACTAGGAATGGTTTAATAATTAATTATAATATTAATTAATAATATCTTCATCTAGGGTACTTCAGTTAAAGGAGTTACATTGAATTTCAGCAATCAGAATAACAACAACATAAGCAATAGGCTAATTAGAATACATATGTATAACATAAAATAACAACAGTTTGATACTTTAATTTCATAGTTTTCCTGAAAGCTGAAAAAAATCAATAGAATAAATTTCTGCTTTTGTAGATTTCATCTCTTCTTTCCCGGTTAATTAAGGATTGAAGCTTGAAATAATTTTTTTTTTTTGCAGTATGCGGGCCTCTCACTGTTGTAGCCTCTCCCGTTGCGGAGCACAGGCTCCAGAAGCGCAGGCTCAGCGGCCATGGCTCACGGGCCCAGCCGCTCCACAGCATGTGGGATCTTCCCAGAACAGGGCACAAACCCGTGTCCCCTGCATCGGCAGGCAGACTCTCAACCACTGGGCCACCAGGGAAGCCCTGAAATAATTATGAAGTGTAAAATTTTCTTGGAATATGAGTGGCTTCTATTTATCTTAGCTAAATTTGTCTACTGTTCATTTAAAACCAAACTAATTTTAGTTGGTTAATTCCATTTTAATGATTGAATTCATGTACTTTACACATATTTTTCATCTTAAAAATAAGTACATCTTCCATTGAGATTCTAAGGAAAAGAAAGTGAAAGTACTGACCATACCTACAGGCAGTTTTAGTAGTACCCATCTTAATAATGATTAAAAGTACTCACAAAATGTACTTCTGTGTTCTAATGAATTTATATTTTTCCTTCTTATTGATACATAATTTCTGTATAATAAAATGCTCAGGTTTTAAGGTTACCAGTGTTCCATTAGTTTTGACAAATCCTTCATGTGTATAACATAATTTTATCAAGACACAGAGCATTTCTGTCACCCCAGAAAGTTCTATCATACCCCTTCCAAATCAGTCACTGCCCAGCCCACCTACCACTAAAAAAAGTAATTAATGGTTTTATTTCTGTCATAGGTTATTTTTGCACATTCTAGAATTTCTTACAACTTGAATCATCATACGATATGTAATTTTCTGTGTCTGGCTTTCTCATTCAGCATTATATTTTTGAGACTCATCCACATTGTTGTATATTGTATAGTGGTTTATTCCTTTTCATAGTGAGGTAGTATTTTATTAAACAAATATACCTAAGTTTAACTGTCCATTCTCCTTTTGATGGACAAGTGGACTGTTTTCAGTTATCAGTTATTTTGAATAAAGTTGTTATGGACATTCTTGTACAAGATTTATGGTGGACATTTGTTTCCATTCATCATGAATAAATAACTAGGAGTGGAATTACTGAGTGATAGGGTAGTTTATGTTTTAAATTTTTTGTTTTGTTTTGTTTTGTTTTTCCGGTACACGTGCCTCTCACTGTTGTGGCTTCTCCCGTTGCAGAGCACAGGCTCCGGACGCGCAGGCTCAGTGGCCATGGCTCATGGCCCAGCCGCTCTGCGGCATGTGGGATCTTCCTGGACCGGGGCACGAACCCGTGTCCGCTGCATCAACAGGCGGACTCTCAACCACTGCGCCACCAGGGAAACCCTGTTTTAACTTTTTAAGAAACTGTCAAACTCTTTCCTAAAGTGGTTGTACTATTTTACATTCCCACCATATGAGAGTTCAGTAGCTCTATGTCTCCAACAATTGGTTATTGGCAATTACATCCATTTTAGCCACTCTAGTGAATGTATAGATGTATGGGAAAAAAGCCAGTTAGAAAAGACTATGTGCTGTATTTCAGTGTGGGTTGAATTTGTCTTTCCTTAATGACTAGTAATGTTGTATCTGAGGGTTCCCAAGATCCTCAGGGTAGGGAGTTATAGAAACAGTAGATAATTCGACATAAGGCTTGTATCTGGAATAATAAAAAGACAACAAGATGGAAAAAATGGGTAAAGGATTTAAGCTGGCCCTTCACAGAGAAAGATATACAAAAGGGCAACAAGCATGTGAAAAAATATTTAACATCTATGCAGAAAAGAGTTAAAATAGTAGGCAGTACCTCTATCCTGGAAAGCCCTGTTTACATGATTTGGCCTTGGCTGGCATCAGAGAACTTGGATTTTAAGAGGATTCCCACCATTAACTGGTAAGAGTAGCTCACTGTGCCTATTTGAACAAACAATATGATTTTACACTTAACACCTGCTTTTCTTCTGGGAGTCTAGAGTTTAGGTACTTGACAGGCAGGGGGTGCCTATGTGACCAGTCTTCAAGCAAAACCCTTGGCATTGAGTATTTAATGTGTTTCTGTGGTTGTCAAAATTTCATGTGTGTTTTCACAACTCATTATTTGGGGAATTAAACACATCTTGTTTAATTTAACTAGGAGAAATTCCTTGGATGCCTGCTCCTGGTTTCCAGCAGAATTTTGCATGTTTCTTTTCCCTTTGTTGATTTTGCTTTGTATCTTTTGTTAATAAATCATAGCTGTAAGTAGAACTGTATTTTGAGTACTGTGAGTACTCCTAGCAAATAAACCTGGGGGTGACTTGCCTATTTATTTTTCAGTGATTATCTTTGATGAGTTCAAGTTTTTAATTTTATTGAAATCTAATTTATCAATCATTTATTTTCTTCCATGGGTTGTGATTTTTGTGACTTTTCTAAAAAATCTTTGTCTAACCCAAATTAGTAAAGACATTCACCTTATGTTTTTTTCTAGGAGCCATCATTCTTCTTCATGAAGTTTCTTGAAAGGTGAATAAATTTTCTTTTTTTGCCTTCAATTAATGGCCATTTTAATGAAAAGTAGAGCAAATTACTGGACCAATTTACCCAACCCATGCTCTAGTCCTTATATGTCCATACATTGTAGAATATTGAGCTTTTTATCCTCCAAGCTTTTGAAAACTTAGGTATCATTATTTTTTCATGAATCAATGCTAAATAGTATCCAGTGTTTTCCTATATCTGTTGAGTTAATCATATGAGTTTTCTTCATCTTAGTAATGTGGTGAAATATACTGATTTTTAAAAAACTTTTAAATTTTTTTATTTATTTATTTTTGGCTGCATTGGGTCTTCATTGCTTCATTCAGGCTTTCTCTAGTTGTGGTGAGTGGGGGCCACTCTTCATTGCGGTGCACAGGCTTCTCATTGAGGTGGCTTCTCTTGTTGTGGAGCATGGGCTCTAGGGCACGTGGGCTTCAGTAGTTGTGGCATGTGGGCTCAGTAGTTGTGGCTCATGGGCTCTAGAGAGCTGGTTCAGTAGTTGTGGTGCACAGGCTTAGTTGTTCCACAGCATGTGGGATCTTCCCGGACTAGGGCTTGAACCTGCACTGGCAGACAGATTCTTAACCACTGCGCCACCAGGGAAGCCCCATATGATTTTTAATTAAATTTATTGAGGTATCTTTTATCTAGAATAAAATGAGCATAGTTTAAGTATATGGTTTGGTGAGTGTGGAAAAATATACACACCCAAGTAAACAGCACAACAATCAAGATATACATATATCCATTCCCTCCAAAATTTCTCTTTTTACCCTTCTGAGTGAATCCTTGACTCTGTAGGCCCAGGCAATCACTGATTTACTTTCCAACACTGTACTTTCAATTTTCTTTTCTAGAGTATCATATGTATAGAATGATATAGTATATATTCTTTATGTGTCTGGATTCTTTTGTCCAACTTAGCATTTTGAAAAAATTGTATGTTCTTATGTTTATCAGTGTGGTGGGCAGAATGCTTCCTACCTCTCAACACCAGGAAAAAAAGATGCCCACACTCTAATTCCTGGAACCTGTTAATATGTTATATTACATGACAAAGGGAACTTTTCAAATATAATTAAGATTATAAACCTTAAAAATAGGGAGAATATCCTGGGTTATCCAGGTGTGCCCAATCTGATCATGTGAACCTTTAAAAACAGAGAACATTCTCTGACTGAAAACATAAGATATTATAAACATGAGAAGAACTCAGTGTGATGTTGCTACTTTTGAAAATGAAGGTGTCCATGAGCCAGGGGATGAGAGATGCTTTAGGAGCTAAGGGTAGCTTCTAGTTGATAGTCAGTGTATTAGTTTCCTTGGGTTGCTGTAACAAAGTACCAAAAACTGTGTGGCTTTAAACAACAGGAATTTATTGTCTCACAGTTCTGGAGGCTAAAAGTCTAAAATCAAGGTGTTGTCAGAGCTGTGCTCTCTCTGATGGCTGAAGGGGAGAATCCTTCCTTGCCTCTTGTAGCTTCTGGTGTTTGCCAGCAATCCTTAGTGTTCCTTGACTTATGAATGCATCATTCCAGTAACATGGCTGTCTTCTCCCTGTGTGTCTTCACATCGGCTTTCCTCTGTGCATGTCTATCTCTGTGTCCAAATTTCCCTTTTTTATAAGAACACCAGTCATGGTGGATCATGGCCCACCCTAATGACCTAATTTTAATTTGGTTACCTTGCTAGGACCATACTTCCAAGTAAGGTCATATTTTGAGGACTTGCAGGTAAGGACATCAACATATCTTTCTGGAGGGAAACAATTCAACTCTTTACAACCAGTATGGAAATGGGCACTTGAGTCTTACAGTGGCAAGGAACTGAAACTTGCCAATGACCTAAATTTGCTTGGAAGAATATTCTTCCTAGAGCCTCTCAGTAAGAGCCTAGTCAACCAATACCTTGATTTCAGCCATATTAAACCTGGAGCAGAGAATTCATCCAAGTCAACTTCTGACTTACAGAACCGTAAGATAATAAATTTGTGTTGTTTTATGTTTGTGGTCATTGTCATTTGTTACAGCAGCAGTAGAAGACTGCTGGAAGTAGTATTTTTTTTGTTTTTTGTTTTCCTTTTCATTGCTGAATAGCATTCCATTTTATAGATATACCACAAATTTTTATCTATTCACCTGCAAATAGACATTGGGTTGTCTCTAACTTTAGGGTATTACAAAGAAAAGGTGCTATACTCATTTAAATAAGGCGTTTGTGTGGACATATGCTTTCATCTGTGGAATCCATAGGCTGTATAGTCAGTGTAAATTTAATTGCTTTAGAAAATACGAAATATTTTTTCAAAATAGCTATAGTATTTTACATTGCTAGCAAAATAGGATGAAATTTCCATTTGAATTGTATCGTAACCAATGCTTGGTATTGTTGATCTATTTAATTTTAGCAATTCTAATATGTGCATATTCATATTTTATTGTAGTTTTAATTATTTCCTTGAAAGCTAATGAGCATCTTTGTATGTACTTATTGACTTTCCATAGATCTTCATATTGGAAGTGTCTGTTCAAATCTGTGCCCATTTAAAAAAATGCATCTGCCATCTTAAAATTGACTTCTGAGAGTTTTTAATATATTCCGAACACAAATCCTTTATCAGATATATGTGTGTGTGTGTGTATAAATGTTGTCTTTCACTCTGTAATTTGCTTTTTCATAATACTAATTTTAGAAGAGCAGAAAGGTTTAATATTTATAAAGTACAATTTGTCAATTTTTAATTATTCTTTTGTGGTCCTACCTAAGAAATTTTGCATAACCCAAGGTTATGAATATTTTCTCCTCTGTTTTCTTCTAAATTCTATAATTTACCTTTTAGGTTTAAGTTCGTGAACATTTTAAGTTAACTTTTATGTATGGTATGAGGTAAAGATTGAGGTTCATTTTTTTTATATGGGCATCCATTTTTTCTGACACTACTTAGTAAAGACTATTTTTTCTTTCCTTATTAAGTTCCATATTTCTTGACTTTGTTCTGTCCATTGATTTAAATGTCTGTTTTAATCCCAACACCACACTGTCTTGAATGCTATAGCTTGTCTTGAAATCAAATATATGAGACTTCCAATTTGTTCACTTTTCTAAAATTTTTGATTATTCTAGATATTTTATACTCCCTATAAGTTTTAGGATGAATTTCTCAATTTCTAAAATAAACTCACTCAAGTTTTGATTTCAGTTGTATTGTATTGTATTAGTGTTCTCCAGAGAAATAGAACCAAGAGGATATAGATATTGATATAGACATAGATATGTAAAATAAAGAATGGGCTCATGTAATTATGGAGGCTGAGAAGTCCCAAGATATGTAGTCAGCAAGCTAGAGACCCAGGAGAGCCAATGTTGTTAGTTCCAGTCCAAGTCCAAAGGCAAGAGAAGACCAGTGTCCCAGCTCAAAGACCATTAGGCAGAGAGAGTGAATTCTCTCTTGTTCAGCCTTGTGTTCTATTCAGGCCTTCAAAGGATTAGATAAGGGCTTCCCACATTGGAAAGATGATCTGCTTTACACAGTCTACCAATTCAAATGTTAATATGATCCAGAAATACCTTCACAGACACATTCAGAATAATATTTAAGCAAATATCTGGGTACCTTGTGGCCCAGTCAAGTTGACACATAACATGGACCATCACATATATCTATGGATAAATTTGGAGAAAATTCAAATTTTATCAATATTTATTATTTTCACTCTTAAACGTAATATATCTCTTTGTTTTAGAAGTTTCATGATAATTCTTTTAGAAGTGTTTTGTCATTTCCATGGAAACATACCTTCTGCATATTTTGTTAAATGTATCCCCAAGTACTCGACATTTTGGGATACTTTGGTAAAAGGCATGGATTTTTTTTGCCTTTATTAAGTAAACTTTATTAAGGTACAATTTTCATACTATAAAATGCGTTGATTTTAAGGGCATAATTTGATGAGTTTTGAAAAATATACATACCAGTGTAATCAATAAAAATAAAATATTTACATCAGCTGAAAAATTTTCTCACATCTCTGTTGCAAAATCCCCCTTCATCTTCATACCCAGGAAAAATGTTTATCTGCTCATTATTGATTATATGGAATTATATAATATGTTATTTTCTGTGTGTGGCTTCTGATACTCAGCATAGTATTTTTGAGAGTTGCATGTGTACATTGCTCATGTTTTTATTGCTGAGTAATATCACATTGAGCAAATATACCAAAATGTACTTATTTACCTGTTTGATGATATTAGGGTTCCTTTATTTTAGGGTTATTATGAATAGAACTGTTAGGAAAGTTGGTGTACAAGTCTTTCTATTACCATATGTTTTCATTTCTATTGGATAAACACCTGAAATAGAAATGGTGAGTCACATGGTAAGCATACGTTTAACTTTTTAAGAAACTGCTAACTCTTTTCCATACTGGTTGTCCCATTTTACATTCCTACCAGCAAAGTATGAAAGTTCCATTAATTCCACATTTTCACCCACACTTTCTATTGTCAAAAAGCATGGATTTTTAACTTTAAATTTCTAATTGCTCTTTTCTAATATACAGAAATAAAATTGATATTTGTATACTGATTGTATAGTCAGTGAGCTGGATATCAAACTCATTTTAGCAGCTTTTATTGTAGATTCCTTTGGATTTTCTAAGCAGACCGTTAAATGGTGAGCAAATAGTGCTTTATTTTCTCCTTTATATTTTTTGACCATTTATTTGCTTGTTGTTTATTGAAAAATCTTAACCACTTAGTAGAATGTTAACTGACTTTTTTGGTAGATGTCATTATCAGGTTAAGGAAATTCTCATCAATTATTATTTGCTAAAACTTTTACCATGAATAATTTTCAATTCTGTAAATGTTTTTTTCTATATCTATTGTGATAATTATATGGATTTTTCTCTTTTACTTTGTTAACATGGTGTAGTATATGAATTTGCTTTATATTTTTAATTTACCTTGCATATCTTGGATAAAGCTATTTGGTCATTGCTGCATTATTACTTTTGGATTCTGTTGCTAAAATTTTGTTAAGTATTTTACCTTCATTTGTGAAGAATAAGTTCATCATTTACAAACATATCTTGCTTTACTGTGCTTCACTTTGCAGATACTGCTTTTTTTTTTTTAAACAAATTGAGCGTTTATGGCAACCTCTTGTCAAGCAATTCTATTGGCACCATTTTTCCAATATCATTTGCTCACTTTGTGGTTTTGTGTCACATTTTGGTAATGCTCACAATATTTCAAACTTTTTCATTATTGTATTTGTTATGGTGATCTACTACAACTCACTGAAAGCTCAAATGATGGTTAGCATCTTTACCAATAAAGTAGTTTTTAACTAAGTTATGTACATTGTTTTTAAGACATAATGCTATTGCACATTTAGTGTACTACAGCATAGTGTAAACATAAATTTTGTATGCACTGGGAAACCAGAAAATGTATGGGACTCACTTTTCTGTGATATTAGCTTAATTGCAGTGGTCTGGAACTGAACCCTCAATATCTCTGAGGCATGCCTGTATAGTATTCCTGGCTGAGCTTTTTGTTTCCTCCTGCATTTTAAATATGGTTTCTATTACTTTCTGGTCTCTATCCTTTCCAGTAAAATGTCAGGCATCATTATACATTTTTTTCCTCTGTGTTTTTTCTCTTCTAGTTTCTTTCAAAATTTTCTCCTTATCTTTGGATTTCAACAGTGTATCTATAATGTGTCTACACATGGTCTCCTTGTATTTATATCCTATTTGGTGTTTGCTGAGTTTTAGGATCTACAACTTAGAATTTTCACCACATTTCTAATACTTTTAGCTAGTCAATTTCTTCAAATATTTTTTTACTTCCTCCCCTGATCCATCTGGGACTCTGATTACATATAGGATAGCCCACTTAATATTGTTCAGTTTTTTTCTCAGTGTTCTTAAGATTGCAAAATTCTGATTGGTGTACCTTCAAGTTCACTTACTGTTTCTTCTGCGAACTCCAATTTGGTGTTAAGTTCATCCAGTGGATATTTTCATGTCATTTATTGTTCTTTTATTTCTAGAATTTGTATTTGGCTTGATTAAAATTTATTTATAATTTTTTACTACATTTCCAATGTGTTTAATCCTTATGGCAACACTTTCCTTAAAGTCTTTAAACATATTTATAATACAATATCATATGGGTCACCTCAAGGTTGGTTTTTATTGACTATTCTTTTTTCTTGATTATTGTCATATATTCAGTTTCTTAGCATGTTTAGCAGTTGTTTCTTGTATGGTTCACAATTTGAATAATAAAGTTTAGAAATTCTACATTTTAGAATATCTCTCTGCAAAGTATTAACATTTTTACACCAGGTAGTTAGATTAGCTAGATTCAGACTGTAAGATTTGCTTCCTCTGCAATGTGCCGCAACTAAAATATCTATGCAATGCTTTCAGTTTCTAACTGACAAATGTTTCTGAGACTCCTGGATTCTTTCCTTTGTATGTGTAGTTCAATCATCAGCCAAGGATTTGAATTTATTCATGCATAGATTTTGGACCTCATCCATTCTACAGTGTTCTCTTCTGGTGGAACATTTTCAGATGGGTATATTTTTTGTAGTTGTTACACAGAATTTCCTGAAACTTGGGCAAAGGTTGGAAACATTTGTAGTTCATAGACTAACTAGCATTTGCATGAGTGGGTATCATAAACAGATTGTTCATCCGTTTTCCATTATTTGTGTTAAGGGGATTAAAATGCTTAGATTTTAAATTTCTTGACTAATCATTTCTATAATCCCCTTAATATAGTTCATGTGGTTTTACAAATTTCTGACATCTTCAGTCATTACATTTTATTGGCTAAAGTATTTTCTACAACTTGGATTTTCTGGGAACATGAAAACTTTGTTTCCAAAATGCACTTGAAAACTTGTCAAGCCAGATGCACTCTTGTTAGAGAGGCCCTTAAATCTGACTCACACATGGGAGAGCCAATTAACCAATTAATTAGTTAGTTAATTTATTAATGTTGATCATTCAAAGGAAGATTTCTCAAATTCTTGAATTGTTGCACATTTTGGATCTCATCCATTTTACAGTGTTCTCTTGTCCACAATTCTCATATTAACTTTTCAGCCACTCTATCAGGACTGGACTCAGTTTTCTCATAACTTCCAGTCAATAATACTACAGTTTTATGCCTCTCTTAGTCATGTTCAGATTGGAGAGTACCTGCAGGCAAAAAGCCAGAAACTTGGAAGTGTCAACTTCTCTAGTTGTTTTTTGCGAAAGTTAATACTTTTCTAATTTCTGGCTGCTTTTGGTTGTTTTCCAAATTCTTTAAATAGTTGTCTTTATGTATGTGTTTTTTGTTTTGTTTTGTTTTGGTTTTTTTGCGGTATGTGGGCCTCTCACTGTTGTGGCCTCTCCCGTTGCGGAGCACAGGCTCCGGACATGCAGGTGCAGCAGCCATGGCTCATGGGCCTAGCAGCTCTGTGGCATGTGGGATCTTCCCAGACTGGGGCACGAACCCGTGTCCCCTGCATCGGCAGGCAGACTCTCAACCACTGCGCCACCAGGGAAGCCCGTGTATGTGGTTTTTAAAAATATTTTATAATTGTTTTCTGTGGTAGGGTTAGGTAGGTTACAGTCTACTTGACCATTACCAGACTTTTCCAATTCACTTTTGATCACCTATCTCAGATCTACCTGTATTTGATTTTAAATCTACTATTTTATTAGTTACTTTCTATTTGACTCACTATTTTATGATTTTTCCCATCTTTCCTTGCATTCTTTCTCACTATTTAATAATTTATTATTACTTTTTTCCCTTATATTACCTCATAGTTATAAACTTTATGGCTATAATTTTGATAGTTACTGTAAAGATTACAAAATATATCCTTGATTTATTCAGGTCTAGTGTTAATTGTACTTTACTTGTCTTCTAGGATAATGCAATGATGGATTATTAATACAGCAGTATTTTCCCATTTTCCCATACATGATTGTTTTTTACTCTAAATTTTTCTTTCATCTTATATTTTCCTTCTGTCTAAAGAAAATCACCTAGGTTTTCCTTTAGTGCAATATTGTTCTGGTTATTCTTTACTGCCTGATGTGATTTCTAATGTCTTCAAGCAAAGTAATCATATATACTTGTGAAGCTTTCCTCATTGATCACAACACGAGTGTTTGTCTGTAAAATGTGCTTAAATTTTAATTACTGGTTTATATTTTTCCTAATTTGTTAAAAATATTCTTCAAAATAATTTCTTTTTGAAATTAAAAAAAGTAAATTCTATTTTATTGTGATAAGAACACTTAACATGAGATCCATCCTCTTAATAAATTTTAAGTGTACAGTACAATGTTGTTGACAATGTTGTATATTGCACAAGGCACAATGTTATACAGCTGATCATCTTGTTTAACTGAAACTCTGCACCTGTTGATTAGTAACCCATTTCTTCCTCCCTCCAGGCCCTGGCAGCCACCATTCTACTCTTTAATTCTCTGAATTTGACTATTTTAGAGGACTCATATAAGTGGAATCATGCAGTATTTGCCTTTATGTGACTGGCTTATTTCACTTAGCCTAATGTCCTCACATGTTGTTCCATATTGCAGAATTTCCTTCTTTTTAAAGGCTGAGTACTATTCCATTGTGTGTTTATACCACATTTCTTTACCTATTTATCTGCTGATGGACAGTTAGATTATTTTCCACATGTTGGCTACTGTGAATAGTGCAACAATGAACAAGAGAGAGGTAAAATATCTTTGAGAACCTGATTTCAATTATTTTGGATAAATACCCAAAAGTGAGATTGCTGGATCATATGGTATTTCTGTTTTTAATTTTTTAAGGAAACTTTATACTGTTTTCCATAATGACTACCCCATTTTGTATTACTACATATAGTGTGTGTTCCAATTTCTCCACATTTTGGCCAATACTTGTTGTATTTGTGTGTGTGTTTAATAACAACTATCCTGACAAGTGTCAGGTTATTGTGGTTTTGATTTGTACTTCCCTGACAACTAGTGACCTAATCATTATTTTCTTTTTCATATACCTGTTGGCCATTTGTATGTCTTCTTTGGAGATTTGTCTACTCAAGTCCTTAGCCCATTTTTTAAATTGGGTTATGAGTTTTATTTGCTATTGAGTTGTGGGAGTTTCTTATATATTTTGGATTTTAATCCTTTATTGGATATATTGTTTGCAAATATGTTCTTCTATTCTATTGGTAGACTTTTCACTCTGTTGATCATTTCCTTTGCTGTGCAGAAGCTTTTTAGTTTGATGTAATCCCACTTGTCTATTTTTGCTTATGTCACTTGTGTTTTTGGTGTCATATCCATAAAATCATTGCCAATACCAATGACAGCAAGCTTTACCCCTATATTTTCTTCTAGGAATTTTACAGTTTCAGATCTTAAAGTTGTCTTTATTCCATTTTTGAGTTTGTTTTTGTGTGTGGTGTAAGTTAGGAGTCTAACTTTATTCTTTTGCATGTGGATACCTAATTTTCTCAGTAACATTTGTTGACGAGGCTATCATTTTCCCATTGTGTATTCTTGGCATCCTTGTTGAAAATCAGTTGACCTTATATGCATGAACTTATTTCTGAACTCTTTATTCTGTTCCACTGTTAAAATGTTCATATTACCCAAAGCAATCTACAGAGTCAATGCAATCTTTTTAAAAATCCTAATGACATTTTTTACAAAAATAGAAAAAAACATTCTAAAATTTATATGGAACCACAAAAGATCATGAATAGCCAAATCAGTCTTTAGGAAGAACAAAGCTAGAAGCATTACATGTCCTGATTTCAAAATGTATTGCAAAGCCACAATAATCAAAACAGTATGGCACTGGCATATATTTTTAGAGTTGCACAATATTCAGTAATATTCAGTAATGTATTTTTACCAAGATATTTTCACCAGTTTTTTTTGTTGACATATTTACAAATTTAAGTAAAATATACTGATAGAAACATTTTTTCATAAGTCTTCATTATAGCATATAATTTTTATTAGAATAAATAATAATAAATTTCTAGTAATAAAATTTGGGCTTCAAACATTTCTAAGATTTTAGGTTATGCTGCAGAAAGTAACTTGTTTTCCCACCTAGTGTATCTAAGTTTTTTTTTTTTTGAGATATAATTGATGTACACTATTAAATAAGTTTCAGGGTTATGAAATAGTGATTCACAATTTTTAAAGTTTATATTCCATTTATAGTTATTATAGAATATTGACAATATTCCCTGTGTTGTACAATATATCCTTGTAGCTTATTTTATATGTAATAATTTTTACCTCTTAATTCCCTGCCCCTGTTTGGCTCCTCCCCCAATCCTCTCCCCACTGGTAACCACTTGTTTTTATTCACTATATCTGTGAATCTGTTTCTTTATGTTATATTTACTAGTTTGTTTTATTTTTTAGATTCCACATATAAGTGATATAATACAGTATTTGTCTTTCTCTATCTGACTTATTTCACTTAGCATAATGCCCTCCAAGTCCATCCATGTTGCTGCAAATGGCAAAGTTTCATTCTTTTTTATGGCTGAGTAGTATTCCATTGTGTATATGTACCATATCTTTTTTATCCATTCATCTGTTGACAGACACTTGGGTTGCCTCCATATCTTGCCAATTATAAATAATGCTGCTATGAACATTGGGGTACATGTATCTTTTTTAATTTGTGTTTATTTTTTTGGATATATATCGAGGAGTAAAATTGCTAGGTCATATGGAAGTTCTATTTTTAGTATTTTGAGGAACCTCCATACGTTTCCACAGTGGTTGCACAAATTTACATTCCCACCAACAGCATACAAGGGTTCCCTTTTATCCACAGCCTTGAAAACATTTGTTATTTGTGGTCTTTTTGATGACAGTCTTTCTGACAAGTGTGAGGTGATGTCTTGTGGTTTTAATTTGCATTTCTCTGATGATTAATGATGCTGAGCATCTTTTCATGTGCCTATTGGCCATCTGTGTTTTCTTTGGAAAAGTGTCTATTCAGATATGCATCTAAGATTTTTATTCATGTTCACAAACACCACATTTTACTTCATTTTTTCAGTTATATGTGACTGTTTTACCTTTCAGGTGATTGATTAATTCAGAGTTTGAATATTTTAGACATATTAATTCTTTTTATTTTTCTTTTGTGAATTTCCTCTCCATGTGTTTTGGCTATTTTCTACTGGAAAATCATTATTTCTTATTACCTTAATAAGAAATAATAATAAGAATTTATTATTATTAAGAAATTATTATTTCTTATTAAATTGATTTAGAATGTATTTATTTATATATTAAAGGCAATAAATATTTTTTTCACTTATAACCACAGCAATGCTTTCTTCAGTTTATTGCATTTCCTTCTGCTTATATTTTCCCACAGGTAAAATATCACATTTCAGGTAGTCAGATATATCAAAATTTTCATTCATGTGTGTTTTACTTTGTTTTTTATGCTTAGAATATGAATATAAATAAATATATATTTTTCTAGATTTTAAAAATATTTCTTTTAAGGAGTTGACTTTCTAATTTGTCTAAAATTTATTTTGTTATTCATTCTTAGCATCTTCATACAACTGAATATTTATCATTTTCAGGTCACAGCTCATCAAATAGGTTTTCCTTGATTTGTCCATTTGTTTCTCCAAGTTCTTTCATCTTGCATACTTCCTTTTAAATACTTTTTTTTTTTTTTTTTTTTTGCGGTATGCGGGCCTCTCACTGCTGTGGCCTCTCCCGTCGCGGAGCACAGGCTCCGGACGCGCAGGCCCAGCGGCCATGGCCCACGGGCCCAGTCTCTCCGCGGCATGTGAGACCTTTCTGGACCGGGGCACAAACCCGTGTCCCCTGCATCAGCAGGCGGACTCTCAACCACTGCGCCACCAGGGAAGCCCCTTTTGAATACTTTTTACACTGGAAAATGTTCTTGATTATTTGTCTATTAACTTAAATATTGTCTGCCTTGCTTCATTAGAATGTAAGTTCAGTGAAGACAAGGACATTTTATGCTGTTTAAAATTAATTTTTATTGGAGTATAGTTGATTTACAATGTTGTGTTAGTTTCAGGCGTACAGCAAAGTGAATCAGTTATACATATACATATATCCACTCTTTTTTAGATTCTATTCCCATATAGGTCATTAGAGAGTACTGAGTAGAATTCCCTGTGATATACAGTAGATTCTTATTAGTTATCTATTTTATATATAGTAGTGTGTATATGTCAACCTCAATCTTCCAATTTATCCCCCTATTTCCCCCTTGGTAACCATAAGTTTGTTTTCTATATCTGGAAGTCTTTTCTGTTTGGTAAATAGATTCATTTATGGGAAATCCTTGGAGATCTAATGGTTAGTATTCCATGTTCTCACTGCCAAGAGCTCAGTTTCAATCTATGGTCGGGGAACTAAAATCCCACAAGCCGCACAGCACAGCCAAAAAAAAAAAAAAAAAGCCCAATTTATGCTTTACTTTTCTCTGTATTCTTTTAGCCTGGTAACTACCCTGTACAAGGAGAAACTCAAATATGTTTACTGAATAAATACTTTATTATACCAATTATTATTATTGCTTCAAAATGTTTTCGTTACATGGGTGTATCAGATCCTTTTTATTTTTGGAATTTTATCACTTTTATTATGAGGTTATTACTCAAGACTACTTTATAATCAACTATGCCATAAATTTATCAAAATAATAAGAATTGTATTCAAACTGACAAAGCATCTAAAAAACAAAACCAAAGTATATGTCTAAAGTGAGACTTAGAGATATATCAATAAGAGAAATGACTTCCATAGATGCTTATCAGGAGATAGAAAATATTTTAAATACCAACAGTGTTCTAGAACAAATAATCACAATTAATCTTTCTCATTTAATTCAGTCCTTTTTATCATTATTTTTTGTCCTGCTGGATCTTGGTTTACCACAATTCTTTCTAGTATCATCTGCTTCTGGACTAAAAAGAGTTCTGAAAATTCTGATTCATTACCTGGTGTCAGTTCACTGTGGTCCACTCATGGTAATGATGTCAGCTTACCCGGGTTCTTTTAACCAGTTTTTTTTTTTCTTTAACTCCAAATATGCAAGATTCTATTCATTGCAGAATAGTTAAGAATATCCAATACATGCATTTCTACCAAGGCTCTGAAATGATCCTTTTTTGTTGAAGACCCAATTTGTTGCCAACATCTTATAGCAGAGACTTGATATAAGCATGCAAGGGATTGCTGATAAGATTGAATGGCTCAGCTTAGTTTATTACAGTAACCATCAATATCAGAATCAAGAACAGTCAGTATTCTCTATTGGGATTTAACATGTCCTATTTAATAAAATTTGATTAATGCTTCCTGTATGAGTAAGAACATATTAGGAAGGGGGGGCACTGAAGAATACAGGGGGGGCCTTCCAATACATCATATACATTTTACATATTTATACTAATAAACACTTGTATAAAATTTTAATAACGAAACAAAACTTGGATATATTAATGGCACATATGACAAAGGGGCAGTTTTCTTGCTATATAAAGGCTTATATAAATCAACATGAAAAAGATGAACAAACTCAAAGATAGGTGAACAAAAGACATGCATATATGTTTACAAAGAAATTAATACAATAGCATTGCTAAAGTTTACTAATAGTTTAATATGCAAACTAAAACATAATGAAATATAAAATTTTGCATAATACAGTAAGTTCCCTACATATGAAACTTCAAGTTGCGAACTTTCAAAGATGTGAACGTGTGTTCACATGTCCAATCATGTAAGTTAGTTCACGTGTCTGGCGTACATTGTCATGTGTGTGCATCCTCTACAAGTGGTTGTGTTTTTGTGTACTTTACTGTATAGTACTATATAGAGTATAGTAGTACAGAATCTTTATTTCAAGCCCAGGATGTCTGGAAGCAAGCATACAAGCAGTGGTGATGTAGCTGGTACTACTGTACTTTTCAAGGTACTGTACTGTAAGATTAAAAATGTTTTCTATATTTTTTGTGTTTGTTTGTTATGTATTATTTGTGTGAAAAGTATTATAAACCTATTACAGCACAGTACTATATAGCTGACTGTGGTAGTTGGGTACCTAGGCTAGCTTTGTTGGACTTACAAACAAATTGGGCTTATGAACATGATCTCAGAATGGAACTTGTTTGTTTGTAGGGGACTCACTGTGTTGGAAAAGAATAGATTGATTTTTTAAAAATATTAAAGGCAGTTTGTGGAACACAGAAACTATGACTCAGAGGTGGGAGTATAAATCATTTTAATCATTT
The DNA here is from genome assembly GCF_000442215.2 of Lipotes vexillifer. Taxonomy (NCBI): domain Eukaryota; kingdom Metazoa; phylum Chordata; class Mammalia; order Artiodactyla; family Lipotidae; genus Lipotes; species Lipotes vexillifer. Next base: position 58,934 of record NW_006785658.1, read on the forward strand.
TGAGGATAAGTTGTAATATGTATTAAAATTTTAAGTGGGCATAACATTTACCCCAACAATTTCATTTCTAGAAATTTATCCTACTGTTACCGACCAGGGTTCTTGTCCTTCCTTAATCAATAGAAGTTGATAAGAGGCCAGGCAAGAAATTCAGGCAAGGATTTATTGGAGGGAGGAAAACAAGTAACAGGTTCCCTTGCTCACTCCCTGAGGGGGGGCAAGCTGTTTCCTAATATGGAGTGAGGGTAGGGGTGGGTCCAGGGTTTGGGCTGCAGGGGTGTCTTAGGTGGTTTGCCCACCCTTTTTGTGGTGTTGTGTGCAGTGTGCACGAACAGTACCCTGCTTTTGCTCCTGGCTCCTCAGAAGTGGCAGTTGGGTTTTTGGTCTTTTTGTATCTTGGTATCTAATTTGCCCCAACTGCACATGCATGCAGTTATTTTTAGTCCCTTATAGTTTCTTTGTATTTTGTTGCTCGAGGAGATGTTTGTCCACGTGCAAGCACTGCAGCACTGCAGCAAAGGGTCCTAGGTCTCAGCCTGTCTCATAAGCACCATAGCAAAGTGTCCCAGGTCCCAGGTCCCAGGTCCTAGCTTGTCTCACTACAAATATTTGTATAATCACATAGCTATATCTATACATACACATATGTTTCACAGATACACACACACACACACACACACACACACACACAAGGATGCTAATTACAACACTGTCTATAATTAAGAAAAGTTGTCTGCAATCAAAATAACCATTGCTAGGAACTAGTTAAATTAAAAAATGGTACCTTCAAACAATGGAATATTATGCAGGTATGTAGGAGATTGAGAAAATATTTGATTCAAGAAGACAAATTCTTCATCATTTAAAACAATATGCAGTTTACATTTTAGACCTACGAACATGTGCTGTCTTTCATGAAAAAGGAAGGATGACTCAAAGGGCAGCAACAAGAGAGCAAAAGATAGAGCTGAGAACCATTAGAAAAATTTCCCAGACTTTGAAACTTAATCCAGAAAAATCCAACATTTTCCCAGCTGGAGTTCATTTTGAACTAGAATTTCTGTAACTATTGCTCTTTATCTGTCCAGACTACATTTTGGGAGTGTCAGATAGCTTGTCTCTTTAGTTTCACATGTCAACAGATGGAGTGGAATTGTTCCTTAGCAGCTGTCCTTAATGGATTAAATAGAGAAGTCTCATCTGTACCTGGGTCTGATTTAGATTTTGGACTTTGAACTGATGGGATGATGAGATTTTGGACTTTGACCTGTTGCTATAATGGGATGAGACTTTTGGGAAACTTGGTGGGTTGAATGTATTTTGCACTTGGAAAGGACATGAGTTATTGTGGGCCAGAGGACAGACTGTAAAGGATTAATAAAAAATGTATTTGTTATGCTGGTTGGATTTTTATAAACTTCCTTTAAACCCATAGGAGAGAGCACCTATCACTTTTCATTTCACTTGGAAATAACCATGTCTACATATATTAATTTTAATGACTAAATATGTTATTTTGATTTTAAAATACTTAAATTCTTTAATCATTGAACAATATGTCCTGTCCTTAACAACACATTGCTTATTAGAAATGCTTTTCTTTTATGTGAAAATTCTCACCGTCAGAGAAAAGAGAACAAAAATTGTGGGGGTTGTCAGATCTTGCAAAAAATATTTTTCAGTCTTTACTGAGGAAGTTGAAAGAATAGAAAGAAAAGCAGAAATTACAAAGTGAGAGATGTTTTTCATACTTGTCTAAATTTTGTGCACATATGAATCCATTCTTACTGCAGTGAGCCTGCTGTGTGTACTACATGGCTTTTTAAAAATCTTTTTACTTGTTCTCACTACAGAGAACATATTACAAAACTGACTTTGCGGGCTTCCCTGGTGGCGCAGTGCTTGAGAGTCCGCCTGCCGATGCAGGAGACGCGGCTTCGTGCCCCGTTTCGGGAGGATCCCGCATGCCGCGGAGCGGCTGGGCCCGTGAGCCATGGCCGCTGAGCCTGCGCGTCCGGAGCCTGTGCTCCACAAATGGGAGAGGCCACAACAGTGAGAGGCCCGCATAACGCAAGAAAAAAAAAAACAAAAAAAAACAAAAAAAAAACTGACTTTGCGGGCTTCCCTGGTGGCGCAGTGGTTGAGAATCTGCCTGCCAATGCAGACAACACAGGTTCGAGCCCTGGTCTGGGAAAATCCCACATGCCATGGAGCAACTGGGCCCGTGAGCCACAATTACTGAGCCTGCGCGTCTGGAGCCTGTGCTCCGCAACAACAGAGGCCGCGATAGTGAGAGGCCTGCGCACCGCGATGAAGAGTGACCCCCACTTGCCACAACTAGAGAAAGCCCATGCACAGAAATGAAGACCCAACACAGCCATAAATAAATAAATAAATACATTGTGTATTATTTAAAAAAACAAAACAAAACAAAAAAAACTGACTTTGCTTATTTCAGGATGCAGTTATTAATGTGTCATGATGCCCATGTTATTCAAAAAAATCTCTGAAACCTGGCCTCATGCTGTCTATACTGTAAAAGGTTTAGTAATTCAGGCTATAGAGTAGCTGATAAAAAATGGAATCTGTAGTCACTTAAAACAGTATGTTGGGGGTATACTGTTAAAGCTAATTTATATATTCTTTGTTTCAGCATTGACAAGCTCTACTTAAGCTTAGGTGCTCAATGTATGTGCTGACATGCAGCAGATATGAATAAGGAAGTAAATGTAGCTGATAAAATGGAGTTAACAAAATGATTTCAAATTTGCAGACTAATGGGATAAGAAAACAAAATATTCTGACATTTGGAACTGTTTACTGAAAATTTTAATGCTCTAATTGGAGGATAAAGAATAATTCTTCATGTAACACAAGAAATGGTCACTGAGATATTTCTAAGAGTTAAAGGAATCTCTGAAAAATTATTTCTACAATATCTTTATAACTAAAAATAGCTTAGACTGCTTGCCTAACCTGTCTGGTAGTTCATCTTCAATGTACAGTCCCTATACGGATGTTGCATGCTGTTCAAGTGAACATTTTAGACAGTCACTTGTCAGTGAAATCTTTGCATCCAATGGGAGTATGGACCACTAATTATTTTCTTTTTCTAGAAAGATGTGTTCAGGAAAAATAAAAATATAGTAATAAAAAAGGAAAACTGAAACAAGTCATAATAGGTTGCACCCCTCCTTCATCTCTTCAGTCCCCCCATGCACAGATATTGAAGAGATTTCACATAAATTTTAACAAAATAGGAAATACGATGTGGGATTAGTTGATTTAATTTTAAAACATCAGAACTAGAAGAAGAAAAACTGGAGAGGAAGCCACTGCAATAACAACATGTGAGCTCAGATAGCCTATTTTTGATTTGTTATTGTAGACTTTAAGAAGTAAAAGAATATATTTGAATTCAAGATTAGATGTTTCAAAGTACAGCACTTTTATAACTGGCATTTAAACTGGTTTAAAAAAAAAACTTCACTCTCCTTTACATAGATTTTGACATCAAAAAAAAAGAAAAAAAAAGAAATCCAGGCCACTAAACATGTATATAGAAGGTAGAAAATGAATAATGGTTAAAAATAAAAGCCTATGTCACTCCAAGGAATATTGAAAGTCAGTTGTCCATTGCCTTTCTTTCTTTCTCCTTTTTTTTTAATAGGATTTTTTATTATTATTTATTTATGTTTGGCTGTGTTGGGTCTTCATTGCTACGCAGGGGCTTTCTCTAGTTGTGGCAAGTGGGAGCTACACTTCGTTGCAGTGCACAGGCTTCTTATTGCAGTGGCTTCTCTTGTTGCAGAGCACAGGCTCTAGGCACGCGGGCTTCAGTAGTTGTGGCACGAGGGTTCAGTAGTTGTGGTGCACAGGCTTAGTTGCTCTGTGGCATGTGGGATTTTCCCGGACCAGGGCTTGAACCCGTGTCCCTTGCATTGGCAGGCGGATTCTTAACCACTGCGTCACCAGGGAAGTCCCTACATGTCCTTTCTAAGACCATTAGAATATGGAAATTTGGTTCTGAAACTTACCTTAAAATAACTATTGGAAATCATTTAGAGTAACACTCTTTTTTTTTTCTTTTATGCTAACAAATGTCTCATCAGAAATCTCTTACACTTTTCTGAAGTTGGACTTGGAGAAAAATCAGCTGACCAATTCCAAGGCTAAGATAAGTGGGAAACTAAAACTTAATAGATGGCTTAGGCTGTTGGTCGGTTGTCAGTTCATTGACAAGGAGAAGAAAATGAAGTGAAATAGTTTTCCATAAAATTCATATTTATCTTCAAGTTCAGTAAGAATACCATTTTATAACATTTGTGAATTATCTATCTTGGTATAAACTTTACTCTTAATTTATTACCAAATCAAATGTTCCACTAATAAATGGAACTTGGAGATAATCCCTCAAACATCTTTTTTGCCCAATAGCAACAACAAATCTCAACGTTTTGTGAGATGTGCACTTTTTGCTTAATGCAATTATAATGTCCTGTTATTGTATGAAAAATAAAGGGGTGAACAGACCAGAAACAGTTTGGTATTGGGAAGAGGGCATAGGAGATAATCCCCAATAAGGTAGCCAATTCCCAGGTGACTGAAATTGACTGCATGCAGAGTCTGCATCTTGCTGATTTGTAGTAATGATTCTTAAATATGACAGTTACTTTCGCAGTACCATATTTTGTCATTTTTTCATATATCTAATATATGTTCCTTCCTGTTCCTTAATTCATATTCCTACCTCTGTGAGCTTAACTTATTACTCTTTGCAAATTTTAGTTCTTTTTTCTTTAAGGCCTATTGATAGGTATTTATTAAGGGATCATGATATTTTATACATCTGAATATGTAAGTGATAAATAAAAATTGATATCTTAAAAAGATCTTAAAAGAGGAGAAAGAGAAATAACAAAGCTTAGATACAAGTGGTCCACTTACATGTAAGCGCTGACTTGAGAGAATTATACAATTTGGAGGGGCATTTTTGGGAAATACCACCATCAGTGGGATGTAGCGGAAAGATATGTGAAATGAATCTAAGATTTCAAATGTTAGTATGAGGAAACAGGAATTGAAAGAAGATGCTAGTTTGTGGAGGCAAAGATACCAATAGTTATGGGTAAGTTCAGATTGACATGAAGTGATAGTTAATTGGAACTGAATAGAAAACAGGTGGAAATATTTTACTCAAACTCCAATTAGATAAAAAGTCTAGGGAGAAATTTAGTTAAACTCTTGGAGATAGATGAGTAGAGGATAAAGACAATGTTTGAGGGGAATATATACAGTTAGAACTTTAGGAGTTGATTAATTTATTCATCCGAATTTTACCACAGACTTACTATATATAGGCAGTGTACCAGATACTAGAAATACAAAGTAGAAAGTAGAAAGACCATTTTATGATCATGATCTACTTAAAAAGGAATACACATTAACTTAATTTAATGTGATATATTGGTTTTCTCAGGCTTCCATAACAAAATACCACAGACTAGGTGGCTTAACCAACAGAAATTAATTTTCTCACAGTTCTAGACACTAGAAGTCCTGTCAGCAAGTTTGGTTTCTCCTGAGGTCTCTCTTCTTGACTTACAATGGCTGTCTTCTTCCTTTGTCTTCACATGGATTTTCCTCTGTGCATGTGCATCCCTTTTGTGTCTTAGAAGGACACCAGGCCTCTTGAATTAGGGCCCCATCCTGACTACCTTAATTACCTTAATTACCTCTATAATTTAACCTTAATTACCTTTATAAAGCCCCTTATAGACTTTACCTCTATAAAGTCCCTATTGGCAAATACAGTCACATTCTAAGACACTGGGGAGTTAGGGCTTCAACATATAAATTTTGACGGGACACAATTCAGTCCATAACATGTGGTAAGGCATGGAAAAACTTTCAATGGCATTCC
>NW_006785658.1:64866-70302 GCF_000442215.2 Lipotes vexillifer
CTGAGAACAACTAAATCTATATAAATAAAATGAAAAAAAAAAAAAAACCTCACAGAAGAGGTAAAATTTAAGCTAGTAAATCTTGAGCAATATATATATATATATATATATATAACAGTTTAAGAATAGGAGAAAGCAGATATGTTAGAGTGCACCATGTTTAGGGAATAGTAAATGGCCCCATGTGAAAAGAGCATATGTTGCAGAAAGGTAGTGGTAGAACATGACGGTGGTGGTAATTTGGAAATAACATTGGAACATCCCTCCAGGACATGCTAAAAAGACTTAACTGTGACCTATTAGCCTCCTTCATTTATCTGTCCATGTTCAATTCACTAGATGAATTTTGTTTATGTCTCAGATCTATTCCTTTTGTCTGTCTCTACCACCTTGGTCTAAAATATTCCAGTCTTTTCTGTAGGACTCGGAAATACCTCCTAAATCAACCTACTTCACCTTTCACTAAACAATGATTTCCTAATTTAGATATAAAATTGCCACCCCTTTTTTTTCTTAAACTCCCTCAAAGACTTTCCATGGCTCTTAGGATAACAATCTTCAACATGTCCCTGAAGCCCTTGCATTGACTAGGCCCTACCTGTCTCTCATACCTCACTTCTCTCTGTAGTCACAGCAAGTTTGTTGAAGTCTCACCCATTTACCCTGTTATTTTCATCCCCAAACACTTTTGCATGTTTTATTTCCTCTGTTTGGAGTGCTTTTTCATCCCTTTCTAACTAATTAAGGTTGATTTATCCTTCTGAACTCAGCTCATATCTCCTTCTTGGAGAATTCTTTCTTTACCTTCCTAACTAGATTAAAGACACCTATTGTTTATCCTTAAGGTAAGGTTTGCATACTTCTTTTTTTTTTTTATACAGCAGGTTCTTATTGCATATTTCTTTATAGTAGAATATATACAGTGGTAAATTTTTATCATCTAACCTGTAATTTTTTTTACCCTTCCTCACTTAATTATGCAAGGTCCATGAAAGTAGAAGCCATGTCAGGTTTTGCTCGCAGTTGTATCTGTAGGGCCTAATAGAATTTGTGGTGTTTAATTAATGTTCTTTTAATATTTGTTGAACTATAATTCTGAGTCCTAAAATACAGTTGACATTATTGATCCGCAATGAACATTGATAATATTTCTCACTGTGAAATATCAGCTGAATGAATCCTACATTAACACGGTCCTCCTTTGGAAATGCATTTATTCTAAACAACATAGTACAGTAATTGCAAGAATTTAAAGCAACAAAAATGACCCACATTTCCAATTTCACTTAAACTACTCAAATACTCCATGTTCCCTTTAAGGATTTATATTTTTATATATTGTTTTCATAGCTGTAATAATAGGAAATATAAACCTTGGGATTTAAATCTTTCCCTTACTGTGCTGTAAAACATTTCCTATGTTGCTACATAGCTCGTAATCTTTTTATGTTAGGTTGATGTACAATAATTACCCTGATGCTTGGGATGCATCAGATGCTTGGTATGTTTCTTATTTTTTTAAATAGGCTTTATTTTTTTAGAGTAGTTTTAGGTTCACAGCAAATGTGAATGGAAAGTACAGTTTCTGTATCCCCTCTGATACCTCCCCCCACCCCCAGCCTTCCCAACTGTCAACATCTTGCATCAGAGTAGCACATTTGTTACAATTGATGAACCTCCACTGATATAGCATTACCACCCAAAGTCCATAGTTTACAGTTTACATAAGGATTCATTATTGGTGTTCAACATTTTATGGGTTTTGACAAATATATGACATGTATCTACCATTATGATGACATATATCATAAAAAATAGTATCTCTGCCTCAAAAATCCTCTGTGTCCACTATTCATTCCCCTCAACTCTTGGTAACCACTGATCTTTATACTGTCTCCATAGTTTTGCCTTTTCCAGAATGTCATAGTTGGACTCATATGGTATGTAGCCTTTTCAGATTGGCTTCTTTAACTTAGTAATATGTATTACTATGGATACATAGTAATATGTATTTAAAGTTCCTTCATGTCTTTTCATGACTTGATAGCTAATTTCTTTTTAGCATTGAATAATATTCCACTGTATGGATGCATCGCTGTTTATTCATTCATCTACTGAAGGACAATTTGGTTCCCCCCAAGTTTGGGCAATTATTAATAAAGGTGCTAGTAAACATCCATGGAAAAGTTTTTGTGTGGACATAAGTTTTCAACTCATTTGTGTAATTGCCAAGGAGCACAATCACTGAATTGTATGGTAAGAGTATATTTAATTTTGTTAGAAACTGCCAAACTGTCTTCCAGAGTGGCTGTACCATTTTGTGTGCCTACCAGCAATGAATGAGAGTTGCTACTGCTCCACATCGTTGCCAGCATTTGGTGTTGTCTCTTTCTTATTTATTTATCTATTTATTTATATTAATATCCAGCAGTAAACAGCTTTTTATTTCTTTGAATTATTTTCTTAGAATAAATTCCTAGGGTAATATAATTGGATAAGAAGGAGGCAAACCTTTTTCTAGGCTCTTGGTCTGCAATGCCAAGTAAGTGACAGCTTTTTATCATCTACATGCAGATGATACCCTGATATGTATCTCTAGGACTGATCTTTCACTCCTTCTCCATTTTTGTATGTTTCACTGTCATTTAGAAATCACTACTTTAAGAGGATCTCAGAGCTTGTCTGTCTATAATACTCAAGTTATAAATATATTTATAACAAACCTTTCAATCCTCAAATTGATAACATATAATTAATAAAATTTTATGTTTATTTTTAATCCTGGCTTAAAATTGAAAGAATAGGCAGTAGTGTGCATATTGTACTTGAACTACATTATCTAAGATTGTCTTATTAGTTATCACCAAATATTTGTTGAATACCTATTGTGAACCTTCAGGTAAACTAAATTTTAGAATTTAAAAGATGAGTAAAATAGTGGCCCCTGTCTTCTCTTGCTATTGTTGTTGGTATTATTATTTGTATTTTTACAAGGGAAGTTGGCAGCCATTTCTATTTCTAGATGTGAAAACATCAAGTTCCCTTGAATAACCGTTTATCCGCTTACATGGTTCATTTTGACTATGCATATAAAAAGTGAATGAATACCAACTGTTCTGGGATGAGGTATACAGGCTGCAATACCAGCTTTGTAGCCATATTGAGTTAAATCTTGGAAGGCACAAGAAATGGAAAGGTCTGAGATTGTGAGATGCAAATTTGCAGAGATCTAAGGGCTCTTTTTGGAGGACTGCTATTGAGAACATTTTACTTTGCAGTTCAATGCTATTATAATACCGTTACGGACTGTGGTGGCCCTAACTATGGGAAACTGACATTAAATAATACTAGAAGCCCCACAAAGCCAGGGAAGGCCCTTCATTAATTAGGGGAGAATCTAGTCTGGTGAGCCTGATGATAAAGAATCAACTCAAGGTGTCTTATGAAGAAATGGCTCAGAGAAGAAGTTTTTTTGAGATGATACTGTGATTCCTTTCCATACCCAGACACGCTGGTCCCATGGACACACATTATGACAACAGTTAGGCAATGACTATTGTGTCAAGTGAAAGAATATTTCAATAAAGTATCTGTAATATTGGGAGGCCAGGCGTATTGTGTCATATACACCAATAAGCCAACCTTATAGTTTGGAATAATATAGAGGGATGTTCCCCATATCTTAGGAAACTACTTTCAGACTGTCTAGCAGAGAACAGGGGTATTTATAAGATAAACAAGGTGTTTTCCTCCCTTTTTATGAGGGAACACATGCAGGACTGAGCACTGTAGACATGATAAGCATCCCCATTTATATTTGGCTTAGCACAAAAGGAAGTCCTCATCACAGGAAGGAATCTGGTGCTGGGAAGAAAGATGAATTTCCATGATTTCATGAATGGGTGCTCCAACCTTGCTCTGTTACTCAAGTTGCTAAAGACAATACATCAGTTATATCACTATATCTCTTAAAAGTGGTTGCCACAATGGGACAAAAGTGGTTGCCAGACATGGTCTCAAGATGAGGAGAGTAGTGGAATATTACCTATTTAGATGCTATACTTCTGGTAATGACTTTGAAACTGAAGTCGTTTTGAATCAACTTTTTTTTTCTAGCTTTGCCCTATTGTGATTTAGTATCACACATAAATATAGTCAAATATTGTGCTATTACTTCCAGTTGGTGTCAGTGGTTTAGAAATACAGTTGCTAAATATTTCCCCATGTGTATTTTTTAGAAAGAATTTTCAACTCAGGCATTCATATAATGCAATTACAAGAATTTCAGTTAATCCATAATTGTGTATGATATTATTATAAGCATGCACACTCACTGGTTTCATTTTTATTACAATGCAGCAATTATTTTAGGCAGTGTCAATGTAATTTTGCTTTCTCATCATGACAGATATCATATCTCTTTGTGGAAAAATATTAAAAATTGAAATCCAACTAGAAAATTGCCAGGCCCCTCTGAGAATAGCAATAACCTATTTTTTTCACAACTCCCTTACTTTTTAGCACCTTGAAGATGAAAATATGGCTAAATTTATATTACTTCTCATAGTACTACAGAAAACAAAAAAGGGCATTTTCTTTTCTTTTTAAAATCTCTTAATTATATATGTATATATTTTGTATTGATAACATTGTTTCAAATGAAATCTCAAATCTGGTCAAATCATTTGCTTGCTTAAAATTTATCTGTTGCTTTAGTTAAAATCCCATAACATCATTCCAAAGTTCTCTTCATTAATACCTCTGAGTCGCCAGTCTCATTTCCTGTAATCTTCTCCCCTTCTCCATTTGCTCCTGTACTTCCATTTCATCTTAGGTAGAAGCTCCACCACTTTCAATATATGGCTTCTTCATCTAAGTATATTCTTCCCTATCTTTTTACCTGGTAAACTCTTCACATTTAAGTTCTTTTTTCTCAAGGAGAATTTCTTTATTCCCCCAGCAAGTAGATTAGGATCTCTTGTTTTAGGTCCTGATAGTTATCTTTTATAACTTTTATCAATATAACTTAATTTGTTTAGTTCCTTTCAGGATTTATTTCTTATGACAAAATGAGGGTGAATACATGATAGCCCACTCCATCTATTTATTGACATTCTTGTGTAAGAGAAACTTCTGATTCTTTTAAACAACTTCACATTTTCAAGATTTGAAGGAAATCCCTCTGCAGCAAATGTCTCAACCCTACAGGCTCAGCTCTTATCTGAAAGATTCATCTTTTACTTGAGGATCACTCACTAATTTCACTCCTAGAAACACATATTAAATAATCTGCCAAAATGTATCATAAAATAAAATCTAGATTCTCTAGTGTTGTCAGTGGAAAGTTAATCTCTAAGTTTAAGAGGATTATGGAAAGAGCAGTGGTTGGACCTCAGAGCCCCTTCATGGGGTGAGAGATGAACTGACCTCTTTCCC